>NC_064638.1:279421454-279748954 GCF_023864345.2 Schistocerca serialis cubense
AGAGAAAGCTGTAGAGGGCAAAAACTGTAGAGGAAGACAGAGATTGGAATATATACAGCATATAATTCAGGATGTAGGTTTCAAGTGCTACTCTGAGGTGAAAAGGTTGGCCCAGGAGAGGAATTCGTGGCGGGCCGCATAAAACCAATCAGAAGACTGACGACTCAAAAAAAGTTGTCTTACTCATCCCAGTGGCGTCGTAATAAAAAAAGTGTATATCTGAGTGGTATCTGTTCTGTCGGACATGTTCCACAGAACAGACAACAGTGGTTATGACGCAGTTGATGTATAGATTTGTATGAAGTAGAGGATGAGGAAAGAAAGGGAATGGCTTGGGTGGGAAATCGTAACTTCCAGCCGAACAGGGCACTGTGGTAATACAGTGGCGAAAGTTGAAAATTTGTTCCGGTCCGGCACAAATTTTGAACATTCATCTTTGCGTTACCGCAATGCCCTGAGCGGCTGGAAGTCACAATTTTCCACCAATACCTTCTTTTTCTTTCCTAATTCTCTGTTATAAATGTAATCTATAACACACAAGAAAAATGGATGTGATTGAAAAATGAAATTTCTGTTTTTTTTAGTTTTATAGAAACCATATTGTTCATCAGAAGAGGAAAAAGAGAATCTAGCCAAAACCTGCCTAGAAGGAGGTAGAAAATTTATCACGCAAACTAAGCTAAAGGAATGATGATTGTGAATCGAGCTCGAATTCATTATAGATGTGGCACATTTCTTTTTGCATCGTCAGTTATGACCATTGTTTGATTTCTACTCGAAAACATTACTCGTTATCCATCGAGAAAGAACAATTCAGATAGGGAGCAGCATACTCTACAAATGTACAGCGCACGGAAAAATTACCGTTTAAAAACCTATTAGGTGGAAGGGAGTTTCGGGCAGTCTTATCGACGAACGCCTCCGCAGATAACGTGAACAGCACTTCAGAAGAATATTTTTTCCGTTTACGGTGGCGTTATGTAATCACGCCTTGATTACTGTGTCTCTCAGTCGCTGTTGAAAAATCTATTGTTTGAATTTATTTCTTTTTTCCCTATCTTAACTAATAACATAATCAAGTACAGAGTCCATTGACTGTACTGCGTAAAAATAAGATATAACTGTAGTGTTGTCAGCAAAATATTGAAGTGTTCTTTTATCACCAATTACTCCTTGTGGCTCAAAGAAGGCAATAACTCCTCGCCAAAGTCTGGCTGAAATTCTGCCCACTTCTAGGTTTTCTGTGGTTTCCAGAAATGGCGTGGGAAGAATGCAGCATTTGATCCTTTTTTTTCGTCTGTCCCCATTGTCAATGTTATTTAGTTCGGTAAACAGTTTTTCCTTTAGAGTTCCTGTAAATTGATATGCAGAACCCTACTGATGAACAAAAAATTTTCATGTCCTTATGCAAATCTGACAAACACGTGTACAGATCACTGACGTCTTTGCTGCGAATAGCGTTCGGGTTGGGGTTTATCTGTCATTTGAGATGGTACCCAAGGAGCGCAAACTTTCGGACAGCCTGCAGATTTGTGGGAAATGGCAAGTACTAATGTTCAACTCATGACGAACGGTTCTGGCATGTCGATAACCACAAATTATTCCCTCAATTGTCTTCATTTTACTGTCGGTTTCTGAAGCGGATGAACTACTTTAACGCTTTTCGTTTGAAACCAATTTACCCACTTGTAAATTTTTCATAAAGTGAAACAATGATAGCCGCGCTGGGTAGCTCGTGGTCTCAGGCGTCTTGTGACGGTCCGCGCGGCTCCCCCCGTTGGAAGTTCGAGTCCTCCCTCGGCCATGGGTGTGTGTGTTGTCCTTAGCGTAAGTTAGTTTAATTTAGATTAAGTAGTGCGTAAACTTAGGGACCAATGACCTCAGCAGTTGGTCCCATAAAAACTTACCACAAATTTCCAAATTTGAAACGACGATCACCGTACTACAACTGTATTCTGCTACTAACCTCTGCATCTGTAGTCCTTTCAGAGCACGGAAAACAAATCAGTCCCTTCTTCCTCGGTGCTTAGGGAGAGAGGGACACTTAATAAAGTACTCTGAGAACACTCTGAAGTGAGCTATTCATTGGACCAACACAGCTCAGGTGGTTGCTGTATTGCTGCGTGAATTTCGGTCACGCAGGGCTGCTTGCTGTGTCGTCACTGGAGAGACGGGAGCAGACAGCTAGCTGCAGTCTGCATGTAGTAATGGTTTCCAGTGCGAGTAGTGCTGTGGTTTAAGTTGTAATTGACGCTTTTCTAGTGAATTGTTGCTGAAATAAATAAGAGCAGACAGTGTTGTGGTGTCCATTGGAAAAACATGGCCCGTAAAACACGGGATATTATGTTCCTTACTTTTTCGAAAAATACTGAATCTGTTCCAGATCAGCCACAGTAGCAGCAGAAAATAAACTAAGGTCCTCGGGAAACAAGTAATAACAATGAAGTTAGTGCTAATGAACATATCACGTCTTACTGACGTATTAAATGAAACTTAAGGCAGTCAGTAATGACCTAGGTTCGATGTTTTATTAAGAAAAGGAAAGTCCTCTACCTTTATTAAAACTTTAATGGAAAATGAGATAGGTGATTGAATTCGTTCTCTGTAGCTTTAGCTCCATCAGATAATGGAACAGCGTTCGCATTGCCAGTGAGTGTTGTAACAAACGTCTTGTTTGTTACTTTGAACGCGTGGACTTGTTGAGAAATGCACCAAGACCTCAAAGTCTGGAAAAATGATTCTCTTTCCAGTCTTAGTTCAACCGAGTAGTCAACATGTATGATCTCCCATGTCTCATACCGCTAAAGAGACCAGTGAATGAGTTCACAGATCTTAAAGTGACTTTGCCGACCGGAATGGCCGAGCGGTTCTGGGCGCAACAGTCTGGAACCGCGCGACCGTTACGGTCAAGGGTTCGAATCCTGCCTCGGGCATGGATGTGCGTGATGGCCTTAGGTTAGTTAGGTTTAAGTAGTTCTAAGTTCTAGGGGACTGATGACCTCAGAGGTTAAGTCCCATAGTGCTCAGAGCCATTTGAACCATTAAAGTGACTTTATAAAATGCTTGGAGACTCACCCTTCTTCTTGCAATCATAGCTGAACAAACTTCAAAACATCTTCGTAAAATATTCTCTCGGCTTTTAAAGTTGAGGCCGTATCGGCTTTTATCTCACCTTTTGATTATCCCAATTTTAACACGTAGCGTTTACTAGTTCAGTATGTTTAAAAGTTTGCACAGAGTGGCGTGAAAGTAATTGTGCAGCCTTAAAATCTTCCGTGCACGGCCCTTAATATTCAGGTGCGCCTCTGGAATATGAAAGGCGATTGAAAGTTCACCCTTGTGTTGATCCTACTGATCTTGTATTAACGTCTTTGTCACTGTCATGATTCGTCTAGTACACAGGTTTCTAGCATTTGTGAGACTACTACCCCAAAGCGCAATTATATATTAGGTAGTAACTACCTCCCCCCCCCCCCCCCCTCCCCAGCTTACCATCCTCATCAAAATTAGCGCTTAACTAAACATCAGAATGAAAAAAATTCTTTCAACACTTTTGTTTTTTAAATGATGAAAGTGATATCTAGTTTCTGTAGGTGATCCTTCAAATCACGAAGTAATGAATCAGTGAAACAATTTGTACTGCTTATTTCTAACAAAATTTGTTTATGGAATGCCAAAAAAATTCTCTTCAGAAAGTAAATCTAAGTATTTGCAGTGAGGGTAGACACTTGGTACAAAATTTCCTTCCTCTGCACCACTACTTTGTCTGGCGGCACTTGCTACACCGACTCCCTGGGTATGCATTTAAATTCAGCCAAGTTAAAATGTGTGCACTATACTTTCTAAATCACTTGATAGCTGGACTCCTTACTTCCGAACTGACAGACGCTGGAAGATTTGAAACTGCCAATACTTTGTGTCTGACGACTGCCATTGATAATAATAATAATAATAATAATAATATTAGTTCTACAACTTTTCTTCCACCGTTTTGCAGTGAACGGCAGTAGCGGCAAGTGAGGTTCAGGTGGTTGGTCATAGGTGTAATACAATAAGCTTAGGCATCTGCAAACATAATGCCATAAAAATATTAGTCGATTTGTGATTGTATCATAAGGTTATTCTCGATTGATTACGTCAAATGACGTACCTATTTCTCGCCATTTGCGGGAAGTTTTAATTTTCTGCTTTAACATGAAGAAACCTGCGGCTGTGGCTCTTAAAATGGTGGGTAAGACCGGTGGTGAGGGAACTATTGGTGGAAGAACGTGCAGAGAGTGTTTTCAACGCCTTAAGAACGGTGATTTTGACGTCGAAGACCGGCATGGCGGAGTAAGACAGAACGTTTTCGTACCTGCTGAAACAGACGAAGACAGTCAGAGGACACCAATATCGAAAGCAACTGGTGCGTTCCAGCCCAGCACTGAAACACCAACGGCCACAATACAGCGATAGACACGTAAATGTAATTTTGCAGCAGGTCAGTGCCCGACCACATGTCGCAAAACCCTTCAAAATTTACATGGAAACTTTGAAATGAGAATTCCTATCCCTGCCGCCGTATTCTCCATACGTTGCTCTCTCTGACTACCACCTTTTTCGACCAGCGGCATACATTACAATTAAATCAATACATCATCACCATCTTCATCTGTATAGCTAAGACTCACCGGCCATTTGACCATCTACTGTGCGGATGCACACACATTGCCCGAACTCTTACAGGATTCGGTAAAGCCGTGAGTAATGAGTGTAATGGGCAGGGGCTCTACGAATATAGTGCGGGACAATAAGTTGGGAATTTGAGTCTCACGGGAGGCGTGCCAGAGATAAGTCCCTGCAGTCTCTCCAGCCACTATGTCCTCGGTGGCTCAGATGGATAGAGCGTCTGCCATGCAAGCAGGAGAACCCAGGTTCGAGTCCCGGTCGGGGCACACGTTTTCAGCTGTCCCCGTTGACGTATATCATCGCCTGTATGCAGCTAAGAGTATTCATTTCATTGTATTGATTTAATTGTAATTTCATTCTAATGAGTTGCACAGTCACTGTCTTCATATATACCGTCTGACTGACCAGCACTTTCAATCATATGAACAAGTGCAAAATTGAATCTATTCATGGATCCCCACAAAAGACACCCAGTTTTTCCGCCACGGTATTCTTATGCTATCCGAAATATGGAAGAATTCAGAGGCCAGCGATGGTCAATACTACGAGTCATAATTTTTTTGTAAGTTTTTCACAATAAAGCGCCGAACTTCGAGAAAAAACGGTGGAAGCAAATTTGTAGACCTAGTAATAATAACAATAATAGTAATTATAATTATTATAATGCACTGTAGACTCTGCATCAGCATAGTAGCTATTAAATTGTTGCTATTGGGCAGGGCTCTTAAATTGTTCGTTTGTGTGCTGCAAAGTAAATAATGAAGCTGTGGCATCATATATCAATACTACGCCATGCGCATCAAAGCAACGGAAATCTAAGTTCCCTGAGACGCCGACAGCGATTGGGCAGGACCTGGTGGACTCAATGGAGCATGCCTGCTTAGCTACAGCCCCAGCAGCTCTGTAACACGAGCGCCCTCTGCAGCCACGAGGCCTGCATGAGTGGCTCAGCCCACTTGCACTTGGAGCCTCCTTCCTGCAACATTGCGATAACTGGACTCTGTTTCTTCCGCGTTATTTGCAATGAGTTTCGTATATTTGGAGAAATACAAGTTCAATAAATCTTATGTTTGTTGTGTTAACTTTTTCGCTAATCCTTCCTGCTGCTATTTACTATCGAAAACACTCTTGATCACAAATTATTTATTCCGGTGACCGGTTTCGACCACAACTGTGATCATCTTCAGACCAATGAGCAAGAACCTCCTTCTGGTGGTAGTGATTTACCACCATAGGGAGGTTCTTGCTCATTGGTCTGAACACGACCACAGTTGTAGTAGAAACCTGTCACTGAAATAAGTAATTTGTGATCAAGACTGTTTTAGATATTAACTATTAGTAACAACACTGATGACTCTTGCTCCCACAATGTATTCAAAAGTATTTTCTGTTGCTGTCCATCTTCCTACAATGACACACTCATTAGCCGCAACACTCATTAGCCCACTTCTCCTTACCATTACGTATGAAGTCCTACACAACAAAATCAGTTTCTGATCCTTTGTGAGAACTACTTATAACTCTGACAAGGCATTTCCATGAGATATTTAAGCATATGTGACGTATATGTCTCACTTTTGCCGTCATAGACGCATTTTAAAATGTATGTGTGTAGTAGTGGGTGGGCAAAATGAGGAAGATGTTATTTGTATATTTGTTTCACAAGATGTAATCTCCATCTCATTGTATCTTGTTAATGCTAGTATCTGAAGAAAATAGAATTACTGGTATTTTACAAATAATTTAATTCCGTGACCGAAATGCTATCGAACCCTTTTGTTTTTATCCTTCAGAAAATTTCTTTTTACCCCTCAGAGGTATTTACCCCCTTCCCCCCCCCCCCCCCCCCCCCCAAAGCTGCGAACCACTGGTATAGTTAGATATTTCTTGGCAACATCAACAACGAATTCGTTACGTAATACCTATATCATATTTTCATGATCCACATGGTTTGAGAAATACGTATTTTATATGGATAGCTCAAGGTGCCCATTTCACAAGCAAAATCTGCAACGCATATTCATCTCTTTCCAGTTTATTTAATATTCCTTCCGACACCTCACCAGTCCTTGTGACGTCGAAACCGCAATATAAAGGCTGATTCCGATCCGCAAGTAAGCTACGAGCCACCATCAACTGAGTTATCACGTCAGGAGATATAACTTAATCGGCTGTCAATATTACTTTGTGAGCACATACCTCTTGGAAGGTTTTAAACAGTTCTCCCCCAGCACTAATTAAGCTGTCTTGTTCACGTTTGGAGTGTTAAATGGCAGGACAAGTAACTGTAAGCTTTGCGGAAAAATAACGCAAATTACGTAAGCAGTCTTTCTAGTCACTTACGCGTCAGACTAAGCTCCAGTTTAACTAATAATCATGTTATAATAATGCAATAGATAGGTCGGAAGACAGCGTGCTTCTAAATATTGTTTCAGTTGTTCAGGACGTCACAGCACATTGAAGTACGTGGTAGGACAAACTGTCTTCAAATCCGGAACATTGACAGTTCACTGACGAGGATTGGAGATCTCACATTTAAATCACATGAGTTGCTTATTGCACTGGTAGAATCTGAGAACGTTTTCACAGATATCGCTTAAAATCGAGACTCCGCAATCCACTCAACACTGTGCGACAGAGGGTTCTTCTGATAATGATCATCGGTAAGCCTCTGCATTATCTAATTTCTAAATTTTTCTCGTTGTGGTCATTTTATGACGAGACGTTTGTGGGAGGAAGTAAACTGTTGCTCGACTCTTCCGAGAAAGTACTCTCCCGACATTTCAATACTAAACCTGTCCGTGATACGCAATATAATACACGTTGTTATTTATTAACTTGCGCAACAGAAACAGTGTTCTTCTTTTCCTCATTCTACTCAAGAGAGCGGGGAAAGGTGTTGGAAAATCTCATCCTTTTCAGTCAAACATCTTAACAGGTGAGAGTGGAAGGGAGGAATCCCAGTTGGGAATATTTTGGATGGGAATTTCAGTTTCAGCATTCATCTCTGTTTCCAGGGCAAAATTAAGGTTGATTTATGTGTGTACGGATGTTCCACATTCGTAAACCATTACATCAATATCAACCAAATTCGGATACATATTACTTACTGTCTGGAAAGAAGTAATGTAGATAATGTACACCCAACTCCCATAGGGATGGGATTGGGGATGAAAAGAGTTGCCCTGGATGACTGGCATGTTGTGCAGGTAATATCAGAATACATTCAATTTGGCATACATGCCGATAGGCATTGATAGCATAGAGATGGGGAGGACGAGGACGAGATCGGCAGAAAAAAGGGTGAAGACAAGATGGATAGACAGAGGTGCCAATAGGAGATAGAGAGAAAAGTGGGAAGAGAAAATGCGCAAAGAGAGGTGGAATGAGGAGATGGACAAATAGAGGGTGAGGAGGTGATGTATGGAGAGATGGCAAGAGGAGACTTGCAGAGAGAGAGGGTGGAAAGTAATGGACAGAGAGAGGAGGCAAGAGGAGATGGACAAAGAGAGTGGGAAGGAGGAGATGAACAGCAAGAGAGCAGAGAGGAGATGGACTGAGGAAGAGGAAGGAAGAGCTGTATGGAGAGAGGGAATAGGAGGAGAGAAATGGGGTAGAAGGAACGGACAGAGGGAAGAAGAGGACAGATGGGTAAAGAGAGGGGGGCATAGAAGATGAGCAGAGAGAGGAAGGCCGAGGAAGTGGGTAGAGAGAGGAAGGAGACAGAGATCAGCAGAGAGTGGTGGAGAAGGGTATGGGCAGAGACAGAGGGAGGAGTAGTGGCAGATGGATGGAGAGAAGGGAGGAGGAAATGCACAGGGGGAGGACGAATTAGAAGGAGTAAGGGCAAGGAGGAGATGGGGTAAGTGATGGAAAGGGAGGTGAATGGAATGTGCAGTGATGGAGTGGAGGAGGAGACGTGTGCAGTATGCACTATCCATCACATCATTGTGACCACTTGTCAAAATCCTGAAAAGCCAACTTTTGCGGAACTAACTGTTGCGAGACGTGCAGGAAGAGAGTCAGTGATGTTCTGGAAGGTACCAGCATGGATGTGGAGCCATGCTGACTCCAGTGCCGTGGCCAGCTGCATTAGGTTTCTTGATCGAGAATGCATGGCGCGTTCAGTCCGATCGAAGTGGTCCCACAGATTGTAGATTCGGTTTAAATCGAGGGAGTTTGGTGGCCAGGGGAGTATGGTAACTTCATCCTGCTGCTCTTCTAACCACGCACATACAGTGTAAGCTGTGTGATATTTTGCGTTGTCCTGCTGGTAAATGGGATGGTGCCGAAAAGAAACAAACTGTATGTAGGGGTGGACATGGTCCTCAAGTAGGCATATATATTTTTGTTGCTTAATCGTGCCTTCCAGAATGACGAGACCATTCAGGGAATGCCACGAAAATATTCCCCAGACCATAACGCTCCCTCCTCCAGCCTCAATCCTTCATAAGATTATTGCAGTGTGTTTACTTTCAGACGTTACAAGACTTGTATGCCAATGGCCATCTGTCCGATGGAGCATAAAACGTGATTCTTCTGAAAAGGCCACCTGTCATAGGCGTCCGAATTCCAGCCTTCGTCGCCTATGAACAGCATTCAGCATGGGTTCTTCAACCAGGTGCTGCCTCGAAGGTCCGTACGCAGCAACGATCGCTGAGAGGCCGTTGAGAAGACTATTGGTAGTCTCTTGGTTCACCTGGGCGGTCAGTTGCTCCACCGTAGCACGTCTGCTCTCCCGTACACATCTCCTCAGTCGTCGTTCATCCCTATCATTTATGACCCGTGGTGCACCACAATTGCTTTGGAGCCGATTTTGGGCAGGGCCATTTTGCCATGCATGGTATGGTGTAACAATGGCGGAACGTAAACAGTTTAGAATCTTAGCTGCTTTGAATATGCTACCACCCTTGGAATTAAAGCCAATGATTATGCAATTTTGACGTCCGGTAAATGTTACGAGAACGGCTGCACCGTTTCCCGCGTCCCCGCTCCTCCCTCCCCGTCAAGCTTTATATACCTTCCACTGCTAGTGCTGCCACCTGCTGTCTCTGAGTGGTAATTGCACGTTGACGTCGAACGTAAGCGGTGGTTACGTTAATGCAACCGTACTGTGAGTATGTTGTACGTCTGAGTTGTGTTTGTGGATGTTGTGTGTTGTTGAAATGGCTTACGCGTTGATCTGATAATTATGAATATGATAATCATACGCAGCGGCGAGAGAGACTGTAGAGACTGCTGTGTAACGTTCTTGTACATGAGCAGCCTCTTTGTATTTTTAACTTTGTTATTACGAAGCCCTTCAACCGCGAATAATTGGAACGGTAGTTGTTTTCAAGTAGACCAGACATAAAATGTACGAGTGTTTAGGAAGTACTAAAAATACACCGAGAAACAACTGCATGGATCGCCGCTTAGCTTAACGGAGAAAAATCCGCAGCAGTCCTGTCTTACCAGTAGCGTCACAGACGCTGGCCAATGGCATCATACGAGCGTCACTCCAAAAGAAATGCACACTATTTTTTTTAAATCCATCTTTTATTCTACATGTCTGAAAGTTTTACAGTGTGTAGATACATCCTTTAGGAACAATATTTTCATTTCTCCACATAATTTCCATCCCTCTCAACTGACTTACGCGATCTTGGAAACAGCGCTTGTATACACGCACAGTAAAATTCTTGACCAACCTGTTGGAACCACTGTTTGGCAGCGTGCACAAGGGGTCATCATCATCAAACCTTGTTCCACGGAGAGAGTATTTCAGTTTCCCGAAGAGATGATAGTCACATGGAGCCAGGTCAGTACTGTAAGGCGGGTGTTTCATTCTTGTCCATCCGAGTTTCGTGATCTCTTCCATAGTTTTTTGACTGACACGTGGCTGTGTATTGTCGTGCAACAGCAAAACATCCTGGTTTTGCCAATGTGGTCGAACACGACTCAGTCGAGCTTGAAGTTTCTTCAGTGTCGTCACATATGCATCATAATTTATGGTGGTTCCACTTGGCATGATGTCCACAAGCAAGAGTCCTTTGGAATCGAAAAACACCGTAGCCATCACTTTTCCAGCAGAAGGTGTGGTTTTGAATTTTTTTTTTCTTGGGTGAATTTGCATGATGCCACTCAACTGATTTCCTCTTCGTCTCTGGTGAAAATTGATAGAGCCATGTTTCATCACTTGTCACAATTCTTCCAAGAAATTCATCTTCACCATCCTCGTACTGTTCCAAAAGTTCGCTACATACAGTTTTTCTTGTTTCTTTGTGAGCCGCTGTCAACATCCTGGGAACCCACCTGACACAGACCTTTCAATATTCTGCAAACACCTCCTTCCCTTATCCCAACGTAGAATGACAGTTCGTTCACTGTGATGCGTCTGTCAGCAGTCACCAATTCGTTAACTCTGTACACATTGTCTGGAGTGTGTGCAGTACGAGGCCTGTCGCTGCGAGGACAATCCTCAATATTTCCGTGCCCGCTTTCATCACGTAACCTGCTTGCCCACCGACTAACTGTACTGCGATAGACAGCAGCATCTCCATACACCTTTCCCAACCTCTTGTGGATGTTTCCCACTGTCTCGTTTACACAGCACAGGAATTCTATGACAGCACGTTGCTTGTGACGAACGTCAAGTGCAGCAGCCATCCTGAAGACATGCTGTGACGGCGCCTCTCGCGGGGACAGGTTGAACTAAGTTTGAAAACAAGCGAGAAGGATGTATCTACACACTGTAAAACTTTCACACATGCAGAATGAAAACTGTATTTTTACATAAATAGTGTGCATTTCTTTTGGAGTGACCCTCATATTATCCATGAGTCGCATACCTGATAAATTTCTACCCTGTCACGTGGAAAAAAGCTAGCGCAGAACAACAGCAGTAAGCTTAATACACGTCATCGTTAATCAGTTCTATCAGCCTATGGAGCTCAGCTGAAGACTGATTAGCGTATTTTATATTGAGAGAACTTTTCTAAAGTGTAATACAGGATGGACAAATTAAAAGTGGCTCGGCAGCTATTCACAAAAAGTCAGTTGCGAGATTGATTCTTGCTAATGAATGTCGCAGAAGGTGCTGTAAATGGTCATCGTTGACGTCAATGATGAGCTGTGCTCGTTTTATCAAAATGTGAGACACGCATACCAACTCTGCCAGAGGGGTAGGAGAAACGGCATTTACAGTGTTTTGCTGTAACTCTTGCTGTGTTTCGTCATTATTTGAGTATATTTGACCTTTCAGTATGCCCAAAACTGAAAAATCGCAGGGACAGAGGTAAAGCGATCGAGGTGGATAGGATATTGTACCGCCTCTGCTGACCGTCTTCTCTTCGCCGAACAAATGCAGTCATGACAAGTGTGTCAAGATTCTTTGTACACTTGCTCCGTCTTGCTGAAATATCCATTCAGTTGTTCATCTTCTGAGAGTTGATCGACACTTGGATTTTCCACTTTTTGTTGGACCTACAGATTAGTATTAACAGTCTGGTGAAAGAATAGTGTAATCATGCGGAAAGCTGACATTGCGCACCAAACACCAGTCTTGAGGTTATACAACGGCTGTTAAAAGTACCGACAGGGATTTTACGGTGCATAATGCCGCATGGTCTCTGATTTCACGTGCCCTGAGAGAGCTAACCAGGCGTCATCTGAACAAACGAAAAACTGAGGATCCGAACGTCGTGTTTCTTCTACACTCAAAAATACAATTTCCAGACGTTCTTCTGGTAGCTTAATTGTTAGTAACATGCGCTGATGGCTAATGGGTCGCAGGTTCTATGCGAAACTATGTAGCATGTCACATGTAAGTCCTTGTATATGACCTGCAGAAGAGCCACTGATTACCTTTTAGCGTAATCCAGACGAAATTTAGTCCTCAGACATCGCATCTGATCATTCTGTGCCAGCGTCGCTAGATTTTTGTAGAGCCATGTACAAGAAAACAACATAATGCATCCGAGAGCCATACGATGTACTTATCACTATTATTACAGTTAGTTATTATGATTGCTACTTGAAAGTGCTGGACAAAGTATAACAGATCTGTTCAATGCGAACGTTAGCCAGTAACGATTGTCACGCATTGTCAGACAGTCTACACGTGCGTTACATTTAAATCTTATGACTTTCTGCGAAAACGTGGAGCACAATTACCACACAGAGTTTACAGCCTAACTCTGTAGCGAAGCTTTGTAAAGATGTCGACATGCTACCTCTTAGTGCATATGATAGTTAACAATACTGCAGCTAAAAAAATAAAAGAAATGCATAATTTTTAGACCAGACAATTATCAGAGTAATTGTAGGAAGTCCCAGAGGGGTACTGTACTTTGTCACAAACATCGTAAGTAAAATGTTAATTTTCGTAACATAAGCAGAGATCCGACAGAAATTTAAAAACTTAAACGATAATACTATCGTGTGTAAAACAACAACAGTCTGCCTCCTTATCTCTTTCTTTATTGACTACCGCTTATTTAGCCTGACCAGATTAGGGCCTTAAGACCCTGTCTTAAATCTGACAGCAAACAACACATACCAGAGATATTAGTAAAGGGCCTTAAGAAGCATATAAGATTAATTTAGTATTACAGAATCCGAATGGATAAAGAAAGACGAGAAGATTGAAATGACATGACAGTGACGGTGGATGTTAGGAAAGAAAGCAGTTTAAGTCAAGCACTCTGCTCGCATCGGTGGGGAGGGGGGGGGGGAAAGTTGTGGGGGAGCAGGGTTGACGTGAGTGAGCTGCAGACTAGTATATAGGAGAGGCTATTGTTATGGAAGGTGAGCTATTAACTGTGTTTTGAAGTTTGGAAGGAATTTAATGTCTCTGAGCTTTTTAGGAAGACTTTTCCAAAATCCAGTTCCTGACCCAAAAAATTATTTAGAGAACATGGCAAAGTTATGCGATGGTACAGAGAGGGTATTATTTCCTATGTTGTTCAACTTGTAGTGAAAGAGCTAGAGATAAAGAAGAAGGAGTGGAATAACTCGAAAGATGATAGAACAAATACAGAGCATGATGGTCTCTACACTTATCGGCACGTAGCCATGACATTTGTTTGTAGGCAGGAGTGATATGGCTCGAAATAGAGTACGTAACAAATGCATCACACACAAACATTCATCGCCAGTTCTAGCCTGCGTGAGCTTTTGTACTAGAGTCCTTGGAGAATGGCCCCACCATAATACAGGGAATGTTACCGACTCTACGAACGTCTTTTTAAACTCGAAAGGAAATACGTTTTTATATTTCTGTAAGAGATGAAGTGGCACTGCCTGTGTGTTCAATCCGGTCTGGTGTGATGATCCAGAATTAAGTTGTGAGACCTTAACTTTTCCCGGCGAATCGAATGTTCAAATAACTTACGGGTTTGCTGCCGGGTGACGTCGTCGAACACCGCCGATATTTCGACAGGAGCACACCCTGCCATTCTCAAGGCACAAATGCAAGGAAGAAAAAATGTGCAAGCAAATTTAATTCCTCGGTTCACAGAAGAGAAACAAGGAAGACACCACACACAGAACAAGTGTCAACACAACCAAAGATAACCACCATCAGAAATATCGATAGTTACTATTAATCAACAGGTGAGGTAGGACTAATTCTGTCCCTCTGTTTTTTTATGAGAGACACCTGCTAAGATTAAGGCCCTGTTGGCGTCCGTAAAAGATGATCTTGGTTTGCGTAAGGCTGGGGACTATCGTATTCCTTGCAGTTGTGGCATGTCATTTATTGGCCAGACAATCAGGACTGTGGAAGACCGGTGCATTGAACATAAGCGTTACACACGTTTACAACAGCCGAGCAAATCCGCTATTGCAGAACATTGCCTTGACACCGGTCATCCTATGGAATACAACAACACGGAGATTCTGGCTTGCGCGTCCAGCTATTGGGATAGTGTTATTAAGGAAGCTGTTGAAATCAGACTATCAAGCAACCTTATTAACAGAGATGGTGGATTTTGTTTAAATGCTGTTGGAATCCGGCTCTGTCTCTCATCAAAAACAGAGGAACAGAATTAGTGCTACCTCACCTGTTGATTAATAGTAACTATCGATATTTCTGATGTTGGTTATCTTTGGTTTTGTTGACACTTGTTCTGTGTGTGGTGTCTTCCTTGTTTCTCCTCTGTGAACCGAGGTATTAAATTTGCTTGCACATTTTTTCTTCCTTGCATTTGTGCCTTGAGAATGGCAGGGTGTACTCCTGTCGTAATATCGGCGGTGTTCGACGACGTCACCCGGCAGCAAACCCGTAAGTTATTTGAACAGAATTAAGTTCTTAGCAGATGTGAAAAATATTATTTATGTGACGTTTTGGATTAAGGGTGGAAACGATTCTCTGAAACGCGTCGAAATAAATTTTTTGTAGGCGACCAAGACTGCTTACGTTTTAGATGGGCGCGGTTTTAAACCTACTAGTATGTTCTGCGTCAGCACTGATAAGGCAAGTAAATCAGCATTTACATGCTTGATGGCTATGCAAAAGTTTGTTGGAGCTGAAATTAGTTACAGCTGAAGGACGTCAGCGTATAGATGATACCTGCAGTGGGAGAATATAGCTGACACATCAGTAATATACAATGAGAAAACTAGTGGGTCCAAAACTGTTCCTCACGGGACCTCTGATACGACATCCTTTCATTGTGACCTTTTATCTACGACAGCTAAATAAATTACCAGGTGTATGGACTTCAATTTCATCATGGAGTGGTACCAATTTGGAGAAATCGTACTTCTTTTATTTCCCTTGAACTATTAATGCAAGTTAGCTGTCAACGGAGTATTTCGGTATTTTTTCTCTGTAAAATCAGAGGCTAATTCGTTGTAGATCAGAATTAACTGTGAACCCTAGGCTACTTTCTAGTAGTGTTGCTTCTGTGTCAATGAAGATGTGCTTTAGCTTTGTGGAACTAATCGATTATTTTAATCGAAAGGAGAATGTCGCACCGGCCGGGGTGGCCGTGCGGTTCTAGGCGCTACAGTATGGAACCGCGCGACCGCTACGGTCGCAGGTTCGAATCCTGCCTCGGGAATGGATGTGTGTGATGTCCTTAGGTTAGTTAGGTTTAAATAGTTCTAAGTTCTTGGGGGCTGATGACCTCAGAAGTTAAGTCACATAGTGCTCAGAGCCATTTGAATCATTTTTTGAGAATGTCGCATTGTATTTACGGTCTTCAGATTGTACGAAAGGTGAGCAGTAATTAAAATACCTACGTAGTACTGATATATGGTTATTTTTATAAAAGTGAAGTTTCACTAACTAGTTATTCACTGCAGATAACACAATTTTGCTATCACAGAGAAGTATAATGTCTCTGAAAGTATGGTAATTCGTTCTTCTATCTATTGTAAATGAGCATATTCAATAAGTCACGATGTTAACGCGTCCAGGAACTCTTTTTGTGTTGTTAGCCACTCTTGTATCACTGTAGGCAATTTATTTTCATTGATTACTGCCTGAGGTATCGTTTAATTCAGCAGAGAGACGCTGTTCACTGAATGAATCGTCGCTGCAAAATAATACTAAGATGTCAGAGGCCTTACTTTTTACTTTACTATCCAAGCACCTCCGTTGGTAACAAATTTTATTTTATAATGACGTTTGCAGAATTCCTCAATGATGTTTAGAATTAATTACGGAACTCTGTCACGATATTTAGTAAAGTTTGTGGAAGACACAGGCTATTTATAATTTCAGAAAATTAATCGCATGATTAGTAAAACAAACATGTGACTATATAGTGTTTTTAGATAAATCTGTAGATTATTTATATCGGAACCAGCGTGCCTTTTTTACTTGACGAAGTGATACATGGGATTATAATCCAATCCGTTAAAAAATTGAGGATTCCTCAGCAAGCAGCTGAAAAATGCATGCTGGGCATTAGTAGGAGTGACAGCAGATCGAAGAAATATATCAGGGAAAGGAGTGAAAGCAACTAGGTTGGTTTCACTTTTACCGTTAGGGTCTTACATTACGTATACACCTTTGATATACGTCTGTAAACATCAATCAGCATTTTCGGTTATATCATGGTTCAAATGGCTCTGAGCACTATGGGACTCAACTGCTGAGGTCATTAGTCCCCTAGAACTTAGAACTAGTTAAACCTAACTAACCTAAGAACATCACAAACATCCATGCCCGAGGCAGGATTCGAACCTGCGACGTAGCGGTCTTGCGGTTCCAGACTGCAGCGCCTTTAACCGCACGGCCACTTCGGCCGGCGGTTATATCATGTCTGATCAGACAGCTATGTGTTTTGTAACTGTGATTCAGTTTTATTCTGTGTTTATGTTTTATACGCTTATACATTTTTCAACAGAGCAGAAAAAATGGAGGTACTGACATATGTGCTCTGCTGATATTTCGTAGAATGAAACTTTAAGGTTACTTCAACTAATACGCTATAGTACCAGTGTTCGTTGTTTTGTTTAATTTTCAAATATGGGGGTTGTGTTCTTTGTTAAACATGGCCTGAGGATGGCGGTATGTGCCGCCGAAAATAGTCTTGTGATAGAATAAAGATATTCTCAAGATACAGCTGTGGTGGCACTTTCTCTCATATGTATAATCAGCTGAAGTCCCTCGTCCATGCAGTGAGATAGACATACACTACCGAATTTGTATAGCACTTGACTTGTAAAAAACTGCTTGACAAAAAAGTGAAGAAGGGGGTAGAGTGTTGGGAAGAGGGAATCAAAATGAAACTTCACTGTCTGAGATAGTATGTTACGTTATTCCAGTGACTGCAGAATCGATTCAAATTTACGAACGTCTTGGCAGTATCAAGCAATTAGAAGTATGACGTTGGACTCACTCTGGTCTGGATGCATGCACTCATTCGGTAGGGAAGGATGTCACAAAGCTGTTGTATGCTCTCCTCGGACAAGCTCACCCGCAACTGTCGTAAGGGTAATTGATATCGCGGTTGCTGGCACTGGGACAGACTTGAAGTCCGAGGTGGTCCCACATAAGTCTTATCGGGGACGGAACTGATGATCTTGCTGGCCATGGGAGTACCACATCACGTAGACAGTTGGAAGAGACATGTGCCATGTGAAGAAGGGCAGCAGTGTGCTGTAAAAATGGCAGTAACCGGGAATCGTATCCGATAGCTCCCCACACCTCCGTGCCTCTCCAAAATATTGGAAGAAGTTCATAAACTTAGTTCATTGATAAATACAGTACGACGCCATTTATCAGCACTGCATGCTTCTCGCTTACGACACCACTCCAACCGTAGTCGTTTGTGTTAACGCCAGGTTATGCATGGGACAGCAGTTCCCTAGTCCGACCAATGTTGTAGAATGAAACAGATTGCACCATGTATGTGGTGGACATCACGGCGATCCTTTCATGTAGTGGTCAGACGTACTCGAGCGAAACCTTGACGACTAGTATACCTGTGATTACATATCTATGCCGTCGAACAGCAGGCCATTCTCACATCCCTATACCCCATAAATCAGGACGTTGCACGATTCAACCAACGGCCAAATGGAGACGGCCTTTGAGACACTGTGAGGTGCTGATAACGCTGTCTAACATGAGTACGTGTCTTCCCCATGTCCTTCCTAGTGACCACTGAATATCACAACCTGTTAACCACGCCAGTCGTGATAACAACACTAAACATAAACAGCGCTAATGAATGCACTCTGGTGGCTGCGCTACCTGACACGCAGAATTGCAACCTGCCAATGGTATGTATGTGTAGGAAATCACATTGACATCCGACCAAGTCTTCCACGTGCTTCACTTCTTTTATCAGGCAGTGTATATAGTTATACACGTAAATCATCCTTATAACGCTTTAGTACAATGTGTGTCGATATCAATCAAAACATAAAGCGCCTCTTTATGGCATGACTATTGGAATTCGACCTTTGTGGTACTTACCTATAAACAGTAACTTTCCCTCCTTTGATGTACTTAGGTTTGCTTCCTCAGCTGCAACAATTACTCGCCATTGTTTCTACTTTCAAATACGTGCGACATCGAAGTTTCAGCATTAGCTCGTCATATAAACAAACAGCATTATGTATAAGTCACGTGATTATTACATTTGATGTTAGAAATTAGCGCAGTACGCTATGCTCACTCCACAGATGTTCCCACCATGAGAAAAGCTTGAGACGACATTTTAACAGGACGATTGTAACTGATATTACAGAGTGTACAAGAGCAGCAAGGATTGATATTGCTGAACATTGAAATAATAATCTAGAGAATGTTTTTATCGAAAAGTTGATGATGATTATGATGATGATATATGTGATATGAAAATTTTACTTAAACGGAAGAGAATTAAGACTGGACCTACCGTGTTTTATAAACCTTCCTTTAATGCACGATACCATTCATCCCCAAACGATCACGTATGTGTGTTTCCGTTTTCTGTAAGAAGTAGGAAAAGAACAGTGAAAACATTCCATCCCAGTCTAATTTAGTCACAGATTTCTTTATTTAATTAACAGAACTACAAATCCATCTTCAAACGAACGACTATGTGAAGTAATGTAATTCTAAATCGGTACCGTTTGCTGTGGTATCACTACTATATTTCTTTCCTTTTTGCCGGCCGCGGTGGTCTAGCGGTTCTAGGCGCGCAGTCCGGAACCGCGCGACTGCTACGGTCGCAGGTTCGAATCCTGCCTCGGGCATGGATGTGTGTAATGTCCTTAGGTTAGTTAGGTTTAAGTAGTTCTAAGTTCTAGGGGACTGATGACCACAATAGTTAAGTCCCATAGTGCTCAGAGCCATTTGAACCATTTTTTCTTTCCTTTTTCCTGGATTCTATCCCTTATCTTCAGGGGATGGGCACGTTAATCAGGATCTGACGATGCTAGTAGTAGAGGGTGGCCGGACGCTCTAAATGTCGCCAACCCTCCGCTACACCTCCCTCCCCCCTCTCACTGCGACAGAAACCATGTATCTCAGCTCTTTGCTTCCAGTGTTCACCATGTGAAAGTGCAACAACGTTTTGGAAATGTTTGCGAACCGTGGAACTGCCGCTGGACGTTGGTAGCAGCCCGGTATTCACCTATATGGATTTGGAAAACAGCTGGAAAACAGTCTACCAGGCTGGCAGACACACCAGCCATCGTCGTTAATTCACCTGGGGGATCGAATCGGTTGCCGGCACGCCTCTCTAAATCTTGGCTGCTCTGTGTCACTAATCATAACGTCGTCGAATAATCACATAAACAATATCTTAAGCAAAAGCGTAAAAATACATAATCATTTGCATGAAAAGCGTGTAGTGTCAAATTAATTTTGTCGTACATTCGTTCAAATCATGTAATAGGTTACATTCATTATCTTCCCTGGTATTTGAAATGGACTGTCTAGTTACTACTGGATTTTAATCTAATATGACGTATGGAGAATTTTATCATTTTTTGTGTAGGGATATTTCTCTCTGCCGACTCTGCGACCTATGATGGTGAAAACAAAGACTAACAGTTCTCTTCTTGTTTCAGACATCAGAGTAATACTCGACTTCGTGCCCAACCACAGCAGCGATGAACACGAATGGTTCATTGCTTCCAGTGACCCTACGCACGAAAACTACACGAAGTATAAGGACTACTACGTATGGCTGAATGGGACGTACGGTACGCCGCCAAACCACTGGGTGAGTTCAGAACAGAGTTTAGTAGCTGGTGTATATAGCGTAACATAGCTTCTAAGCTCCCTGTTTACTTTTGCAAACGAATTAGCTACAAAAGTAACTATGAAATGAAATCGCCTTTCATGTAATTAAGACTCAGAAATTACAACGTAACGCAGTCTGGATGCGATATATAGATTAAAGGACCTAGAACAAATGAGATTTACTTCACGAACCGTAAGAAAAAATGTTCAAATGTGTGTGAAATCTTAGGGGACTTAACTCCTAAGGTCATCATTCCCTAAGCTTACACACTACTTAACCTGAATCATCCTAAGGACAAACACACACACACACCGCAGAGAGGACTCGAACCTCCGCCGGGAACAACCGCCACCGTAAGACAACTGGCAAAGCAAGGAATTAATCGGTATGCTTGGGAGAGCATGCGTACATAACATGTTCAAAAACGCTGCGCATAAAAACTGATTTTGTGGTCTTCATACCTCGAGTTCTGTTGGCGATAAAAAATTTAGTATCAGTCTTTTGGATAGCTCTCGGGCTAGAGACCATTTTTATATGCAACAGAATGATCGTCGTAGTGTCACTATCCTACAGTACAGGGTCAAAGTGTGAATATTACACGCTTCCTCCTGCTTAAGAAAATGGAACAAATTGGTTGATCCTTTTTGCATTCGATGTAGACTGCAGTGGGCTTAATGGGATGTATGGAGGCACCGTTAGCTCATGGGTTGTCCCTCAGAAAACGGTTTCCATTACAACACTCAAGTTCAGAAAAAACGGAACACTTTGAACGACTAGAGATAGGACGTTCATATTCACAGGACATGTACATTAGTACATTCTGCAGAAATGATTGGTGTTTCAGTCCTCTCGGTTCAGCGTATGTCGGTGTCGCTAAGTAGGCACAGGGAGCGGCATGAGCTCTGGTAACTTGTTCCACGCGTGATGGCATAGACGCGTATATGGCGTGAATGGCGACCTGTGGTATAGCTCTCCATTATATACTTGGTTCCAAGGTTCATTATTGATGATTGCAAAACGGTCACAGCGCTGCAACCGTGGTTTCACCATATCCCACACATTTTCGATTAGCGACAAGTCAGATGATCCGGCGGGCCAGGGCAAAAGGCTGACATATTGTGACAACAAGAAGGCACTTGTTCGTGCAGCAACATGTGGTCGTGCGTTGTCTTGCTGAAAAATGGCGTCGGGTGTCGCTCAGAAAGGATGACTACTGATCGCGAGATGTCATTCACTTAGGCCACCGGGTCACAGGGCCCTGGACACATCCAACTTTGATTTGTGGCTGTACCCGATAGCACCCCACACCATCACGCTGTGAGATGGCGCTGTATGTCTTGTGCGAATGCAGTCATTTCGATGCCGCTCCCCCTGTCTGCGCTGAATCAAAATGAGGCCATCATTTTCAAACAAACAAAACCTGGATTCGTCCGAAAACACTATTTGATTCCATTCCCGTCCCCAGTGACGTCACTTCATGCATCATCGCCGTCTAGCATGTTTCTACACATTCGTCAAAAGTAGGCGGAGCGACGCGCACGTAATCCATACCGCAATAAACGGCAACGGACTGTCACCCCTGATAGTGTACGGTTTCACTGTCGCGCCAAAGCCGAGAAGGACGGAGACCTGTCCTGCAGTGCCATTCGGATGAGGTGTCGATCTCCTCGGGAGGGAGGTCTGGGTGGTGCTACCTGACCCATCTCGTGGTGTTCTACGGCCTTCCGTTAACCATTCTGCACACACACGTTTTACTGACGAAACATTTCGTCTCACACGAGCAATGATTTCCCGGATGGATGCATCCCATGCCAATAATGCGCCCTCTTTCTAACTCACCGATTTGACGGTAAGGTTCGCGCATACGTCTGCGACGCATCCTGCACGTCTGCTCATGTCACACTGATCCATTACCTTCGCTTCATAGCGACAGCGAGAGCTGCAGGCACCTTTTCCGGTAGGTGGTATTGGGTCGAGATATCGATGTTGACCTAGAACCTGAGGCCCACATGGTCCAATAGCTAATCATTTCTGCAGAACATACTAATGTACGGCCGGCCGGTGTGGCCGAGCGGTTCTAAGCGCAACAGTCTGGAACCGCGAGACCGCTACGGTCTCAGGTATGAATCCTGCCTCGGGCATGGACGTGTTTGATGTCCTTAGGTTAGTTAGGTTTATTTAGTTCTAAGTTCTAGGCGACTGATGACCTCAGAAGTTAAGTCCCATAGTGTTCAGAGCCATTTGAACCATCTGAATCATACAAATGTACGTGTCCTGTAAATATGAACGTGCTGCCTCTAGTCGTTGAAGATGTACTGTTTTTTTTTTCCAGAACATGAGTTCTGAAACGCAGCCAAAGGTACGAACACAGCTAAGCACACGAAATGATTGGAATGTTTACGATATATTCCTAAGACAGATCTCGAATGATCTTTAGAATCTTCGTCATATACAGGGGCTATTCTGAAAGTAAGGAACGATAGGTCGCGAAATGGAAACCACAGAGAAAATCAAAACTGTTTTATTTCCAACTGTTAGCTACAACTTCCCGCTACTTACCCCCATAGTCGCCGATGCGACTTAGACGTTTGTCGGAGCGTTGTACGAACTTTCCAATACCCTCGTTATAGAAGGCAGCCGCCAGTGTTTTCCGACAATTCTCTACGCTGGTCTACAGCCCGCTGTCTGTGCCAAAATGTTGTCTTCATGGCCAGCGGTTCATATGAGCAGAGATGAAACTTAGAGGGAGACAATTACGGGCTGTACTGTGGCTAATCAAATATTTCCAATTGAAAAGTATGCAGGAGCATCTTCATTGCCCTGCAGAATGCGGCTGAGAATTGTCTTGAAGAAGAAAACGCACGACAGTTATGTAATGTTGGCTGCATAGCTTCAGGCGAAATTTCTCACAAGGTCCTCGTACTTGGCGGGAGACACTATTGTTCTAGGCGTGTGGTCAGTTCTAAAAAGAACGACGTAACGCGATCGACGGCTATACTAGAGACACTGCCCCACACACCTGTGCAAAGCTTCATCGGATTTTCACTGTGGTTTCCGTTTCGCGACCGATTGTTCCTTACTTTACGAATAACCCTCGTACTTACAGAGAGTCAAAGTTACCCTGCTTGTTCACGTAAAATCCGTTGTGATGCGAAAACGTTGTTTATAAAGTGACGTATCACAGAGATATATGCTGCATAGCGTCTTCGTTATCATCTAGGAACACAATGTTATTGTACTGGAAGCACATGCAACAATTTTTTTTTTGCAAGTAAAATCAGGTCTGAGGTGTAAAATTCGTTTTGTTTATTTCAATTTCACATAATTAAACTACCTATATCTTACTGATCAATACATTTCTTTTCATATTGGTTACATATCCTGTTGCAGCAGGGAAAAGAATGCACCAATGGAAAAATGCTCCTATCGGAGCATAAAAAATGCGGATATGTTTCTGTTCGTTATTAAGAGACTCTGAAAAGTGGAATATTAGCTATCTCATTCTGCTTCCATCCGCACCTTTATAAACTTTCCCATAAATTTTGGTAAGTAAATATATTTGCACTTTTTTATGTTGAGAGAGAAGACGACGCAATGGCAGAGACAAGGAGAAGTAATAAAAATTGAAAGATAATAGACCGAGGATGTGTTATAGGAAGAGCAAGGTAAACAATGCCAGTGTGTGTGCGTGAGAGAGAGAGATAGAGAGAGAGGACACATTTACAGTGAAACAGAGTTAACAGTAACAGAAGAGTGCCAGGAAAAGAGTGAAGCATCAGTACCACGGAAGGGGGGAGGGAATGAGGAATAGAGAGGAAGGGAAAGTGGAAGTGGGTGAGAGCTAGTGATAATGAGACAGAGTATCTGACAATGACTATTAGAAAGAGAGAGATTAGCCGCGCGGAGTGGCCGCGCGGTTAGAGGCGCCATGTCACTGATTGCGCGGCCCCTCCCGCCGGAGCTTCGAGTCCTCCCTCGGGCGTGGATGTGTGTGTTGTTCTTAGCATAAGTTAGTTTAAGTAGTGTGTAGGTTTAGGGACCGATGACCTCAACAGTTTGGTTCGTTAGGAATTCACACGCAATTGAACATTTGAACATTTGAAGAGATAAATTGTGACAATTAGGAGAGACGGCAGCAGTAGTAATGCAGGAATGAGATATTAGCAGTAAGAGGGAGCAAGAGGAGACAATGACAGTGAGAAGAGACAGCATTAGTAGGCCAGAACGGCGATTGCTGTCGGTGTGAAATTTGGGGACAGCGACAGTTAGAGAGAGAGACAAAGAGTTAATGACGACGAGTTGGTTCGAATGAGTGAGTGAGACACAGCAGCTTGAAGTGGATGGGTATGAGCGATTTACAGTGATGGACTTGAGCATACTGTCGTACCTGCAAAGTGCAACTCGTCGTAGATTTATTTACGGAGGACGGTGCTGTGAAACAAATCTCATCTACCACATGGTCTTTGCTTTGGAGGAAGTATGGATCAAAACAAGAATAAATTTTCTAGTTCACAAGGGTTCCAGAGCACGTACCTCAAGAGGTATAAGCTATTGTTCAGCAGAAGAGATATGTTTCAAACTAGCAAAGATGAACATACGCTCATAGCTGTTAAGGTATGCTCTGTAGAGCACATGTTTATCGGTCACATTTTCTTGTTTTGGTCCATACTGCCACTTCTCAAAATGTGAAAAACCAAGTGCTTCCAGTAGAATAGGTTTATTTCATACTATCGAAGATGAGTAAGCGCCCATAGGACATTATAGAGCCCCTGTTTACTAAACTTATTTGCTTCTAACGATCGTTCCTGGAATATCCCTGAGAATTGACCAATCCTCCTCATGAATCTGATTGGCTCGTGCAGCCGGAACTCAGACACCACACTGCCGTCCCGTCAACACTCATGCTTGTAGAGATCGATAGGTAGGTACGTGCGTGCATCTCTGCAGTACAACGCGCGAAATAATTTCAGTGAAAGTTGCCAGTACAGTGGAAAACTTTTGAGCTACAGTATGCCGGCAGGAGGTCGCAAACTAAAAGGTATAACACAGAGAGTTTCAAAGCAATTTATCCGATTTCAACAGCAGTGCTGATTTCAATAAACATTGTGGGTCCGAAGTACCGGGTGATTAAAAAGTAGGTATAAATTTGAAAACTGAATAAATAACGGAATAATGTAGATAGAGAGGTACAAATTGACACACAAGTTTGGAATGACATGTGGTTTTATTAGATCCAAAAAAATACAAACGTTCAAAAAATGTCTGACAGATGGCGCTTCATCTGACCAGAATAGCAATAATTAGCATAACAAAGTAAGACAAAGCAAAGATGATGTTCTTTACAGGAAATGCTCAACATGTCCACCATCATTCCTCAACAATAGCTGTAGTCGAGGAATAATGTTGTGAACAGCACTGTAAAGCATGTCCGGAGTTATGGTGAGGCATTGGCGTCGGATGTTTCAGCATCCCTAGAGATGTCGGTCGATCACGATACACTTGCGACTTCAGGTAACCCCTAAGCCAATAATCGCACGGACTGAGGTCTGGGGACCTGGGAGGCCAAGCATGACGAAAGTGGCAGCTGAGCACACGATCATAACCAAACGACGCGCGCAAGAGATCTTTCACGCGTCTAGCAATATGGGGTGTGTGTTTTTTTTTTTTTGGTTCTAATAAAACCCCATGTCATTCCAAGCATTTTTACCTCTGTATCTACATTATTCCGTGGTTTATTAAGTTTTCAAATTTATATTGACTTTTTGATCACCCGGTAATATGTGAGTTAATATAAAACGCGGTATCGTAAAGTTCCCGGAATGTAAGTGCAGCTGATGAAATCAAGGTAGTACAACGAAACGTCGACAGGTGGTACCTCAAGCATCATTTGCGATTTAGTGGCTCACAAAGTTTGTGCTAGGTTGTTGCCTTTAGTTTTTACGCTCATTTCCCCTGTCTTGTGTATTGTGTATCTTGCGAAACTGATGGTGGCAGTGTCTCGGAATAACGTGTGTGCACAAACTTGTTGCAGGCTCGTAAACAACGCTACATAAACACATGACATGATGAAGCAAGCACGGGACGACACCTTAGGTCACAGTAAAACGTACGGCTGTTTTAAATGTTTTCAAGAGGGCACAAGATTGTTTGACGATGATTCACATTCCAGATGGCCGTCAAGCAGTGTTACTCCTGAAAATGTCGCTACTATTCGGAATACAGTGCTGGAAGGTCGTAGACAGTCCATTTCGGACGTCTGCAATGTCACGGGCTGTCACAGCATTTTGTGCGACGAAAGTGGCACAAAGGTGATTGGTTCCTCCATCTTGACAAAGTGAGGTCGCACACTGCGTTGATCACCCAAGAATTTCTGGCGAAAAACAAAATGATAGTTATTCTTCACCTGCGATAAATAAACAGCATTAAAATTGTTTGCTAAGTTAGAATGGTCAAAATGTGTAACTAGATTTAATTTACGTCAATGCTCCGTTAGTCACTTTTGTTGTGTGGCGAAGGGCGTTTCTAGCACCGCTGTCTTTTCGACCTTTCCTGTAGCTTTCACGAATGGTGCGCGTGAATAACGAATGCCAGTATGCCTCCGCATCAGCACTAATTTCTTGGTTTCCCTCTCCGTTGTCTTTTCACGACACGTATGAAGGATGAAGTATGTTTCTCAACTCTTTTTGGAAGCAAATCACTCGGAGTGTCAAGAGTAAATATACAAGTGACGAACAACGCCTCTCTTTCAATGTCTGTGGCTGTGGTTAACTGAGCATCTCCGTTACAAAATTATCACATAAATCTAGATGTAGGAAATGTAGATACCAAGCTACGCTTCATTGTAAGATATTTAAGGAAACGTACTGCATCCGCGAAGGAAGTAAACTACGAAATACTATTTGACCGCTAGTTTAGTCTAAAATCCATATCAGAAAATGTAGAGAACTTGCAGTGAATAGTGGAATGTTTTGTGACGAGATCGTTTGGTAAGAGCGACATGACCACTATTCTCCTGGATAAGCATTCACCCCAAAACAATTTTTGTCCAGAAGCAAAATAAAAAAGTTGTGAAGCAAATGTTGTTTAACTACCAGGAGGACATTAACCAACTTGATTGCCTTTCTTGTATCTTTGTTCGTTACGAAGATTTGAAAAGCAGAAAGTCCTTTTTAAGTTGCACATCGTATTTTTTTCAGTACTCCACTTCCTTTCCTCAAGACCTGTTCAAAAATGTGTCAAAGGGTACTGTTCACACGAACGTGGCGTTATTAAAAACATAACACAGACTGACTTTGACTGTCTTCTAACAGCAGTCAGTGCAGGTACCTAGGAGAAGGAGAAGATCAATGTCTAACGTCCCGTCGACAACGAGATCATTAGAGACGGAGCACAATCTCGTATTAGGGAAGGATTGGAAAGAAAATAGGCCGTGCTCTTTCAAAGGAACCATCCCGGCAGCGCCACCTCGCTCGGTAGATACCTAGGGCAATGTAACTCGTCCACTAGCTGGAGTTGGCAGTAAATGAATGGAAGCTCAAGAAAAATGCAAACCGGTCATTTAGTCTATCGTCTTCAGTTCAAGGTCTGTGAGAACACACTGTACGCTGTAAATCAGGGGTGCACAATCTTTTCTGGCTTGAGATCTGCTACATGCAGTTTAGTCCCCTTAGGGGTCTACTGACTTAAAAATTCATAGAAGTTTAAGTACGAAACAACACTGTAGCCAAAATTAACCATTTTAATTACACAAAATACATAAAAGGTAATTTTATCTTCATCAAAACTTGTAGGTCTACTTCCCAGTTTTCAGAATGTTACAGATGTGAAAAAATTAAGATTACACCAACATAAATATTGGAAAATGTGTAGTGAGATTCTTGGCTTTGCATATAATTCAGAAGATTATTATGAACTGGTGAACAATTTATCAAAGTCAAACTCACACAATCTGAAAGATGAGGATCAGTTTATTTCTGCACTTAGATTTCGCTATGTTCATCACAGAATACGCTCGCTCAAATAGATAAGGTGATCCAGAAAACGATGAAACATATGAAGCTACTTTAACAATGTTTGGGTATTTTTTTAGTCTCACTAATTTCCAAAAATTGATCATCATATATCACATTGAAATTGAATTATTTCCTCTTCAAGGCGTCTTGATACGGTTCGTACGGCTTCCTCCGTCGAAGGTTCGAGTCCTCCCTCGGTCATGGGTGTGTGTGTTGTTCTTAGCATAAATAAGTCTAAGTTAGTTTACGTAGTGTGTAAGACTAGGGAACGATGACCTTAGCAGTTTGGCCACTTAGGATTTCACACACATTAGAACATTTGAACATCCTCTCCAAGTTCAGTCTCATAACATCCACATTTTGGAAAGGATGAGCCATGAAAGGTAGTACAAGTTGTCGTGGAGATGAAGTTTTCTCGGGTTATCAGCCGAGTCAATTCGTCGTTCTGCGGCAACGTTTCAATCAGTTTTCTACTTATCATCTTCAGACGAAGTGTCGGGTGGATATCCTGTCCGGACCGAAGGCTATAAAGACCCGTACAGGACACGAACCCGACACTTCGTCTGAAGATGATAAGTAGGAAACTGACTGAAACGTTGCCGCAGAACGACGCCTTTACTCAGCTGATAACACGGGAAGACATCATCGAGATTTGCCAAGAAAGTCTAAATTCGCATACAGGTTGCCTTGAAATCTGAAAATATGTTTTCAAACTCTGTCCTCAGTGCTGTGAGGGTGGCCTGTACTTCTTTGCAGCTTCTTGATCCAATGATGTTTGTTAATTCACCGGTTCTGGCTGTATTTGAGAAAAGTGTCTCGATGACGTAAAATATTTAAATGATAATTACCTCCGTCGTGCACATTGTAGTTTCGTCTAAGCTCGAAAACGGTGGTTTGTATTGCCTACTGGACATGGAGCTTGTTCCTCCAGCACCGCATCCAGTAGCAAAGCCTGAACGCTCTCCCGGCTCACAGCTGGCCAAATCACAGTTCGCGAGTAGTTACCTCACCATGCAAGAGGAAGACTGTTGTATGGCGCGAGCGTTAAAGGTGGTGAAATGCAGATTGAGATGGCTGGCTCTGAGCACTATGGGACTTAACATCTGAGGTCATCAGTCCCCTAAAACTTAGAACTACTTAAACCTAAATAACCTAAGGACATCACACACATCCATGCCCGAGGCAGGATTCGAACCTGCGACCGTAGCAGTCACGCGGTTCCGGACTGACGCGCCTAGAACCGCACGGCCACCGCGGCCGGCAGATTGAGATGAAAGAGGCGGAGACAGTGATGTCAGATTTAGCGACTACATCCCATGACAAACACTCACTGTCATCGAATTTGTATTTTACAAAGACAGCACCTCTGAAACAGATCTCGGACGGAGGTTTTATAAGGTCTGTTAATAAAGCCATAGCGATCGGTCGGTCAGTCGCAATCTACGGGTTGAGCACCCCTGCTGTAATGAAGAACATTTATTAACAGGACAAGAGGAAATAAAAGTGTCTGTGTACCTGTTATGAGCGTACGAGTATACAAATTAATATTCTAAAGAAGGCTGGGATATAAGGATCTCCATATTTCAGTGTAAACACTCATCTGCAATATTATTCTGTGGAATATACCTACCATTCGGTTAAATTAGAGACACACTATCGAGATGGCAACAAAGTTTTTCTTTCCCGCGCACCGTACGTGAGTGGAACAGAGAAAAACTATCCTGTTGCGCCATGTAGCCTTCTGCACGCACTATCGTTTTTAATGATTACTGATACAGACGTCCATGCAAACGTTTTCGTGTGTGTGATGAATTCGGTGTTGTACGTAGACTCATACAGTCCTCTGTTTCAGCCTGGCGGCTTCAACGAGCCCTCTGCCTGGGAGTGGATCGAGGCCCGCCAGCAGTACTACCTGCACCAGTTCCTCCACAAGCAGCCCGACCTCAACTACAGGAACCCCGTCGTTCTCGAGGAGATGAAGGTGAGTTTTTGAGTCAGTAATCAGTTATCCTTCCCTGTAATGCCAAAGCTTGTCAATAACTACACTGGCATCCAGTTGCCAAAAGAAATGTAATGAGCATTTTTTATGTAAAATATGTATGTATTCCCTCTAACGGAGGCGGGCTGCCAACGACCAAATAGCCTGTCTTCAACCGTTGAATCACGAAATTTTCAGTTTTCATATAAAGATAGTCAAGAAAGTAAAATATTTTATAATGTTTATGAAAATATTTTGGTGATTGTCTTCTTCATTATGAATATGATATGATAGGATATCCTGGTAACTGCAGTCGGAGGGTAGGCGGCGGGGGCGGGGGGGGGGGGGCGTGGGGGGGGGGGCGGAAAAGAAATGTGGCAAGGAACTGACAGATGCGATGCTATGAAGGATAAGTGGGATGCCAGGTGCACAGTGAAAAGACGTGGTCAAGCCTTCGTTTTGGGTGGGATGGGAGGGGACGTGGAGTTTATGGTAGGAAGGAAGTATATATTTCATGGATGACTTCATGGTCTGAGAAGAAGGTGACTAAGAATAGGCTGAGAAAAGGATAGGGAGTTTGGAGTTGAACGTGAGACGTGTTGATACAGGGCTGCAGCAAGGATGGTGGGAACAATACGGTGTTTGGAGTCAAGTGTATGGAAGATGAAGGAGTGGTGAAGGTATTTTAAGAGTTTGAGAAGTTGCGGAAACTTTATGAGCTGGTACACGATACGACTGGGAGAAGTTAGTCGGATACGGAAATTGAGGCAGAGCACAAATCGATCAAGGATTGTGAGGTGGCGATAAATCTTCAGAGGATGCCAAACTGGCACTGATTGAGGCGGATGAAGGTTTCATGTGTGCAGATGAACGCCGTGGGATTTAATCTCCATGTTTCAACAGTTACTTGTTTTAGTGGTTTTAATCTGTGGAGAGATGTCGGCGAGTCACATGAATGGAATGTTTTCAGTGGTTGAACTAACAGTTCGCGTACTACTGACCATGACTGGGAAAGAAGCAGATTTCGATACATGTAATCGCAATCTTATGAGTGATGCTCGTCGCATCGGGCATTATATCCACAAGGTCGTGTAGGCACTAAAAGGCCATATCACGGGTGTACTGTCAATACGAGTCAAGGAATCCTAAAGCTGCTAGGGTCAGCTCTCGTGGACAGCAACGTGTTTACAGATATGGAAAACTATCGTGGATATTATCAGGGATTGCTGGTCACGGATAGGAGTTTCTGCAGGTGGAATTTTAACCATTTCACTCGGAGTCTAATGCTTGCTCCAGCTGAAAGGGAATATATGAAGCTGAAGAAAGTGGATCTAGTTGAGTGACATATGATTTCGTAAAAACGTTTCGATATCTTTGGATGCAACAACCTTCAAATATTATCGTATTTTTGTGTGTATCAGAGCGTTTAGATACGCAGAGAATAAGGAAAATCTGTTAAATGTATTGTTATCTTTAAAATGCATGGGAGCAAACAATCCAAATTCATAATAGTGAATTATGAATGAAGCCCACTTTGTGTTAGCAAATTATAATCTTTTTTAGTTTTCCGAGAGGATAAAAGTTGTTCAGTGGGAATGGATATGATTGAAGACAGAGATTGAAGTTAAATAGATGGATTATTGTTAGTTTAGACATGGAAATCAGGTAAAACAAAAAACAATTAAATAAGTGTATTTCTACGATGTCTTCATCTTTTATTCCTAGCTTTATTCCTTGTCTTTACAGGTTTGGCAGTCGGATTTGGACTTGGCAATGCTAGTGGTACGGTAGAATGTGGCTTTTCTTTCGCACCCCTCCGTCCAACCCCACCGCCACCTCTCCGCCTCCGGGACGGAATTTGTGTACCCCAGCTATGTGCGTCTAGTGTTATACCATATGAAAATGTGAGAATGTTACCGAAATGCTTGCGAACCGTATAACTAATGGCTATATTCATCTAGACGGAATAGGGAAACCGCCTAAAAAACACATCCAGGCTGGCGGCACACTGGTCCTCGGCGTTAACCCGCCGAGCGTCTGCTTTTCCTAAACCTCACACTCTGGACTGTTCGCATGTAATCTTTTAATGGATGGCTTGGCTTGGCGAGAAGATTTGTACTTTCTACACCGGAAGCAGGCTACGACCTTTGCTCATTTATATTAAAAAGATATATACTGCCATTAAGGTGCGGTGACACGAAAGTAAACGTCATTTCGACAAGGGGAAAAAATTGCTTCTACTGCTATTCATATGATCTTCTTTTTCTTATACTAATGTGAATCTGCCCTCGTCCTGAAGGCTGGTTTGAACACGCAGGAACGTACTAGGCCTGGTCCTATTGCCTGCGGTATGACAACTTCTTCTGGCCTTGGAACTGACGCACCCAACCAGTTGCAGGGGACAAATACATTTGATTGTAGACTCTTCCCACGTTGCGACGTGGCACTTTTCACGCTTATAAATCGTTACCAGAGGTGAAACAAGCGATAAGGGACAGACCAACTGAGGATATAACTCTAGAGATATGTGATATCCCGTCCTTGTGATAGAAACATGATAATTTCCCTGTATCGTTCCACTTTTAACATATAGTTGTTAGAGGACATTAATACTAGGTATGTCCACCCATCGCCTTTATGACGGCTAGAACTCTCTGAGGACACTTTCAGTGAGATGTCGGAATGGCTGGAGCAATGGCAGCCCATTCTTGCTCACGAGCTGAAACCAGGGCGGGTTGTGATGTTGGACGTTGGGTATGGAGAGAAGCCGACGATCTAACTTATTTCGAAGGCTTTTCATTTCAGGGATGTTATTGGTTGATTCGTTGCTTGATTTTGTGTGTGTGTGTGGGGGGGGGGGGGGGGGGCGGACCACGTAACGAGGTCATCGGTTCTCTCGGATTATCGAAGGATTAGGAAGGATGTCGGCCGTGCCCTTTCGAAGGAACCGTCCCGGCAGTTGCCTGAAACGATTTAGGGAAATCACGCAAAACCTAAATCAGGACGGCCGGACGCGGGTTTGAACCGTCGCCCTCCCGAATGCGAGTTCAGTGTGCTAACGACTGAGCCACCTCGATGGGTAAGAATGGCCCATTCAGCTCAGTAGTCGGAAACGCCGATTTACTCGCCAGTTATCAACGTTCACTGACGAAATCTAGCAACATATGATAGATAGGAAACACAGCTGCAACCCTAATCTGTGCAGTGCAGCAGTATCCAGAAGCTCCTTCTCTCAGTGCGATACAGAAATCATTGCGCGTACCCGTATTGTTCCCACCACCCATGGCACACAGATTAGCATGGTTGCGAGGACACCGCTCGAAGAATAGTGATAGGTCGCCTTGAGCAATGAGTCAGCGTATTCGTTGGTACACGTCATTGCCAAGTGCGTATAGATCAAAAACTGTATGACGTAACGCATCCCACTCGACAAAGGGAACTATTCATCTACATCTACACATGGACTCAGCCCGTCTTTGTACAGTACAGCACAGAAGGTCCTTCGTACCAAGATACTGATTTTCTGGCCCACTCCGTTTGCGTTTCGAGAAAGGGAATAATCTATCTTACCAAACTGCCAAAACAGTCACCCAATTTCTATTGCAAGTTGCCTATCAAATGACTTCCAGGGATAACGAAAATTTAATTTTCCGTATTTCATATAATTATTGACCAAATTTTAAAAAATGTGATTGCTATCATGGTATACTGCTGAAGAGACATAATTATGCGTTAAAGTTTTAACGCAATAACTCTTGTTTTAAAGTGAGAAACTACGTACACTCTTATGTCTTGAGAGAGCGTAAAAGGTGGCACACAAATTACCCAGAGTCTGTTCATCCTATACTTGAGTATGAGAGCACCTAGTGACCTACAACAAACTTTTGATATAATTTCAACCTCTTCAAACCTTTTTTCGCCGACACATCCACAAAACAAAGTAAGGAAAAAAAGTTTATTCCCCCACTTTCGCTGTTAATGCAGTAAAACTTCAGCAGCAGAGGTGACCTTTCAATTTATTACTTATTTACTACGGATTCTATTTGCAACAATTTTAGATACAGTATCCACATATACCACTGAATGTACCTGGAAAATTATATCATGGTACGACATATAGTTCAGGAAATACGACGTCAAAAACGTTGAGATGCATGAAAAATGAGTTTTTCTTAAAACGTAGTGCACATTACAACTACTACATCCATCCATTGTCAGATATTTAACGCATTAACTCATTTGTAAAGTACTAACACGTTTGAACCTTTAAGGAAGTTGGTGAGGGTTCAAAAATGGTTCAAATGGCTCTGAGCACTTGCACTTAGAAATAATTAAACCTAACCAACCTAAGGACATCACACACATCCATGCCCGAGGCAGGATTCGAACCTGCGACCGTAGCGGTCGCTCGGCTTCAGAATGTAGCGCCTAGAACCGCACGGCCACTCCGGCCGGCAGTTGGTGAGGGGTAGCGGGTTACTGGTAACCGTCTAGATGTCTCTGCACTTGCCATTATGTATCTTATTCTCATTATTAGTACACGAGATTTACGATGGTGTCAGCATAGTAGTCAGAAAGTGTTTTTCGAACATAAGTTCTTTAAATTTACTTAACGCGTTTCCGCGCCATCTATGTCGTTTCTGTTACAATTTCGTATGGGCTATAACGACTTGGTACGATCCTCGCAGCGTGAATCTGATTTATTTCCTTTTCTAATGACATACCTACTGGATAAAGATTCCAAAAAATTGAACATACCGTAGAATTGATCGGACTAGCGTCTTGTATACGATTACATATGCATAGAAATTTTCCAGAACCATTCCAACATATCTAAGTCCTCCATTGGCGTTCATTAGCACAGTTTTTACGTGATTGTCCCATTTCACACCTTTCAGACATGTGATGAAAGTAGTCTCATGCGAGCCGGCCAGGGTGGCCGAGCGGTTCTATACACTACAGTCTGGAACCGCGCGACCGCTACGGTCGCAGGTTCGAATCCTGCCTCGGGCATGGATGTGTGTGATGTCCTTAGCTTAGGTAGGTTTAAGTAGTTCTAAGTTCTAGGGGACTGATGATCTCAGAAGTCCCATAGTGCTCAGAGCCATTTGAAACATTTGATTTACTGCGTTGGTGCAATGAACCCCTTTCGGTATCTTGTCTTACATTATATGTTTCCTACCACAGATGTGATAATTTGGTCTCCCGAAAAGCGTCATGAGATCTTAAATAAAAATTTATTTTGGCGACAGGAATGCATTGACATTTAATTCAGTTTTACGCATAGACCCTTTCTCTCATGATGACCTATCGGCTGGCTCCTCCTTTTGTATTTCGTCTGCCTTTCTGTACGGATTAATACATGGTGTAATACATGGCCGTTGCAGGACAAACTGTTTTTTGTTTTTTTTGTAATAAAATATACAGAGGCTTGTTAAATAGTCGTGCTAAATAATTTGGGTGAATACAAAATTTTGCATCAACTCACCTTTATTGATTCCTTCGTAAATTCTTTAGAAATATTCAACGAGTTATTTTCAACAGAACCGACACTGACGTCTGACTTACTCTCAGAATTCAGAAAAAATAAAAAAATCTAACGTTAATTGCGAAAATATTCGGATTAATTTAGGCCGCAGCCTAGGGAGCTTAATTATGACAATTTGGAGTGACGCCAAAAGTGACAGGCGCGGCTTAGACACAACAAACACGAATAATCGTGAGTTGTTTGTAGCGTTTCGACCGGCAAGTACTTTCGGCACCTACATGAGTCCGTGGCAACTATGCGTCGTCTTGTCATCATGGCGAAAATATTTTCTGTATGTACGCTATGAGGAATGCGTCTTTAATTTTTATTCATGTTCGTTAGATTACAGTTCCACGTTCTGGCCCTGAGGGTCCAATAGGGCACGGCCGACCACCGTGTCGTCATCTGCTGTTGGCGTCATCGGGGTTGGTATGGAGTGGCACGTGGTCAGCCTACAGCTCTCCCGGTCGTTGTCAGGTTTCTTGACCTCGGAACCGCTACTAATCAGTCGAGTAGCTCCTCAGTAGGCTTCACGAGGCTGATCCATCGAGGAAAAATCTCTGGCAGTACTGGGAATCGAAACTGGGTCCTCCACATGGCAGTCGGCAGCGTTGACTACTCAGCTACGGAAGCGGGCAGTTATTCACGGTTTAGTAAAACAACCTACGTCGAGATTCAAACTGTTTTCATCGTCAGAATATTGAAGTGTGACTGATGTGGATACATTGTTACCGTTTCCCACAACTCTGTTGTATGCTGCACTCACGAATAAGCCTCTAGTTCCTTTAAAGGTTTCATGGTACAGTTGTATCTGCTTTGATTTCTCGATTGGGAATGCCATTAGTGCGAGGCGTGGATTAGTATACCAGTGCTATCGAAATAAACATTGTGCCCATTCGTGGCTCTGAGCACTATGGGACTTAACATATATGGTCATCAGTCCCTTGAACTTAGAACTACTTAAACCTAACCTAAGGACAGCACACGACACCCAGCCATCACGAGGCAGAGAAAATCCCTGACCCCGCCGGGAATCGAACCCGGGAACCCGGGCGTGGGAAGCGAGAACGCTACCGCACGACCACGAGATGCGGGCTGCCCATTCGTGTGGCTGTGTTCTTAATAACCGACTTCTTAAGTTATTTTATGCAGTTTTGTTTTAATGGAGTACGTACTCAATATAGTCCTTAGTAATAAGTAAGAATCATTTAGCATTTTTGCAATTCACGCCTCATTTAATGCCGCATTTACTGTAAACGATAGGGAGTCCGAGACCTAATTCATCCCTGTGTGGGCATAAGTTATGTTCTCGTATGTGTGTGAGGGGAGGGGGAGATTGAAAAGCGGACTAATGATATATCGTTAATATATGGCAGAGAATGATGCTGATTACTTATCGAGAGTGTTACATTAATGAATGTTGCCGTGGAAAATTCGGTTAATTCATTTAAAATATAAAGGTAGGGAGAGAGAGAAAATTGTTGGAATGATCAGTGATTTCAGTCGACCTTGAACAAATGCTGGACATCCTTTATTTAATACAACAATGTTTAGTGAATTATTGTGGTACAGCTGCTGATCTTCGTGTTAGACCTGATATACAGACTTAGCAGCAAAATTTTTCGTTAAGTACCAAACACGTTCGCTGTGCCATATGTAGTAAGTCATGCAATATTCTTAAATTCGAATGAGCTGGCTATTTGTAACATTCAACATTACTACTACGTACCGGTACTGAACTTCTTCCTCTCTCCTTCTTTCACTCCACACCCCAAGATATCACTGCGCTGAAGCATCATCCATCAGCGTCGTCAACTCGATACAGCTACACGTTTCTATCTCTTCACAATACGCCATATGACTCCAGCATCAAACCAGCTCAATCAGCAGTTTTCCCAGAACGACAATACAGGATGCTCTGGACTGACACTGACTCTGACACCTGTTGCATCACATATAATTATTACTATATGAGAATCTGGATGCTAAATTCTTCATATACCCAGTATATAAAAAGAGTATCGTGCGATATACGCAGCGACGGATATACGCAATATGCAAATCAGCTGGGCAGATTTTCTTCCCACCAGATGCTCTATACATTTCTTCGTCACTCATCGCTATCACAGAAAATTGCTACATACGGATAGTTATTTGGCCTGGCTGACTCGTCATCTTTAGAGAACTGAAATCGCTTTTCGAAATGGGCAACAATATAATACTTTCTTCCGTTATAATTCCACCAGCCCTAATAGTTCCAACCCCGACATTACGACGAAAGTCTTTGGGACATTTTTCTCGATTGATGTGCCCGTTCCGGGGAAAATCCCTCACCATTATATCCAATTGGAAGGCCCTCTCCTCCGATCACAGCCTACTGGGATATTTAGCTGGAAAGAACTAAGTTCTACATGAGGCTGTCCTGTTCTCACGATGAATGAAAAATCAAATGTTATCGCTAATTATCATGACAGTATTTGGTAGGCAGTCCAAAGACGTGGAGATACAATTTGACCCATGGCTCTGCATTTGCTACCTCTTAGTGTACCTGTCTACCTTCATGTTTCTACGTTTTCCGCCATGTCGCAGACTTCGGAAAATCATGTTGCTAAGACTTTGCATCCTTTTTACTAGTATAGAAATGAACATGACCATTCCTGATGATTTTTGGAGCTTCATTCCTGAAAAGTTTTCCTTTTTGTCAGTCATGATTTATGTCGGACACAGGGTTTTTTCTCTATCCAGACTAATGCTGAACGATTGTACTCTAAGATGTTCTATGCTTGATAGTTTTGCCAGTGTATATAAGTGCACCTTGACAGACCCGTTAACTATTATCACCAGTGTAGTTTATGAAGCACGTGACTAAGCCTTCGTAGAGTCTACTTCTACGTGTACGTGATTACTCTGCTATTCTCAACAAAGTGCCTGGCAGAGGCTTCAATGAACCACCTTCAAACTGTCTCTCTCTACCGTTCCACTCTCAAACGGCGCGCGGGAAAAACGAGAACTTAATTTTTTATTTGCGGGTCCTGATTTCTCTTATCATGTTAATTACTTAAGAGGGCGAATTTAACAAATACGTTCATTTATTTCATTTTATATATAAAGAAATTATGGTAAAAGCATGGACTTTCTCATACCGTTTAGACAAAAGTGGCGAGAATTTTGTAGGAACCATTACGAAGTTGAGTTCATTCACCGAGGAACGGTAAGTTGCTATGCAATTAAAAATCTTGGTAGAGACTCGTCCCTCTTTCCTTTATCTTCTTCCATAAAATAAAGAAATGGAAATGAGCGTATGGCATTGTGGGCCGGGAGTCCCCCATTCGAGGGAAGTTCGTCCGCCGAGGGCGAGTACTTATTGCACTCGACGCCACAATGGGCGACTTGCTCGTCGGAGATGGGGATGAAATGATGAGGATAACACAACACGCAGTTCCTGAGCGGAGAAAATCTCCTGCCCCATCCGGGAATTGAACCCGGGCCCTTTGGCGCGGTGTTCCGCCGCGCTGACCACTAAGCTGACGGGGGCGGACATAAAATAAAGAATTTTATTTCTACAGAGGCAAAATCAATAACCTCTTTAGACAAGACAAGTAAAAAGTTTAATTGGCAGAACTGTTACCTGCTATCCCTCTTCACAATTTCTTTGTAAAATATCACTTATTTGCGTGTCTTTGCAGAATGTTTTGAGGTTCTGGTTGGATAAAGGAGTTGATGGTTTTCGTATGGATGCCGTTAGCTGCATTGTGGAAGCAGAAGGCTTCCCAGATTTTGTAGACGGCCAACCTAACCCCATGCAGCATCAACCGGAAACATACGCAGTAATCGAGGAATTCCGCACCGTGTTGGACGAATACCAAGAAAAGTAAGTAACAACAGTTGATAAACATTTACAACTGTTAACGCTGCAGCGTACAATCAGACAGGGGGTACCCCCTTGCTCATCCCCCTACTTGCTAAACATGAATATGCAACAGTTTTTTAGTTGTAATTAAGTGTGATTAACAGGAGACAGTTTTTTTCAGTAGAAAATAGACGTCAATATTGAATGACTGAAACAAGTGCGCAGTGTGACTCGATGCTTATGCGTAACCTCTAGCTATATACTAGGAGCTCTCTTGATTTATCTTACGCAGCCACGACAACACCATAGGTTTATGCTGTATGGTACATAAAATATAATATGGAATGCATATAACAAATTATTTGCAGTTCTAATGAACCGTCGTACACAATTTTAGAATTAAATGCGAATATGGACTGAAAATCAGCAAAACTGTTGAGCATATCTGTTGAACATGTCACGAGTGTGTTATCTGATGCAAATGTATAGGAAGATAAGTATATATGAATGGGGCACTCTGATCCCGTATACTTTCATATTGCTTCTGGTGTAATGATATTCTGGTTACATTAGTGACATTTTGACAATACGGAAAATATACAGAGTCGGTTCTGAGGAATAAGGCTGCCCTTTCTTTAATAAGACGGGGATACGGTTCATAGAATCGTATCGATATCTATGTCGCACTATCGTATGTTAAAACCTGCTTACACGAATTTCACACTCTTCAGAATATCTGCACTCACAACACCAGAAGCAGGTTGTATATGATATCACTTGATACAGTCTGATAGAGACCAATACCTCGCATAAAATGTCTAATTTTTTATAAGTATAGCAGTTCCATCTGTTGAGTCGACACGCGTTCATAGTTTAAGAGCTAAAATTTGCAATTTGTTATTGGAACAGCCGTTCGGCAACGAACGGAACTCTTTTTATTGATCACTGCTGTCTCAGTAATTTAAAAATACTGGTGTCACACAAACCAGGTATACAACATTTCGAAGTGAAAATATGCAATGAGAAAATCGATACCACTGTAAACAGTCAATAGCGACTGAAGTGTCTTGACTCGTGTACACACAATGACGTTACTAACACAAAAAAATATGGACAGCGTCCGCTGTCTCAACAAATTAGCAATAGGTACCAGAATGGATCTCATTTACTTCATAACGATATAAAAGTATAACATACAACATATCTCTATCAAGAACACATTTAAGCATTGAAGTATTCTCCAGCACTAAAATACACTATCAGAAAACTTTCATTCTATCGTTCACCACTTTACCAGTGAAGCCCTGAAACTCTATTAAATTCTACTCGTTTTGTAACGGAACCTTACAGATTTCGATTCATCATCATCATCAGTTATGTGCTATATTAGCAGGTCCTTTGCCTCTCCATTTTCTGCGATCCATTGCTTCCTTCTTAAGGCTGCTGTATGTTGTACCGTGCATCATGTCATCCAGTATCTGGAATCTCTTCCTTCCTCGCTTCCTTTTCCCTTCTACATAACCTTCTAAAACTGTTTTTATCAGTCCGTCATTCTTTCTTAATATATGCCCAATGCAATTTCTTTTTCTTCTCTTTATTACATCTAGTAACTGCCTTTTCTCTCCCACTCTTCTCAGTACCTCTTCATTTTTTACTCTGTCCATCCAACTTATTCCTTCCATCTTCCGCCATGTCCAGATCTCAAAAGCCTCCAGCCTTTCTCTGTCTTTTTTCCTCATAGTCCATGTTTCAGCGCCATATAGAAGAACACTCCATACAAGACATTTTATGAGTCTCTTTCTGAGTTCCCTGTCCATACCGCTGCAGAAGATTCTCCTTTTCTTATAAAACGCCTCTTTTGCCATTGCTATCCTTGTTTTAATTTCTGTGGTGCACTTCCAGTCGGTGTCTATCCTGCTTCCAAGATACTTAAAATTTTGCACCTGTTCTAGTGTTTCTCCATTCAGCACAATTTTTATTTCCTTATTTCCTCCTATTGCCAACACTTTTGTTTTATTTGTGTTAATTTTCATTCCATATTTTTTTCCGTTAGTTGCAATGGTGTCCACCAAATCCTGTAATTCTTTTTCCCCTGTGGCTAGAAGGACCATGTCATCAGCAAATCTCAAGCACCCTACTCTTCTTCCTCCAATTTCTACTCCTTTGTCATCTAATGAGCATTGGTCAATAATATTTTCCAAGTACAGGTTGAAAAGAGTAGGTGATAAACAGCATCCTTGTCTTACTCCTTTCCCTAGACTGATCCAGTTTGTACTTTCTCCTCTCACTTTAACTGAAACTTTTTGATTAAGGTACAATGAGTTTATAAGTCTTCTGGTTTTCCAGTCCACTCTCTTTTCCCTCATAATAGTCGCCAGCTTGTCCCAAACCACATTGTCAAATGCCTTTTCTAAATCGATGAAGCACATATATAGGTCTCTTCCTTTTTCAATAAACCTTTCTCCCAAGATTCGTAGGAGCCCTATTGCATCTCTGGTGCCCGTATTCCGTCTAAAGCCAAACTGCTCCTCGCCGAGATTCTCCTCTATTACTTTTCCAAGTCTTTTATTAATTATTCTTAACATCACTTTGGCTGCATGTGAAATGAGGCTGATTGTCCTGTGCTCGCTGCATTTCTTGGTTCCTTGTTTTTTCGGCAATGGAATCATTACTGTTGTCAAAAAGTCCTCAGGCCATTCACCACTGTCATATATTTTATTACATAACCTCAATATTTCTCTTATTCCATTGTGGTTCAAGCATTTTAGTATTTCTCCCGGTATTGTGTCTGTACCTACTGCTTTGCCATTTTTCATTGCAGCAATGGCAGACTTTACTTCTTCCATTATGATGGTCGGTCCTTTCTCTTCATCACTTACACTGTTGTGTGATTCAAGTTCCAGAGTTTCTGGTTTGCTATTTGTGTCATATAGCTCTTTTATATATTCTTCCCATCTCTGGAGGACATTGTCACGATCTTTATACACTACCTCTTCGTCTTTACTCAAAATTTCCATAGTAGCACTTCCTGCTCTGTTTTGTTCCCATGTCATAGTCTTTACTCTGTTGTATAGTAAGTCGTATCTTCCTTTCCTGTCCAGTTCTTCAATTTCATCACATTCCTCTTTTATCCATTTTTTCCTAGCCTGCTCTGTTTCTCTTCGCAGTTCGTTATTTAACCTTCGGTATATCTTTCTTGCATCTTCAGTGTTCTTGTTTTTCAATTTTCTTCTCTCCTCCATCTTGGAAATCATTTCTTGTGTGACCCATGGTTTTTTTGACCTTTTCCCTTTTACATATCCTATATTTTGCTGTCCTGCTTTAATGATTCCTTCTTTCAGCATATTCCAGTACTCGTTGGCATTATCAGGTGCTTCTTTGTCTCGTAATGTGTTTAGAAAGTCCCGAGACAGCATTTCTGTAATTTGTTCTTTGTTGGACCTTATCTTCTCTAGATCCCATTTCTTCACCATTGTCGCCTTTTTCAGTTTTTTCATTCTTGTTTCTATTTCTGCCATAAGTAAGTTGTGGTCACTATTAATATCTGCACCTGGTAATGTGTGCACCTTCTTGATTCCATTCCTGTATCTTTCTTCTACCAGTATAAAATCGATTTGGTTTCTATATTTATCCCCTGGTGATTTCCAAGTGTAGAGCCTCCTCTTATGGTTCTTGAACCATGTGTTTGCCACTATCAGCTGCCTTTCCCTGCAGAAGTCAATTAACCATTCACCTCTGTCATTTCTCTTTCCAAGACCATGACTGCCTACTATGTTTCCCTCTTTCCCTTCTCCAACAATGGCGTTCCAGTCTCCCATTACTATTTTGCAGCATTTTTTATTTTCGTCAATTATTCTCTCTATTACATTGTACGTTTCCTCTACAATTTGGTCATCATGTTCTGAAGTTGGCATATACACCTGGACAATCAGTAAATCTTTTTGTGCTCCTTTCAGCCTTACACCAATAACCCGGTCATTTGCATAGTCTACATATTCCACACATTTAGCCAATTCCTTTGTCATAATCATTCCTACTCCATTAATTCCTTTTACTTCTCCTCCTGAGTAGTAGAATACATATTCATCTGACTGCAACTCTCCATGTCCATTCCATCTTACTTCAGCAACTCCTACAAGGTCCATATAATTCTTTTCCATCTCTCTTTTAAGGTTTTCTAGTTTTCCTGCTTGTAGCAGAGTTCTGACATTCCAGGTACCAATTCTCGTTTTGATTTTTTGCCTCCTTTCAAGTTGTCCCCCCCCGGAGATCCGAATGGGGGACTATTTTACCTCCGGACACTGATTTAACATGAGAAGAAGCCATTTTTTGTGCATAAAATGGAGACTGCATTATGCAGGGAAGATAATCTGCGGTGGTATTCCGTTGCCTTCCGCAGTTCTGGAGGCCGCCCCTAACATGTGATACAGACGCCTTTTGCAGCCGCCCGCTCCGGGTCAGACGCTGCATGAGAAGTATAGGTTGGAAAATGAAAGACCCCTAGCCCTCGAAACCTAATAGCGTCAGGGTCGGAAAAGAACAAGAGCTAGCCGAGGGTGGCCAGATAGGAAAGATAAGAGTGAGGAGCCTGGCATAAGTAAGTGGAAGCAATGCCAGGACTCAGCTCGGGGCCCCGTGGTCGCCAGCCACGTATCACTAGGTGTGACTCCCTGAGGTAAGATTTCGATTCACGTACCATTATAAGTGAGGGTAGCCGATTTAGGTGTGGTGGCAGGACGCTCGGTCATCTACCCAACAAACTAACGGGTCCAGTAGGTTGTTCTCTAATGGCATCACCAGGGTAGCTCCAGGCATCATAGGCCTCGGAGAGTTGGCAAAGAGTCAGATGGTTAGAGCTGGCAAGGAGAGGTCCCCAACGGTGTGATGGATGTATTGAAACCATTTGTACGGTGATGTACGGTAAGGTCGCAGGTGCCACATACTGCAGCCATTCACCCTGGTGGGCCCCCGTTTGCGAGTAACTGATGAAAGAGAAATTCGAAGTATTGTGTGACAATAACGTTAAAAAAAGATGCATTGTTCAAAGGGCGTTCAAAAAGTTTTGCACAGTCGTCTCTAATTTTAATTTTTTTATTTTTTGCAGGAGGAGAATGCAATTTTTTGTGAACTTACTTGGAACATTTAGCTATACATTGAGCTTACTCAATGTAGCCTCCATCAGCTGTGACGCATCAGGCCCAACGTTCTTTCCATGATGTAAATGCACTTTGGTAAAATTCTGGGGATTTACTTTTTCACCACCTCTTGACACAGGAAATAAAGTCTTTCTCACTATCAGATGCTTTACCGCGCAGGTGGGCCTTCAGACGACCGAAGAGGTGAAAATCAGACGGTTTCAAGTCAGGACTGTAGGGAGGATGAGGAACAATTTTACAATCCATTTTCCTGATTTTGTTCTGCGTCTAAGGGCTGTATGCCGTTTGGCATTGTCATGGCGTAGTCTGATGAGCTAACCCTGAAGCTGTGGTCTGTGGGTCTTGATGGCACGTCGCAGCTTGTCCAGTGACAAACAATAACGGTCCCGGTTAATTGTGGAGCCAGGTTTCAAAAAGCCAACGGAAATGACACCACACTGATCCCAGAAGAAGGAGGCCATCACCTTTCGGCCTGCTGTTCGTGAAAGTCTTGGTTTCTTCTTCCGAGGGGAACCAGGATGACGCCACTCCATGGGTTGCTCTCACATTCGGACAAAAACAACCATGTTTCATCCTGGGTAATGACGCCGTCAAAACATTGTTTCCATTCTTCAGTAAAGGTCTTCATGAGACTCTCGCACTCATTCTTCCTCATCGTTTTCATTTCTCTTGTCAATAATCTAGGCATCAAACATGCACAGATTTATCTGTATCCTAATGAATGTACCAGTGATACCACACTACCCAATGACAAACGAGTCATTTCAGCAAGCTGTCGTGTCGTCACACTTCTGCCATTTTGGATGATTTGATCAATGGTCTCCTTCTCCACATCTCTGACTGCTGTCGATGGACTACCGCATCGTGAATTGTCCAGTACAGAGAAATCAGCTTCTTTAAACCTCTGCAACCACCGCTGGATACTGATGCGATCCACTGTGTCCTCCCCATAAACAGGGAGCAACTTCCTTAGAATCGATGTGGCAGAGTCATCGCCGGTCTTGAAAAGGAACTCAATCACCGACCGTTGTCGCAACCTGACATCTACTTCACGGTCCATTACGGCTCACCTGTAAATAAAAGAAAATTCTTTTATACACCAACGTATAGCTAAATGTTTCAAGTATGTTCACAAAAAATTTCATTCTCCTCCTGCAAAAAATAAAAAACTTAGAGACGACTGTGAAAATCTTTTGGAACGCCATTTGTATAGCCTGGTTGTTGAAGTAATGCACAAGATAACTACTTCACATTCAAGAGGTTGTCGGCTCGAATCCAGTGAAGTTAGCATTTTTTCTTTAAATTTTAAATCGTTAGTAAAATTACTTTAGGTAACGGCGTTGCCGCAGTGGCTACACCGGTTCCCGTGAGATCACTGAAGTTAAGCGCTGTCGGGCGTGGTCGGCACTTGGATGGGTGGCCATCCAGGCCGCCATGCGCTGTTGCCATTTTTCGGGGAGCACTCAGCCTCGAGATGCCAATTGAGGAGCTTAAAATATTTGTTCGTGTGTTTTAAATAAATTTTATGTAATAATTTCTTTCGTTTTATCATCCTGTTTTTCGTCTACATTATTGCGTTCATTATATCTATTTCTCATTCAGTTTGAATTTCACTTTTCTTAGAAACCCGCCTTTCATTTAAATTTTTATATGCATATTTTGTCCATAGCGCAGTAGGTATTCAGGTTATGTTTGGAATATTTTTATGACGATTACGATGCAAAAAAATCTGCATACCTGGTAACAAAATTACATTTTTCACACCATTGTAAGTTCACACTTTTGTATTTTTTTTACAAAAATTCTTCTATAAATGAAAATACTGAATATTCCTTTCTCAAAAACTTTCTCCTTGTGTAACATTTTCCTTAGTTATTGTATTCAACTGCTGATCAGTAATGACTGTTGGCTGACCCTGTGTTGCACTTGTCAACAGTGTCATGGTACAAAACTTCAACCTAATACTGAATTTTTAAATAATAAAAACTAATCTAATTAAATGCCGAAAGTAACTAATTGTGTACTCCGTGAAATCTATTTAACTAACGGATACTAGAATACGCGGTAGGGGTCACGCTAGCTAAGCGTCATAACTAAGAGCCTATGACGTAACCATGAACCCCGTCGCCACGTCGCATTGCACCGAAGTTTCAAGGCACACGGCGCAAACATGTTTAACTCATGCGGAAGTATGAATGTAGTCGAGAATTTCTGTGTTTTAGTGTATATTAATGTAAGCTTTAGGCATTTATTATTTTCTGTAGTCGGTGAAATTCTGGTGTAAAGCCTCCGAAGGACGGCAAACTGTTTCACCGTCTCGGAGAGCACTGCTTCTGTTTTTCTTCTGGGGTAAGAGGGTCCTACAGCCTTAGACTACATACACCTAGAGTACAATGAAGGCTTGAGTAACAATAGTACACACTTCGTATTAAATTTCATGCAAGACGACAATGTAAATACCGAACACAGACCTCCTGAATAAACTGCGTTGATGAATCGAAAAAGTTAAGTAAGTTGTGTCGGTTGAAAAATCGTTATGCTACTCCACGGTCGATACAAATTTCTGTTCGAAGTAAAATCGGCTGCGTCATTACCTGCTAATGGCATGTGGACGTGACCTAGATCTTGTCGAACGGTTCCTAGTGTTATAAATCGCATTCTGAAACAGAACCTTGGCACACTTTAACTTCTTTTTGGACCTTTGTTGTCGTGACACATTTTTAAAAATCTTCCCTCTCGATATGTTCCCTGTTTCATGACTTAATATTAAAGCAGTTTTCTACCATGCCTTTTTTTGTTGACCGTAGTTGCCAGTTTTTTGCCTTCAAAAATATCCTTATACTGGCCCAAGAAATCTTCCGAGAGTAACTTCCTTTTTAACCTGTTTGGAAGTTTGAGGAACACGGTTTCTTCTGCTAATATTCACAACACGATGCCATCAATAATAAATACTGAGTATCTAGGATCTGCGATTAATATATGCCATCGAAACACGATAACTCGATCGCTAAGTAATTTAGCAACGTTGACAAACATGTTTCATGCTGAATTAGATCAACAATGAACTTTGCTAATCAGACCCGAGGTTAATGTTAAGTGTTACAAAACAGTGAATTCTTGAGTTGGCTCATTTTCTGAGCTAATGTCAAATTGATATCCATTTAGCGAAGCTCTTACAATTTGCCCTAAATGTCCTTCGTCACTGCATCAGACTCGTTGGAGTTTCATGCCTCAGCGGAGAACACATCATGTTTTTAGTATCTTAGTAAGCTCCACAACGGCGGCTGCATTGCCTAACTCTGCAACTTGGCTGTTCTTTGACGTGTTTGTCGAATGCTTGTCCCAGGGTGATGATGACGGAGGCGTACGGATCGCTGGACCAGGTGCTGGGTTACTACGGCAACGCCACCAACCCTGGCGCGCATTTCTCCTTCAACTTCCTGCTCATCACCGACCTCAACGGTGACTCCAGCGCAGAGGACTTCGTCCGCATCGTCGGCGACTGGATCAACGTCGTCAATGAAAACGGAGTTTGGTCCAACTGGGTGGTGAGTTGCTTTACTTTAACGCCGTCTCTCAAATCTGAGTTGTCATCTTCACTCCGGAGACTGGCTTTACGTAACTATCCATTCTAGTCCATTCTGCGCAAGCCTCTTAGTGTTCAAATAACTTCTACAATCAACACTTATGTGAACTTGATCACTGTAGTCCAGCCTATGTCTCCCTTTGCCCGGGTTCCCGGGTTCGATTCCCGGCGGGATCAGGGATTTTCTCTGCCTCGTGATGACTGGGTGTTGTGTGCTCTCCTTAGATTAGTTATGTTTAAGTAGTTCTAAGTTCTAGTGGACTGATGACCGTAGATGTTAAGTCCCATAGTGCTCAGAGCCATTTGAACCATTTTTTGAGGTCTCCCTTTACAGTTTTACCCCCCCCCCCCCCCTCCACACTGGTCTCCATTTGAAAACCGACAATTCATCGATGCCTGAAGGAGTGTGCTATCAACTGATCATCAAATTGTATCATAAATTTCTTTTCTCCCCAAATCGGTTCAGTACCTCTCCATTAGATCCACTCAGCTGATCTTTACCGTTCGCATGCAGCACCACATTTAAAAAATCTTCTGTTTTCTTGTCTCAACTGTGCTTATCAATCAAGTTTCACAAGGCTATACTTCAGATAAATAGTTTCAAAACCATATTTTCTAAACAAGGTTGCACAACTCCAAAATGGCTCTGAGCGCTATGGGACTTAACATCTGAGGTCATCAGTCCCCTAGAACGTAGAACTACTTTAACCTAACTAAGCTAAGGACAAAAAATGGTTCAAATGGCTCTGAGCACTATGGGACTCAACTGCTGAGGTCATTAGTCCCATAGAACTTAGAACTAGTTAAACCTAACTAACCTAAGGACATCACAAACATCCATGCCCGAGGCAGGAGTCGAACCTGCGACCGTAGCTGTCTTGCGGTTCCAGACTGCAGCGCCTTTAACCGCAGTCTGGAACCGGAAGACAGCTACGGTCGCAGGTTCGAATCCTGCCTCGGGCATGGATGTGTGTGATGTCCTTAGGTTAGTTAGGTTTAACTAGTTCTAAGTTCTAGGGGACTGATGACCTAAGATGTTAAGTCCCATAGTGGTCAGAGCCATTTGAACCATTTTTGAAGTGCCTAGAACCGCTCGGCCAACCCGGTCGGCTTGCACAGCTCCAACGTATTTACAAACCGACGTAGAAGGCACACAGAAACCTGTTGTATATTTATTTACAGGCAAACAGATTCGGTCAAGCGACTACCTTTAAGTCACAGACCTTCTAAATTTATATTCTATGTTAACAAATGTTTCTCATATATGAATGCTTAGGAACATGCACAGCTCAATTATACAATCGATTCTCCCCGATGGGCAGTGAATCTACAACCTTCCAGTGCGGACCGACATTTACGTTCGGCCTCCAGTGTGAGTCTAAAATTAGCGTACATGGAGAACTTGGAGGGAAACTACGGATACGTGGCGCTAGATGGAAGTGAGAGTCGGCTAGGGAGAATTTTAAAATAGTCCGGGTGGGGCAGTGGTTAACGCAATTGCCTAGTAAAGAGGAGATACTGGTTTCAAGTCCCAGTCTGGCACACATTTTCACTTGTCGTATGAAGTCCCGATGCACCGGTATCATTCGTTCCTTTCCTTAGTTCCTTTCCCTCTCCACCTTCAGTTTACATACAATGTGTCTGTTTCAGACTCCAGTCTGAAAGTTTCACCCTCTACTTCTGCCACTGACAGTTATTTTGCTGTCCGAATAACAAAACTCATCTGCTACTTTAAGTGTCTTATTTGCTAAGCTAATTCTGTCGGCATTGATTTAAATCGATTACATTATACTACCCCTGTTGTCCTTTTGTTGATTTCGTCTCACAACGTATCTTCAAAAAAGTCTTTCTGTTCCGCAAGTCTTCCAAGTCCTTTGCCGTTTGCCTTTTGAAACTCAAACCCAACCAAATAGTGCACGCATCTAGACCAATGTGAGTGCAACATTATACTGATAGAGGGGCTCGTACTGACTCGATCTTAATCACTGAAATAATATCACACAGCATCTCCTTCCGTTCTTGATGCTTCACTTTTTTTGTCAGGTAGTGCGGCGAAGAGAGTGTATCTCGGTACGGCAGAATTAGCGGAAGAGCTAACTCCTTCAAGAAAATCCGCCTTGCTCCTGACTTTGAGCAAGCGACAGTGTGGTCGTGTCTGTTCATCCAAAGTACACAGCTGCTGATTTCATATTCGAGGAGCAAACAATCTCTGGCCCTAACACCTCCTCCCTCTCTCCCTCCCCCTCCCCCCCCCCCCCCCCCGTGGAAAAAAGTGAACAAAATTCTGATTACAAGCATGCATTTAGGGGACCTGGTTTCTGAGTTCTTTGGTAAATTACCACCAAAGACACGTACGCGTAGTGGAAACTTCAATATCAACATCTCAGTTCTACCAGAAAACTAGAAAATATCATATCAAAGCTATACCAACAAAAGATGCTGACACCACCCTTCAGGAAATACGCTTCACAGACGATAATCCTACTGAGTAACGTAACTACCGTGTCTCAAAAATCAAAGCAGACAAACGAATCGGGAGGGATACCACTCCATTTTTGTGTACTGGGTATGGCTTTTGTCGTAAACATTAATGCAGTCGATTCAATCAAAGTAGTTACACCCATAAATAACAGGATCATGACAATGCGTGTGAAGTGTTCGAATAAGATGTACAGGTTGATTGATGCACATGCTCCCATAAACATTGATAACCGAATAGAACCTGAAGAGATTGAACAGCTTTGGACTAAACTGGAGGAGGTCATGTCAAAAATTCCAGGCGAAGATATAAAACTTCTATTAGGGGATGTCAACACACAGCCAGGGTGAGAAAAAAAAAAAAAAAACAAGAAAACCGTTGGCAATTTCCCAGAACATAAATTCCCCAGCAAGGATGGAACTATACTAACTTCGTTGTATCAACTACCCAGTTTGGAAATGGAAAACATCCCCGAAGGTAAAAGACTTGGAGTTCACTCATACAATTGCTTGGTAAATATCAAGTCGATCTTCGTAGCCATCACATACCATTCTTAGAAAGAAGTACACTATGTACAACCCAACAGAGGAGTCAATGTCGACTCGGATCACTGTCTTGTGTGCAGAAAAGTTTTGTTTGCTCAAAGATGAACATACTGCTAGAGCAGGGTTTCTCAGAATGTAAGAATAGAATATGTGTTCAAATGGTTCTGAGCACTATGGGACTTAACATCTATGGTCATCAGTCCCCTAGAACTTAGAACTACTTAAACCTAACTAACCTAAGGACAGCACACAACACCCAGCTATCACGAGGCAGAGAAAATCCCTGACCCCGCCGGGGATCGAACCCGGGAACCCGGGCGTGGGAAGCGAGAACGCTACCGCACGACCACGAGATGCGGGCCGAGAATATGTGTTCCGTGAGAAACGGAAACGGTGTTTTCTTTTTCGATACTTTGTCGATACTAATTACTTTATTAATTTAATTATGGTATACATGCTTTCGCTATATTTTAAAATTGAAGTAATCATTGCAACAACCATTTTTTCTGTTTTTTAAAATTTTATTAGCCTTCAAAGTAAACCAGGTCTTCCATCAAAGCACCAGGATGCCCAAAGTGTTCCGTCTGAGGAAAAGCTTGGGAGCCCATGCGCTAGAGACCACAGAGTGAGAAACTTGACACAAACAGGGTCCAGGGAACTAATACAGAAGAGAAACGAAAGAAAGAAAAGGCAGTCTCTTTTGAACAATTTCAAACCTAGATCACACAGCAAACCAAAATCCTAAAACACGAAAAACACGAAACAATCTTGGTAGGATTCAGCAATAGAGGACAGCCTTCCATAAATATAAAATTAAGAAATCACCAGAGACTAAACAGCACTTTTTCAACATCGGAAAGCTGATAACAAAACTGATAACACAAGCGAAAAAGAGAGACAAGAAGGAAAAACTGGTTTCTATTGGAAATGCGTGAGGCACAAGATATTCTCACCTTGTTTATTTCAAAGAATAAATGGTTAAATTGGCTCTGAGCACTATGGGACTTAACTTCTGAGGTGATCAGTCCCCTAGACTTAGAACTACTTAAACCTAACTAACCTAAGGACATCACACACATCCATGCCCGAGGCAGGATTCGAACCTGCGACCGTAGCGGTCTCGCGGTTCCAGGCTGTAGCGCCTAGAACCGCTCTGCCACTCCGGCCACCTTCAAAGAAGACAAGCAGAGCTTCAATATAAGATCGAAGAGTACCAAGCAGGCATTCGACCATGGCGTTCTTGCCCAGAATAGACGATCAAACTAAAAATAACACAGAAACCATAAGATAACCCGAAGTAGACCAGTCACCTCCACTTTCGTCGACTTCAGAAAGGCATATCAGTCAGGTGATGGACAGTTTCTTTTTTAAATCCAAGAGACGAAGGGACTAGACCCAAAAACACTAAGCCTCATCAAGTAAACTCTGACGGACGTAATGTTCACAGCAAAAATGAAGGAAATATCAGAACCCTTTGGAGTTACAACCGGTGTTCGTCCAGCTAACGAACGGCCGCCACTGCCCTTCAATCTCATTCTTTTATTAATGTGTTAGGGAATGAGAAAAAATAAAAGATAAACAAAAATTAAACCTCTGGACCCCTACTCAATTTGAACGAACAAAAGATGTCGTTGAGGTCTCTTGCCTAGATTTCGCAGTCTCTCTAGAGATACTAATGGACAGTGAAATCACAACAATCAAACAGATGCAAGTCCTTAAGCAATACGCTAAAAAGTCTTGCCACGATATCTCTTTTGAGCAAAATTGTTTGATTTACACTAAATTTAACATTCAGAAATTAAACGAGAAGTATGCTAAATTAAAAAGGGCCAGGTACCTCAAGTAGATCGGTGAGATTGTGGGCCAACGGGGCTGTAAATTGAAGCACGGAAAGTTCCATTACAGAAACTGAAGACAGCGTACGGGAGAATGTGTAGCATCTACAACAAAAAGATCATTTCTATCCACAAATGTCAGAAACTGCAACGCGCCCAAGTGAAACATTAATTCTCAATAGAAGAAAGAGATCTGAGAAACGTCCTGAAGGAAGAAAAATTTATCAAACTTGCTACAAGACATTCGAAGACGAAGATTACAATTTTATAGACATGTCAATAGACTCCCAACAAACAGGTTTACGCACAAGCCTCTGACGTTTATAGGAAAATCAAATAAAGTACCACTGTTCCACAACGGTAATAAACGAGAAATCCAAAGTAGAAGCAGAGGAAATAGTAAACAGGAATCTGTTCAGCCAGAAGGTAAAAATATGTTGGGTACTGCAGATATCGAGATAAAAAATATATGTATTTTTAACGAGGCTCTGGGCACTGTTCATATAAAAATTCTGTCGAGTTGCTAATCATAGTCGTATTGCTTTTCGCCTTCAATAATGGTGTCTAGGAACACATCAGCCGTTATCGTGTTCCTACTGAGAACTATGATATTTTTATCCAAGAATAGCAGGCCTGTATAAGACATGTTCCGTAACATATCTCTTTTATAGACGTAACATGAATTTATGGAGTAAAAATGTAACATGTTGCTTTTTCGGTCGCCTCAGGAGCGTACCGCCAGATACTATACGCCATTCTCCATGAGAACTAGCACGGTTAAGTCAAACGGTACCTGACATTTGCTCCACTTTGGAGGGACATTGTCGACTGAAGTAATTTTCGTGATGGCGCACATTTCAAGTGAAAGCTAAAAGTGGACGAAAATCATCATATACAATGTATTTCGATGTATAAGTAAACCAAGGGTGCACTTAGCCAATTCGTGTAATTTACCGGGTGTGGAAGTATGGAACTGGAATTTCCTTATAGACGGTGCTAGCCGTCAATGTACGAGCCTGAGACCGCGTCTGTTGCGCCATTTGCTTACTGAAACATCCGACGATGAATGTCAACACACAGTAACACAAGTTCTGTATATCGGTATCTGTTTCAAACCCTTAATCATGTCGAGTTTTGTGATTACGAACTACGATTTGCGAACAGCATTGGTTTTCTGTTATCATTTGAAGAAAACTGCTGCAGAATCGCATCGAATGTTTGTTAGAGTTTTCGGCAAACATGTTCTTAGGAAAACACAGTGTTTCGAGCGGTTCAAAAAATTCAAAAACGATGATTTTGAGTTGAAAAACGACGAGCGCGGGAAACCACCGAAAAAGTTCGCAGACAACGAATTGCAGCCCTGAACTGATGAAGATGTTACTGAGACTCAACAGGAACTCCCTAACAATTGAATGTGACGCAGAAAGTCGTTTCTCTTCGGTTGAAAGCTATGGGAAAGGTGCAGAAAGTCGAAAAATGGGCTTCGCATGAACTGAATAAAAGACAGCAAGCAAATCGAAAGATCACTTGTGAAATGCTGTTCGCCATATGCAAAAGAAACTCGTTTGTCCATCGAATAGTGACAGGTGATGAAAAATGGATATACAGGGTGATTATAACTAACGTTAAACTTTCAAACCGCAGTAAAAATAACACCACTGGTCAGAATGACATGAAATTGCAACGGAATATTATCAGAAAAGGGGGAAAACGTATGGCAGAAGAAAAATAAATAGTTACAAAATATAGCAATAGATGCCTCTGTGTGCATCATAATTTAATAGTGGTCGACTACAAATGACAAATGAATCGTACAACAATGCCTAAGGTGTACGTTTGACGATAAACAAACTATACTACTCTGTGTGCGTGGATGTACAGATATGAGACTGTCAGTTAAGTAAGCCCATCCATCACGGCAAGATCATGTATCACATCGGACGGGAAAAATCGGTTTTTAACTGTCCTGAGGCCAAAAAACTGCATAAAAAGCATGAATTGCAATCAAATCGGATTATTAATTTCCGTGTAACTGGTGCAAAACATGTTCAATATGATGTCCACCGTTTTCTGCAACCAGTTGAAATCGAGAAACAGGATGTTCCACAACTAATCGAAGTGTGTCCGAGGTCATGTTCGGAATGTGTTGCGCAATGCGTGCCTTCAGTGCAGCTAAGTTTGCAATAGGAACACTGAACACAACGTCTTTCAGATAGCCCCACAGCCAGAAGACACACGGATTAATATCAGGTGTTCGGGATGGCCAGGCTGAAGGGAAATGGCGGCTGATAATAGTGGAGCTTGAGCAGCTGCTTAACTGGATTTGCAATTTGCGGAGGTGCGCCATCTTGCATAAAAATGATGCCATCCACACATCCACGCTGTTTGAGAGCTGGAATGACGTGGTTGCGCAAAAGACACTCATAGCGCTTACCAGTGACGGTACAGGTAACAGGAGTGGAAGCACCTGTGTCTTAGAAAAAATGTGGCCCTACGCTAAATGATGTCGTAAACCGTACCACACAGTGACCTTTTCATGATGAAGTGGCACTGGTTGACTTGCGCGTGGATTTTCCGTTCGACAATTCTGTGTATTGACAGATCCTACAGATGAAAATGGGGTTCGTTAGTCCACTAAATCTTCCACGGTCAGTCACTGTCCACGTCCATGAGAGGAAGAAATTCTCTCTTGCTGGCAGGTTAACAGGAAGCAACTCGCGCATATGGGTAATATTGAATGGATAGCAAAGAAGGATGTTCGGTAGGATATTACGCACCGTGCGCCCGGTATGTCCATTGTTCGCGCAATTCTTCGTGCACTACACGTTCGCACACCACCATTCGTCTCCTGCTGCATTGCTGTGGGCTACTGCTTCCATTGATGTCGAATCAATTCGTTTCCATCCTCTACCAGGTTGCACACCAAAAGAACCCGTCTTTTCGAATTTCCGAATCATTTTCTCCAGACCCGCAGCAGTCATCGGACCAACGCCTGTTTTCAAACCCTTCAGTGTCCGGAACTCCTGCAGAGCGACGTGAGCACAGTCATCATTGTTGTAACACAGCTTTACAAGCAGAGTGCGATCCTGCATTGAGACAGCCATAGCGAACGTCGAACCGCGGAAAGAGGAAAAGCCGCGTCCCCGGCGTGTTTATACCAACTTCAGTGGGTCGTGCGCGTGACAGATGTTTTCATTTACGTATTGTAACCCATACAGTGCCATCTATTGATCAATATTCACATATTTTTTCTTCTGCCAGGCGTTTTACCACTTCTGTGACAATGTTTCGTTGCAATTTGACGTCATTCTGACCAGTGGTGTTATTGCTACAGCGTTTTGAAAGTTTAACTATAATTATAATCGCCCTGTATTTTAAGGATCCTAAGCCCCATAAATCTTGGGTGAATCCAGGCAAACCATCGACATCCACTCGAAGACCAAATCGCTTCGGAAAGAAAACAGTGCTCTGTGTTTGGTGTGATGAGAAGGGTGATGAGCTGAAAACCTGGGATATCCGTTGACACCGATCGCTACCAACAGCAAATGATCGATTTAAATCGAATATTACGTGAAAAACGACCGGTATATGGAAAAAAGCAACACAAAATCTTTCGGACATGTCCGAAAGAACACACACCATATTCATATAAGTACCAAGTCATATTGCCGGCCGAAGTGGCCGTGCGGTTAAAGGCGCTGCAATCTGGAACCGCAAGACCGCTACGGTCGCAGGTTCGAATCCTGCCTCGGGCATGGATGTTTGTGATGTCCTTAGGTTAGCTAGGTTTAACTAGTTCTAAGTTCTAGGGGACTAATGACCTCAGCAGTTGAGTCCCATAGTGCTCAGAGCCAAGCCAACAAAGTCATATTGTTCCATGATACCGCTCTATGACACATAGCAAAACTGGTCAGGGAAACGATCGAGGTGTTCAGTTGAGAAATACTAGGGTATGCGGCTTATTCTCCAGACCTGTCTCCATCCGATTATCATCTATTTGTGTCACTGGGACATGCTCTCGCTGAACAACGCTTCAATTCGTATGAAAATGTACGAAAATGGCTCGGGCTTAAAAAGAAGAACTGTATTTTTGGCGTGGCATTCATAGCCTGCCGGAGAAGTGGGAGAAATCTATAAATAGCAATGGAGATAATTTTGAATAAAATATTGTTTGTCAGTTTCAAACAACAGACGGATAGTTATTGAAACCAAATTCCGGTTTCCTACTTCTACGCCTGGTAGAATCGAAATAAAAGTCTCTCTCAGAAATTGCCATTGTTTCAAATGAAAAAGGTCGTAGAAAAGATGCAACGATAGCAATCTGTAGCGAGAAGGCTATCGGTAACGAAGAATTATATGAAGCAAAATCCTTCAGTCTACCAGCGAAAGTAACAATGACCCGAATTAGTTAGCATCAGCCTGTGATGAAGAACCAAGCTACATTAGGTCGAGCTACCACGTAATTCCAGCTTTTCCTCAATGTGACATTCATTTCAACAGAGAGCCCTTGATGTGACGTGTTTTTCGACGACGCATTCCGTTGACGCCTGGTGAGAAGAGTATCGTTTATATCACGTAGGAGATTGCTTTCTGGGATGCAGCGTGACCCTGATGTGCAGACATTAATGAGAAGCTGTCTTCTTAATAGGGGCAATACCTAATCGTCCGCTAAAGTGTCTTCTTTGATAGCACGCTCGCGCCATCTCTCATCTCAAATAGCGTCGTACCCTCGCGCGAGAAGAGCTGTCGCTGGAGAGCTTCTGCCCAGGCAGGCGCCAGCAGAAACGATTTCCCGCAGTTTCCAACCCACTAAGAGGAGGTATCAAACTTGAAAGGCCTTGTCCTACCTCTAGGAGGACGTTGCAACAATCACATGTCGGTTATTCCAGGATTATGAGTCATTAACACGCCAGAGATCAACAATAAAAGTCCTTGTTAACTCGAACTCTCAACCCCGCCCTGATTAGAAATGGGCTAAGTATACGTGCCGTTATAATAGGAAAGATAAAATGTACGATAATATATTTATGGTGGGAGGTAAATCATCATTCTAGCAACTTAGGATTGTCCATTCACAAAACATATCGATAATCAAAGTTGTGTGTTGCCTACAAAGCACATTCAAAATTTTTGTTATTACCCAGAGCGATCAACAAGGCAACAAAATAGATACTTTGAATAAACTGCTGCGCGAAAGTAATAAAAGAAAGAAGAAATTAAACGAAGAAAAAATGAAATGCTGACTGCCGCAGCATCGAACAGTCGCAATAGATCGCGAACATTTTTAAACCTCACGTACTGAAGGAAGGTTAAATTCCTTTCGCAAGTGTGATCATTAGAATCGGAGATCACGTTCGAATTACGAAAGGATGTAGAAAGAAATCGTTGGTATTCTGTTCACAGGAACCAGCCTATATAAATTTACGGAAGTCACAGAAAACTTAAATCTGGAAGGCCACCTGAGAATTTGAACCGCCATCCTCCACAGTGTGAGTCCAGTGTGCTGATCACGGCGCCACCTTGCTCTGTGAACCTGTCGCTCTCAAAATAGCATTCCAATCAATAGTCTAGTGAGGTACAGCTTAAAGCACGATGTAAAAAGAATACAAGTTCGAAAAATGGAGGTACACTGCGCGTCCTGTGATGCAAAGTATAGTGGACACACGGAAATAATATTTCTATCAGGTAAACGGAACATGAAGGTCCACTCAGGCGAAGTATCTATGACAAATCAGTTGTTACGAACGGCGTGCACGAAACAAGCCATCCTATTAAGAAAATAGAAAATGATTTAGGAATCATGCACATAGAAAAGAAATCACGATATCTGGATTTGCTATAAGAATGGAGATTGCAATTCCTGAAAAAGAAACGTGATAATATTCTTAATGCACAAGTGAAACCCGAAACGATATTTCTCACCGGCTTTTTGGAATTATTTTAAGGCAGGTGCATGCTTATAAATTTGACAAACGGGTGGAGACTGACGATCGTAGTCGACGAAAAGCAAGTAGCATCTTTGGAAACGCGTAAGTTTTCCTTCCCTTGTTATGAACACTCAGCTCACAAAAATTTATTAGAATTCAAATGGCGAGGATGAGAAGGGTACTGAAATGAAATTTTGCTCTTTTCAGACTTCCAGAATCCAACGCGCACATTCCCAGAATTATCATACAGATCAGATTCCAAGAAAACAAACATGACACAAAACACAGGGTGACCTGATGTCGATGGCTGGAGAAGTTATTAAAGGGGGAACGGGGGTGGAGGGGGCCAAGCAAAACGATGCTTTCCTCAGGGTAATAGCAACAACGCTTTCTGACTACATGTGAAGTACTGACCGAGATTATGAACCGATAGCTGAACGTCAATACGACTTAGGTTGGTCGAAACGCAGGGATGTAGGTCAGATAGACTCGCTGCAGTGAAGACTGAGTCCTCACAGACAGATTTCTCACCACTGAAATTCCCAACGGGCGACGTGGAGACTGGCTGTATGTGTATAGCTGCAAAGGCTGCTACCGGCGTACCCTCGCTTCGAGATGTGCAGTGAATCATGGCTGATGCCACGAAGGAACCAAGGCTATCCTTTATGTCGGCTCTCTGCCAATTTTCCAAACGTACAACGTACCTAAGCCGAACTACGCGGACTATCCTCTACGGTGGACATCCACTGAGTACCTCGGAAAGCTCCTCTCTCCCCGACACCAAACCCTCGTGCAGTCTCCAAAAATTGTCCTTCCAGTGGCAAAGCTGCCCGCGCAAACCGCGTCAATGGCGTACTTATAACACCGCTCTAGAACTCCCACCTAGACGTGGCAATGAGAAGTTTTGCCGCCAGAATCTATGCTAACCTCCTCTAAACTTGGCGCCAGAGAAATGCGCGTGCATTCCACACCTTCAGCAGGCAATACCCTCCTTCCCAGAGCAAATCATAAAACTATCGATGCACGTCCGAGATGGACAGCACGCCTCTGGAATGCAAACGTCTAGGTATTGTACTGCTGAAGACAAGGCCGACTTCGTGGAGCGACATTAGTACGAGATGCAACCGCCTGCACTCACAAGCAAAGCGGTCAGGCTTTTATAGAATCCCGGATGCTTTTCAGCCGTCCTGGTCACGTCTCCCTGCCGTCCTCACCGACACAAAAAAAAAAAAAAAAAAATCTAGTGGCACAAATGTAATTGCTAATGGTAAACAAACTCTACCATTCCCTGTCATACCTGTAATTACTCATCCTGAAGCTGAGATGGCTACAATGCCCCTGCAGGGACTACGTAATTATCAAGGGTGAAAAATGTCCTGTTTAAAGGGTCGCCACCATTCAAATGAGGAAAAGTAATAAACCGATGAAATAGTAATAATGTTGACTCAATAGCTGGACTTACACAGTAATACCTCGGACATGTCAATTCCCAACAAGTAGTGGACAACCGGAAAGTCAGCTTGACACTCGTGGAGCCCACAGCTGAAGAGGAGGACACGTCCTTGCTTCTCTGTGCAGTGTGAGATGAGGCGACTACTGATAAAAGACAACGATTTTAATGTAAGATCAGGACACAAAGTCCCGTGTGTTTTCATTCCATTTTACTTTAAGAACGCCGTAAATGAGCTGGTAGACTTCTTAGCGTTTTGACCTCATGAGCTGAATTCGACAATCTGGTAATGGGAGTATTCTCTCTTGAAACACGTTGTTGAGTGAGGTGTAGAAAATAAAGCGATTGAATGCTAGAATTATTACTGGTAAACTCAAAATACACTAGTGGAAAAAATTGCAAACAAAAGCAATGTTGCCACACAAATTAAGTTTTGTTCACATATGATTTTATGTGGGTTTTACAATGTACGACAGCATGAACTACATAGCGTCGTACGTATGCAGTCAATTATGTTGGAGACTGGTTTCAGTCCTCCTTACACCCTTCTTAGCTACATGAAGTCTTACAGTCATTTATTTTGACGACCGTAGATGTTTCTCAATTAAACCAGCGATGTTGTTGAATGCGTTAGGGAAAATGACAAGCGTGCTTGGCACAGTCGTGATGGAAGCCCTCCTCTTTCTCAAGACCAATATACGAGGCCTGTTCAGAAAGTAAGCTCCGGTTGATTGCCAAATTGAAACCACAGTGAACATCAGAAATGTTTTACTTGTAACAATTAGCTACACCTTTCAGCTACTTCTCTACGTAGTCGCCGTTCTGACTTAGACTTTTGTCATAGCGTTGTACCAACTTTTCAATAGCCTCATCATAGAAGGCAGCCGCCAGTGCTTTCCGCCAATTCTCCACGCTGGCCTACACCTCGTTGTCTGTGTCAAAATGTTGTCTTCAAAGACAGCGGTTCATGTGACCAGAGATGAAACTCAGGGGAAGACAATTGCGGACTGTATTGTGGGTAATCTCACATTTCCATTTGAAAACGATGCAGGAGCATCTTCATTGCCCCTCCAGAATGCGGCTGAGAATTGTCGTGAAGACGAAACAGCACGACAGTTATGTAATGTTAGCTGCATAGCTTCAGGCGAAATTTCTCACCAGGCCCTCGTACTTGGCGGCAGACACTATTTTCTAGACATCTTTACGCACTCACTGCGAGCTCAGAAATGAGAAGAGCGACGTGATGCTAACTGGGGTTATACTAGAGACACTACCCAACACATCTGTGCAAAGATTTATCGGATTTTCATAGTCGTTTCCATTTCGCGACCGATCGGAGCTTACTTTCTGAACGCCCCTCGTAAAATTCGCTGTGTGACGCTTTGAAGGTGTCTATACAGTACGAAAAGCTTGTATGAGTGCTGCAGGGTATTCCGTTACAACCTTGTGAGAGTTTTCTGACGACCCTGTATAAATACTCTGCAAACAACTGTCAAGTGTCTCATGAACAGCACTTACCATTCTGCCACATTTTAGGACGTCTTCATGTTCATGCCACTGAACAAGTCAAGAAGGCCCGTATAAATGCCTCTGTAGGCAGCTTAATTACTCTAATCTTACCTTCGCCATCCCTACGAGAAAAATACGTAGCGGTCTATCTTCAGTCTGTCAATTCTAGTTTCTCGGCAACGCGGTGACTCTCTTCCGCGAATCAAACATACATTTAACCATTAACCACCGATATGCGTTTACAATCAACGACTTGTCATCACCCATCAAAACTGAGTTGAAAACATTTACAGTCAGAACTTACACAGTCTAGGATCCAAATGCTTTACGCAAAGAGTTCACCGGCCTAAAGACAGTGTTCAGAGGAAATGGATATTCTACCCAGCGCATTATCAGTTAAAGACAAAACCAGGAACTGGATCAAGAAGAGAGCACGTCTAGCATTTATTCCTCCTGTTGGTAAGTTTTTATTCAAGATAGCCATAATCCCCCGGAGATTTCAGGTTGAAGTGGTTTTCCGCCCATTATCTAAGATTGTAGACCTTCTGGTAACAGTGTAAGGTGATTTGTTATAGCTAAAGGCAGGAATTTATGAAATATCTTGCAGGCATAGTATGGCTTAGAAGACTACACGCATTCGTGGAAGACCGCTGCACCGGACGTCAGCGCTGTACTCGCCTTTTTCAGTCAACAATTGAGCGAGGTGGCGCAGTGGCTAGAACACTGGACTCGCGTTCGGAAGGACGACGCTTCAAACCCGCGTCTGCCCATCCTGAATTAGGTTTTCCGTGACTTTCCTAAATCACTTCAGGCAAATGCCGGGATGGTTCCTTTGAAGGGCACGGCCGCCGTCCTTCCAGATCCTTCTTCAATCCGATGGGACCGATGACCTCACTGTTTGGTTCCATCCCCAAAATCAACCAACTAACCAACCAGTCAACCACGTCAACTGCTACTGAACACTGTTTCTCCGCTGGGTAGGAAGATGCAATAATTTTGGCCATAGCAACAGTATTTTGTGACTCCAGTGTTAAATGTAATACAGAAACCTCCTTTCACATCGTGAATGGTTCAAAATATTAAACTCGTACACATGTTTAATCCTCACATCTCTCCCATCAAGGAAAACTTGGCAGCAAGTAGATTTTTTTAATGGTGGCATATACATTTTAAAGTCGTTCCAAACTACTGAAAAAGCAAATACAATGGCTTTCCGCATGGTGGAAAATCTGGAGCATAGTGACGCGGGTGCCAATTGGATAACTGGTGGATCCACATCATTTCCACGTTTGTTTCAAACGAAGGCGACAAAGTATGCTGATAGCCACGGCGAGCGACTACCCTGAGGACATCTTGAGTTCCGGATGGCGCTAGCCGCCAGGTAGTGTGGTCGGTCTGTCACCGCATGTGCGAAATACACACAGCAAGCTCTTAGATTGCGGAGCTGGGGTGTCTTCTTCAGTTACGATGGTCCACCTGAAGATGACTGGCAGGTGGCCAGTGGAAATACAATGAAGCGCGAAGGAAACTGGTGTAGGCATGCGTAATAAAATTCAGGGATATGTAAACAAGTAGAATACAGCGCTGGGGTCGGCAACGCCTATATAAGACAACAAGTGTCTGGCGCAGTTGCTAGATCGATTAGTGATGCTACAATCGCAGGTTATCAAGATTTAAGTGAGTTCGAACGAGGTGTTATAGTCGGCATCCGAGCGATGGGACACATCATCTCCGAGGTAGCGATAAAGTGGGGATTTTCCCGCACGACCATTTCACGACTGTAGTGTGAATATCAGGAATCCGGCAAAATATCAAATCTCCGACATCGCTGCAGCTGGAAGAAGATCCTGCAAGAACGGGACCAACGACGACTGAAGAGACGCTTTCATCGTGACAGAAGTGCAGCCCTTCTGCAAATTGCTGCAGATTTCAATGCTGGACCATCAACAAGTATCAGCGTGCGAAAGATTCAACGAAACGTCATCGATATTGGCTTTCGGAGACGAAGGCCCACTCGTGTACCTTTGATGATTGCACGACACAAAGCTTTACCCCTCGCCTGGGCTCGTCAACACCGATATTCTTCTGTTAATGACTGGCAATATGTTACCTGGTCGAACGAGACTCGTTTCAAATTGTATCAAGCGGATGGACGTCTACGGATATGGAAACAATCACAAGAATTCATGGACCCTACATGTCAGCAGGGGATTGTTCAAGCTGTTGGAGGCTCTCTAATGATGCAGGCGTGTGCAGTTGGAGTGATATGGGATTCCTGATACGTCTAGATACGACTCTGACGGGTGACACGTACGTAATCATCCTGTCCGATCACCTGCATCCACTCATGTCCATTGTGCCCTCTGACGGACTTGGGCAAGTCCAGTAGGACATGCGACACCCCACACGTCGATAATTCTCTCTTCCTAGTTTAAACACCTCCGCTGGCCACCAAACTCCCCAGACGTGAACATTATGTAGCATATCTGGGATGCCTTGCTACGTGCTGTTTGGAAGAGATCTCCAGCTCCTCGTACTCTTACGGATTTATGGACAGTCCGCAGCTCGTGGTCGTGCGGTAGCGTTCTCGCTTCCCGCGCCCGGGTTCCCGGGTTCGATTCCCGGCGGGGTCAGGGATTTTCCCTGCCTCGGGATGACTGGGTGTTGTGTGATGTCCTTAGGTTAGTTAGGTTTAAGTAGTTCTAAGTTCTAGGGGACTGATGACCATAGATGTTAAGTCCCATAGTGCTCAGAGCCATTTGAACCCTTTGAACCATTTATGGACAGTCCTGAAGGATTCACGGTGTCAGTTCCCTCCAGCACTACTTCAAATATTAGATGAGTCCATGCCACGTCGTGTTGCGGCACTTCTGCGTAATTGCAGGTGTACCAGTTTCTTTGGCTCTTCAGTGTATCATGGAGTGTAGCAAATGACAACCGGCTGCAATCCCGAAACTTCTCTGAACATGTAAACATTTGTGCGGTTCTTCTTTGTATACATTTGTCCTGTTTGGTATCGATCTTACATACATCCGCAGTATTCTAAACATATTGTAAGCGTCTTCCTCTGAAGACTGAATTTCCCGAAGTGTTGCACCCGCTTTACCTACGATTGAGCCCATGCAATCATTCTATCAACTCACATCCCTACAAGTTGTTATACTCAGGTGTTAGTATGAACTGACCTATTTCGCTTGTGTCTCATGAATACTTTAGACGTAGAGTACTACTTTTCTGTGTGTTCTGAATTGCAAAATATTAGATTAACATTTAAACAAGTTTCCATCCCCTACAATATGTTGAAATAATACAGCGTGAGTCGAAAGACGTAGCACCTGTTTTATTTTGTGAACGGTTGGAGATATCGAAACGAGATTTACGGCAAATGATAGCACACTCAGGGGTACGCAATTCTGTTGCATGTTTAATCCTTTCAACTCTGGTATCGACCGAGATATTGCTGGATGGATGTTTTTTTGAATAAGGAATAATTTAGGTTTTTTAAAGGCATTTTAAGCTCTTGAAATACGACTACAGCGATTTACCGTTTGTTAATGTTGACCTTGAAACTTTTCGCAAAAGTGCCCGAGAAATGTGGTAAGCCCGGCGTTGTTGTCATAAGCAACAACAGGATAGGGTTACGCAGAAAATATTAAATATTTCTTCTTGCCCCTACTTTATGCGGCTTTGATATTTCGTCAGCTATACGCTGACTTGTAGCACACAAGAACGGGGTTAGGAAAGCTATTTCAAATGTGTATACATACACGTGCTTAAGCAAACAGCATTTGTGAAAAGAGCGCTTGATACAAAGAGAGAGCTGGTATGAGAGATCCATGTGGCGGTTTTTGCACCTCAGCAACTGATTTGGCCCGTCTTGCCTTTCAGTGCTAGCGTATGTTTCTGGATATTTTTTTGAAATATTTCGACTAAATTATTAGAAATCATTATACCACTATATTCGGTTTTGCAGGAGCTTCGTAATGCCTTTAAAGTACACTACTGGCCATTAAAATTGCTACACCACGAAGATGAGGTGCTACAGACGTGAAATTTAACCGACAGGAAGAAGATGCTGTGGTATGCAAATGATTAGCTTTTCAGAGCATTCACACAAGGTTGGCAACGGTGGCGACACCTACAACGTGCAGACGTCAGGAAAGTTTCCAACCGATTTCTCAGACACAAACAGCAGTTGACCGGCGTTGCCAGGTGAAACGTTGTTGTGATGCCTCGTGTCAAGGAGGAGAAATGCGTACCATCACGTTTCCGACTTTCATAAAGCAGAGACAGGCTGGACAGTGAAGGGGGAGGCGTGTTTATAGCGATAAGAAGTGCAATCGTATCGAAGGAAATTGACGGAGATCCGAAATGTGAAATGATTTGGGTGAAGGTCACGGTTAAAGCAGGCTCACACGTGGTAATTGGATGTCTCTATAGGCCCCCTGGCTCAGCAGCTGTTGTGGCTGAGCACCTGAAGGATAATTTGGAAAATATTTCGAGTAGATTTCCCCATCATGTTATAGTTCTGGGTGGAGATTTTAATTTGCCGGATATAGACTGGGAGACTCAAACGTTCATAAGGGGTGGCAGGGACAAAGAATCCAGTGAAATTTTTCTAAGTGCTTTATCTGAAAACTACCTTGAGCAGTTAAACAGAGAACCGACTCGTGGCGATAACATATTAGACCTTCTGGTGACAAACAGACCCGAACTATTTGAAACAGTTAACGCAGAACAGAGAATCAGCGATCATAAAGCGGTTATGGCATCGATGATTTCAGCCGTAAATAGAAATATTGAAAAGGGTAGGAAGATTTTTCTGTTTAGCAAAAGTGACAAAAAGCAGATTTCAGAGTACCTGATGGCTAACACAAAAGTTTTGTCTCAAGTACAGATAGTGTTGAGGATCAGTGGACAAAGTTCAAAACCATCGTACATTATGCGTTAGATGAGTATGTGCCAAGCAAGATCGTAAGAGATGGAAAAGAGCCACCGTGATACAACAACGGAGTTAGAAAACTGCTGCGGAAGCAAAGGGAACTTCACAGCAAACAGAAACATAGCCAAAGCCTTGCAGACAAACAAAAATTACGCGAAGCGAAATGTAGTGTGAGGAGGGCTATGCCAGAGGCGTTCAATGAATTCGAAAGTAAAGTTCTATGTACTGACTTGGCAGAAAATCCTAAGAAATTTTGGTCTTATGTCAAAGCGGTAGGTGGATCAAAACAAAATGTCCAGACACTCTGTGACCAAAATGGTACTGAAACAGAGGATGACAGACTAAAGGCCGAAATACTAAATGACTTTTTCCAAAGTTGTTTCACAGAGGAAGATAGCACTGTAGTTCCTTCTCTAGATTGTCGCACAGATGACAACATGGTAGATATCGAAATAGACGACAGAGGGATAGAGAAACAATTAAAATCGCTCAAAAGAGGAAAGGCCTCTGTACCTGATGGGATACCAGTTCAATTTTACACAGAGTACGCGAAGGAACTTGCCCCCCTTCTTGCAGCGGTGTACCGTAGGTCTCTAGAAGAGCGTAGCGTTCCAAAGGATTGGAAAAGGGCACAGGTCATCCCCATTTTCAAGAAGGGACGTCGAACAGACGTGCAGAACTATAGACCTATATCTCTAACGCCGATCAGTTGTAGAATTTTGGAACACGTATTGTGTTCGAGTATAATGACTTTTCTGGAGACTAGAAATCTACTCTGTAGGAATCAGCATGGGTTTCGAAAAAGACGGTCATGTGAAACCCAGCTCGTGCTATTCGTCCACGAGACTCAGAGGGCCATAGACACGGGTTCACAGGTAGATACCGTGTTTCTTCACTTCCGCAAGGCGTTCGATACAGTTTCCACAGTCGTTTAATGAACAAAGTAAGAGCATATGGACTATCAGACCAATTGTGTGATTGGATTGAGGAGTTCCTAGATAACAGAACGCAGCATGTCATTCTCAATGGATTCAAGTCTTCCGAAGTAAGAGTGATTTCAGGTGTGCCGCAGGGGAGTGTCATAGGACCGTTGCTATTCACATTATACATAAATGACCTTGTGGATGACATCGGAAGTTCACTGAGGCTTTTTGCAGATGATGCTGTGGTGTATCGAGAGGTTGTAGCAATGGAAAATTGTACTGAAATGCAGGAGGATCTGCAGCGAATTGACGCATGGTGCAGGGAATTGCAATTGAATCTCAATGTAGACAAGTGTAATGTGCTGCGAATACTTAGAAAGATAGATCCTTTATCATTTAGCTACAAAATAGCAGGTCAGCAACTGGAAGCAGTTAATTCCATAAATTATCTGGGAGTACGCATTAGGAGTGATTTAAAATGGAATGATCATATAAAGTTGATCGTCGGTAAAGCAGATGCCAGACTGAGATTCATTGGAAGAATCCTAAGGAAATGCAATCCGAAAACAAAGGAAGTAGGTTACAGTACGCTTGTTCGCCCACTGCTTGAATACTGCTCAGCAGTGTGGGATCCGTACCAGATAGGGTTGATAGAAGAGATAGAGAAGATCCAACGGAGAGCAGCACGCTTCGTTACAGGATCATTTAGTAATCGCGAAAGCGTTACGGAGATGATAGATAAACTCCAGTGGAAGACTCTGCAGGAGAGACGCTCAGTAGCTCGGTACGGGCTTTTGTTAAAGTTTCGAGAACATACCTTCACCGAGGAGTCAAGCAGTATATTGCTCCCTCCTACGTATATCTCGCGAAGAGACCATGAGGATAAAATCAGAGAGATTAGAGCCCACACAGAGGCATACCGACAATCCTTCTTTCCACGAACAATACGAGACTGGAATAGAAGGGAGAACCGATAGAGGTACTCAAGGTACCCTCCGCCACACACCGTCAGGTGGCTTGCGGAGTATGGATGTAGATGTAGAAGGTCGGATTGTAGCCTATCGCGCATGCGGTTTATCGTATCGCGACATTGCTGCTCGCGTTGGTCGAGATCCAATGACTGTTAGCAGAATATGGAATCGGTGGGTTCAGGAGGGTAATAGGAACTACGTGATGGATCCCAACGGCATCGTATCACTAACAGTCGAGATGACAGACATCTTATACGCGTGGCTGTAACGGATCGTGCAGCCACGTCTCGATCCCTGAGTCAACAGATGGGGACGTAAGCAAGACAACAACCATCTGCACGAACCGTTCGACGACGTTTGCAGCAGCATGGACTATCAGCTTGGTGACCATGGCTGCTGTTACCAATGACGCTGCATCACAGATAGGAGAGCCTGCGATGGTGTGCTCAAAGACGAACCTGAGTGCACGAATGGCCAAACGTAAATTTTTCGGATAAATCCAGGTTCTGTTTACAACATCATGATGGTCGCATCCGTGTTTGGCGACATCGCGGTGAACGCACACTGGAAGGGTGTATACTTCATCGCCATACTGGCGTATCACCTGGCGTGATGGTATGGGGCGCCATTGGTTACTCGTGTCGGTCACCTCTTGTTCGCATTGACAGCACTTTGAACGTTTCATCTCAGATGTGTTATGACCCGTGGCTCTACCCTTCATTCGATCTCTGCAATACCCTACATTTCAGCAGGATAATGCACGACCGCATGTTACAGGTCCTGTACGGGCCTTTCTGGATACAGAAAATGTTCGACTGCTGCCCTGGCCAGCACGTTCTTCAGATCTCTCACCAACGAAAACGTCTGGTCGATGGTGGACGAACAACTGGCTCGTCACAATACGCCAGTCACCGCTCTTGAACTGTGGTACCGTGTTCAAGCTGCATGGGCAGCTGCACATGTACGCGCCATCCAAGCTCTGTCTGACTCAATGCCCATGCGTATCAAGGCCGTTATTACGGCTAGAAGTGGTTGTTCTGGGTACTGATTTCTCAGGATCTATGCACCCAAATTGCGTGAAAATGTAATCACATGTCAGTTCAAGAATAATATATTTGTCCAATGAATACTCGTTTATTATCTGCATTTCTTCTTGGTGTAGCAATTTTAATATCCAGTAGTGTATACGGCTCCTGTTTATTCGGCTGCATGGACACAAACAAGGAAAAAGAGAAGTTGCGATGGCCATCGATAGGAATGCTATGTCAACTGTACAAAACACTTTCTAATTAATGGAAAACTTAATCTCCAAAAAGGAAAAGAAACTTAACTTCTTGTGCCTGTGCTTCCTGTGCCTCCTACATACAAGTACTTGACTCTGTATTACTGGTCGCAGAATGCAGGCTAAGTATAATCTTTCTATTACTAAGTACAAATGCTCTCGAAGTCTGCGACCGAACTGGCCGGGCAGCGATGGGCGGCTGGTTAAATCAGCGTTGACAGGGGGCTCTGAACTCTGTCTTCCCGGAAGTGTGGCGCTGCTCGCTCTTTCCACTGACACGTGGGTCTGCGCTTTCTTGAGATCCCTTCACGTCGCTGTTGTGGTAGGTGCGCAGTCGTTGCTTTGCACAGCTCCATTTCACAGGAACTACGGGTTTCGTGATGTCAGATTACATCTTCCTGTGTACATGTACAAGACAGAAACGTAGAATCGACATTACGATAAACAAGCAGATACATATCCTAATAATCTCTCCTGTATGACAAATAGTATGAAATACTGACACGTTAGTAAAACATATAAGCACTGATATAGGAAAGAAGGGGCCTCAGCCCTCTCAAAATAAAATACTCTGACACGTCAGAAAAATATTTCAGTTTTTATAACGGAAGGAGGAGGCCTCAGCCTTCGCAAAATAAAAAACTGTTACGAGCAACCAACAAGGCATCATCGTTTAAATTGACCAGTTGAAAAACTGACATGTTAAAGGGGTCTTAACCTATAATGAAGGAAGCGAAATATGAAAACAAGAAGAGGTAAAAAGCCCCAGCTAGCAACATTCAAAGCCCGTAGTTATGAAAAGTTACTTCATATCAGGAAGCGGTGGACAGCAACCATCGAACCGCCTCGCCGTGAAGGTGCCACACTGCTTTCAACGTGCTCACGAGTGTTACGGAGGGCACTAGCGCCACCATGCGCTTAACGGGGCAAGTTGCAAACGTTTTCGCGCACATACAAATATAGTAGGAATGACTGAGACCCCTGTTACACAGCACAACCATATAAACTATACTGAAGAGCAAAAGAAACTGGTACACCAGCCTAATGTTATATAGGGTCACCGAGAGCATGCAGAAGTGCCGCAGCACGGCGTGGCGTGGACCCGACTAACGTCTGAAGTAGTGCTGGAGGAAACTGACACCATGAATCCTGCAGAGTTGTTCATAAATCCGTAAGAATACAGCACGTTGCAAGGTATCCCGGATATGCTCAATAATGTTCATGTCTGGGGAGTTCGGTAGCCAGCCGAAGTGTTTAAACTCAGAAGAGTGTTCCTGGAGCCACTCTGTGGCAATTCTGGAAGTGTGGATTGTCGCATTGTCCTGCTGGAATTGTCCAAATCCGTCGGAATGCATAATGGACACGAATAGATGCAGCTGATCGGGCAGGATGCTTACGTACGTGTCACCTGTCGGAGTCGTATCTAGACGTATCAGGGGTCCCATACCACTCCAACTGCACAGAAGATCCACGAGCTCGAACAATCCCATCCTGACATGCAGGGTCCATGACTTCATAAGGTTGTGTCTATACCCCGTTCACCTCCGTCTGCTCGGGACAATTTGAAACGAGATTCGTCCAACCAGGCAGCATGTTTCCAATTATCAACAACCCAATATCGGTGTTGACGGGCCAATGCGAGGCGTAGAGCTTTGTATCGCGTAGTCATCAAGGGTACACGAGAGGCTCTGAAACCCCATATCAATGTTTCGTTGATGGCTTTGCACTAAAATCTGCAGCTATTTGCGGAAGGGTTGCACTTCCGTCACGTTGAACGATTCACTTCAGTCCTCGTTGGTCCCGATCTTGCAGGATCTTTTTCCGGGCGCAGCTATGTCGAAGATTTGATGTTTTACCAGGTTCCTGATATTCACGGTACACTCGTGAAATGGTCGTACGCCAAAATCACCACTTCATCGCTACCTTGGAGATGTTGTGTCCCATCGTTGTGCGCCGACTATAACACCACGTTCAAACTCACTTAAATCTTGATAACCTGTAGCAGCAGTAACCGATCTAACAACTGCGTCAGACACTTGTCTTATATAGGCGTTGCCGACCGCAGTGCTGTGAGCTGCTTGTTTATACACTCCTGGAAATTGAAATAAGAACACCGTGAATTCATTGTCCCAGGAAGGGGAAACTTTATTGACACATTCCTGGGGTCAGATACATCACATGATCACACTGACAGAACCACAGGCACATAGACACAAGCAATAGAGCATGCACAGTGTCGGCACTAGTACAGTGTATATCTACCTTTCGCAGCAATGCAGGTTGCTATTCTCCCATGGAGACGATCATAGAGATGCTGGATGTAGTCCTGTGGAACGGCTTGCCATACCATTTCCACCTGGCGCCTCAGTTGGACCAGCGTTCGTGCTGAACGTGCAGACCGCGTGAGACGACGCTTCATCCAGTTCCAAACATGCTCAATGGGGGACAGATCCGGAGATCTTGCTGGCCAGGGTAGTTGACTTACACCTTCTAGAGCACGTTGTGTGGCACGGGATACATGCGGACGTGCATTGTCCTGTTGGAACAGCAAGTTCCCTTGCCGGTCTAGGAATGGTAGAACGATGGGTTCGATGACGGTTTGGATGTACCGTGCACTATTCAGTGTCCCCTCGACGATCACCAGTGGTGTACGGCCAGTGTAGGAGATCGCTCCCCACACCATGATGCCGGGTGTTGGCCCTGTGTGCCTCGGTCGTATGCAGTCCTGATTGTGGCGCTCACCTGCACGGCGCCAAACACGCATACGACCATCATTGGCACCAAGGCAGAAGCGACTCTCATCGCTGAAGACGACACGTCTCCATTCGTCCCTCCATTCACGCCTGTCGCGACACCACTGGAGGCGGGCTGCACGATGTTGGGGCGTGAGCGGAAGACGGCCTAACGGTGTGCGGGACCGTAGCCCAGCTTCATGGAGACGGTTGCGAATGGTCCTCGCCGATACCCCAGGAGCAACAGTGTCCCTAATTTGCTGGGAAGTGGCGGTGCGGTCCCCTACGGCACTGCGTAGGATCCTACGGTCTTGGCGTGCATCCATGCGTCGCTGCGGTCCGGTACCAGGTCGACGGGCACGTGCACCTTCCGCCGACCACTGGCGACAACATCGATGTACTGTGGAGACCTCACGCCCCACGTGTTGAGCAATTCGGCGGTACGTCTACCCGGCCTCCCGCATGCCCACTATACGCCCTCGCTCAAAGTCCGTCAACTGCACATACGGTTCACGTCCACGCTGTCGCGGCATGCTACCAGTGTTAAAGACTGCGATGGAGCTCCGTATGCCACGGCAAACTGGCTGACACTGACGGCGGCGGTGCACAAATGCTGCGCAGCTAGCGCCATTCGACGGCCAACACCGCGGTTCCTGGTGTGTCCGCTGTGCCGTGCGTGTGATCATTGCTTGTACAGCCCTCTCGCAGTGTCCGGAGCAAGTATGGTGGGTCTGACACACCGATGTCAATGTGTTCTTTTTTCCATTTCCAGGAGTGTATATCTCTGTGTTTAAATATGCACGCCTGTACCAGTTTCTTTGGTGCTTCAGTGTATAAAATGTTTTGTTTGATGCAGGAGTTCTGAGGATTAATCGTGCTACGAAATGTTTAGCCATAGGCATACTATCATGCGCCTAAAACCTCGTTTCAAAATCTTGAAGCATTCACGCAATGGAAGTAAAATGATGTACAAGTATTGTGCTACTGATCCTGTGTACTCAGAGTTATTCATAAGTGCGTGTGGGGTTTCATAAGGCGACTGCGCGAAACCTACAAGACCTACAGAAAAATGAAAGATTTCAATGGAGAGAGAATTCCTTAAAATTTTCATTGCTAATACGCGCCGTGGGGTAATTGCAGAAAACGGCACTATGGAACAGACAAATTATCGGCTCCGTGTTGTCACTTCGATTGCATGCTGGTAGGCGACGAAACGAACAAAATGGTTCAAATGGCTCTGAGCAGTATGGGACTTAACATCAGAGATCATTAGTCCCCTAGAACTTAGAACTACTTACACCTAACTAACCTAAGGACATCACACACATCCATGCCCGAGGCAGGATTCGAACCTGCGACCGTAGCTGTCTTGCGGTTCCAGACTGAAGCACCTAGAACCGCTCGGCCTCACCGGCCGGCCCAAACGAACAGATTTCCAAATTGGCCTGCAATCTCAGCAGCACCTGGAACTTCAGTGAATATCAATAATAATTTCGTGTGGCTCATTGGCTTAGTCCAAATCATTCAACTGGGCACGACTTCGTCGCCTTGCGTGTCTCTGTTCTATCTCAGTAATCCAACCGGGTAAAGGGGACCTACAGTTTAATGGGGAATCCGAATCGTGTATCGTTGAGAGGAAGCGATTCCACGACTTCTCCGTTTCCAAGCACGCAATGTACCATTAGACCGCCAAACATGACGTACGACGTGTGTGAGAAAAGCAGCGAGAGAGACAATACTGTGAGCGATTTGGTCACACTATGTTCTTCTACTTGTGTAAACCTGTGCATTAACCCCTTCGAGATGCTCAGTCGGAGTTTCAGCTCCGTGCAGCCATCACGAGATTTTTGAGAGCGCCATCAGTGAAGCTGTGTTTTGGTTGTGAGTTTAGAGCAACGTTATGCCATCAAATTTCTTGTTGAACTTGGGGAAACGGCGAGTGTTACCTTTGAAAATTTAAAACATGGTCATGAGGAACATTCCTTAACAAGAGCACAAGTTTTTCGTTGGCACAAATAACTTCTTGAAGGCCGAGAACACGTTAAACCTGGCTCAGGGAGACCTTCACCTTCAAAAATGATGCGTGCTCTTGTGAGACCAGATCGACGTTTCACAATAAAGATGATGGGTGACCTGTTAAACTCTTTCATCATAAATCAATTTTTGAGCTAAGATTTACACATGCGAAAACTTTGTGCCAAAAAATGTAATGAAATACATCACAACTGTGCAGAAGGACAATCGAAGAAACAAGTGCTTTGATCTTCTTCATGGGAGGATGCCAATGACAACGAATGGTTCAGTCACGTGATCACAGGTAATGAATTCTAGATTTTTGAGGACAGTTCCGAGAGAAAACGGCGAAGTGAGGAGTGGCACACTGAGACATTTTCTCGACCGAAAAAGCTCGAGTGAGCAAATCAAAATAATTCTGATTTGCTGTTTTGGCATCGCGCATGAAGGATTTGTTCATCCAGGACAATCCATCGCCGGCCGGGTGGCCGATCGGTTCTAGGCGCTATGGTCTGAAACCACGCGGCCGCTACGGTCGCAGTTTCGAATGCTTCCTGCGGCATGGATGTGTGTGATGTCCTTAGGTTAGTTAGGTTTAAGTAGTTCTAAGTTCTAGGAGAATGATGATCTCAGAAGTTACGTCCCATGGTGCTCAGAGCCATTTGAACCATTTGAGGACAATCTATCAACCAAGTCTCCTTGAAAGGCTCAAGAAAAAGGTGACTCGAATCAGACAGGACACTAGCTACAAGTGGACTCTGCATCATTACAACACCCTATGCACAGTCACTTCTGTCACGGATTTTTTTTTACCTCAAAAGGCATTCCTGTTTCTCCACAGCTCCCCTGTACACCTTATTCGCCTAATTTGGGTCCTTGTGATATTTTTTTCTTTTCCCGAAATCGAAAAATGACGTCCTGTTGTTCCACAGCCCCCCTATTCACCTCATCTGAGTTCTTGCAACATTTTTTTCCCGAAGGACATAATTTTGGCGTTCTGGAGAACATTCAAAACTACGTGACCGGCATGTTAAACGCCCTACCAATAGAAGCCTTTCCAAGCTGAAGAAAAGCTCCGGCGATGTAAAGATGCCGAAGGTAACAACTCTGAAAGGAACAAATTGTTGTTTAAAAAAAAATAAAAACTTTAGTGGATAAAAAATCAGTCTCATTACTTTTCTTACTTTGTACTTCATTTAACTGCACACATGTGTAGCCGCTTACCGCCTGACGAACAGTGACCATATTCATCACCTGTAATCTGAGTAAAAGATTTGGGGAAATCCTTTATCCACTGTATGTGTCTATTGTCTGTGTGTGTCTGTATTTTTCATACAGTTGTCTGAAAGCACGGAGATCTTATGATTAACCCCATACATAACTTGTATGGTAGTAGACCTTAGTGGCGAAAGTGAAAAGTTAGATACGGTATTTCCTCTGCAGATCGGCAACCACGACCAGCACCGCGTGGCCAGCCGGTACAGCCCAGAGCTGGTGGACGGAATGAACATGCTGGTGACACTGCTGCCGGGAACCGCCGTCACCTACAACGGAGAAGAGATCGGCATGGAGGACAACTACAACATGACGTGCGAGGTGGCTCAGGACCCACAAGGCTGCGCAGATAACGTCACTCTGGGAAGTTCCAGGGACCCACAGAGGACGCCGTTCCAGTGGGACGACTCCAAGAATGCAGGTATGGGCGCTCTGCAGACTGCTTGGATCACATGCTTTGTGCCAGAGGAGAGGGTATGCCATGACAGGGCTGGCTGGGAGGCATTGTGGTGTGGCAATGGACTTGATAGACAGAGGTTCGTATCCCCATTTGACCATTCAGACAGTTTTTACGTTATTTCCCTAAATCTCATAAGACACAAACCAGTTTGGCTGAAATTAGACACGAAACCCTAATCCTCCTTCCCTTTTTGTATCTAGGAGATCGTGAGGGGCTGTTCGGGCGGTAATTTGCAACGAATTATTTTCTTCGGGGAAGTCAGCACGTTTCCTTAATTTCATCTAAAGTAGATGACCATTAAAGGCAACCAGGCAGCAATCTTGTGGGTTCAATCTTCATTATGAAGCAAGACGAAAAAAACTAGCGCCTTCCTCTCGAACTGTTCCAAGGAGATCATACTCACGTCCACTGTTCCCACTAGCTGAGGTGGCGCAATGATAAAGGAACGGGGCTCTAACTCTAGAATTGGGGAGGAGCAAACATGAATTATCCGTCCGGCCCTGAAGGTTACACGCGGTTGCCTAAGCCTATTAAGGTAAATGCTAAAATGGTTCACCTGAAATTGATAATGTCGATTTTATTCCCCATTGCTGTCCTGTCCAACGTAGGGCGTTGACGAGACGCTAAACCCCAACCTGCCATCTTTCTGCCATGTCCCGTGGTAAACTGTTGTCCTCATTATATTTTCAAAGATATTTGCTGTTTCGCTTTATTTAGAAACACTGGTCGTGTTATTTCACCTAAATAAGTGCTATACGTATCACCAGATAGTAGCATCGTTGATGTGCCACAAGTAGGTGCTATCTTGTTGGTACTCCGTTGACAGGTATTGCGAATAGAAGCACGGCGGTCAAGCTGTGCAACTCCTATTCGGAAGAAGTAGGTTTCAGCTCCCAGTCCCACAATTTTGATTTAAATTTGACAGAAAATGCCTGGGCAATTCCTAGGATCCATTTACTGATCCACTATCAGTGAAGTTAGCTCGTGTTCCTTTAATATTGCTTCTTTCATTGTGGTGGAAGATGGTGGGTATTTCACTCCTAAAATTTCACGACAGATAATAAAAAAAATATTTATTCGCTTTTTAATCATGTACCCAAAGAGCTGCACCTTTTATTTTCCTGTTAAATAGTTATCGATTTAAAAACCACACAGTTCCATCTTCAGGAGTCTTTTAATACTCATGCACACAAATTACTACAAAGTTGCTCTTCTCCTTAGCTTTCACATACAAATTTTACTCTTCGCTTAGCTGCAACGGATGGAGACAGCTGGCACTGATACGTCAGCCTGATGTTCTCATCTTCTTCTTTTATGTATCCTCACAGCTGCTAGTAATTTTGATCCCCAGCGTAGTTTACACTTAGAGGTTAATAAACATTCATCAAAAAAGAAACTCCCCAGTAATTTTGTAACGTAGTATGAGGTGAAGTCTGAATACTTCACTTTTAGGATGTGATCTGATTAAATACACAGTATTAGACGTATGGTTCCTGTATGTTACTCTATACTTATTAGTAATTTATGTTCCGGTACCGCAGATCAGGCTAGTAACTACATGTACATTACATGGGTCAATGAATAAATATTTTATGATTAGGTAATATTACATTCTGTTGATTGTTTTGGAGGGTATAGGGAGAAGGAATGAATCCCAGGTTTGTTCTATCACGAACAGCTCTTTCACAGTTAAAAACTGCGAATCAGCAATACACATGTAACTTTTTCAATATGTGCGGAGGTTGTATTGCGGTACAAACATGAAAATACAACACCACTCAAATTTTCTAGGAAAGACGGTGATTGTTCAGAAAGTGAATTTTAGGCTCATCAACGAATCTAACGTTTTGTCGTTTCTCAGCATGTTGATTAAACGAGAAAAATAGTGTGGGTAGGTTTTGTTCTCTAATACCTCAGTAACAACCTCGTTGAATGGTAGAAAGCCTTCCTCTCAAACCCAGTTAGCCGGCCGAAGTGGCCGTGCGGTTAAAGGCGCTGCAGTCTGGAACCGCAAGACCGCTACGGTCGCAGGTTCGAATCCTGCCTCGGGCATGGATGTTTGTGATGTCCTTAGGTTAGTTAGGTTTAACTAGTTCTAAGTTCTAGGGGACTAATGACCTCAGCAGTTGAGTCCCATAGTACTCGGAGCCATTTGAACCATTTTGAACCAAACCCAGTTATTTTTGTTTCAGAGGTGTAAGTGAATATTATTTTTCGAATATCAAGTCCAACAGCTAGTCCTTATTTTCAGTTTCTAACTTCATCCTGAGATAAATGAGGCATTTCCCATCTTTGGCTATTGCCTTCATGGGCTGTTTTATTACGCTGAAATTAATATGTGGTGATAATACAATATTTTGTAATCAATCAGATTCTTACGCCAAAATATTATAAACTTCACATTATTATTTATTGAGATGGTATATGAAATATATATACGAGGGTCAGAACTTTAATAGTGGCAGCTATTTATTTACAGCACATACAAAATAGATACGTGTTTCAAAGTTTTACTGACCTTCAAAGTAGTCAGCAGTATTGTGTGTAACCTGTTGCCACCGTTGTGGAAGTCGGAGGATACTCTTAGCAGTGCCAGTTGAGTTGACAGTTCGAGCGGCGCCGTCTATTGCCCGACGAACTTGGAGCAGTTCTGAAGCAAATGCCGTGAAGTATTTCCTTCAGTTTGGAAATCGAGTTGAACTCACGAGGGCTTAGGTCAGGGGAGTGCAGGAGGTAGTATTGGACTTAGAAACCCCATCACTCAAACAAATCAGCAACAGCGTGCGCTGTACTTGCTTGGGAATTGTCCTGCAAAATGATGGTCAGGTCGTGCAGAAAGTGTCATCACTTCTGTCTCTAAGCTGGTCGTAGGTTGTGTTCCAAAAATGAACAGCATAGAGACAGAAGCGACGACACTTTCTGCAGGAGCTGGCCATTATTTTGCAGGGCAATGCTCAAGCACGTACAGTGCAAGCTGTTACTTATTTCTTTGACTAATGGGGCTGCTAAGTGCTGTACCACCTACTGCACTCCCCTGACTTAAGCCTTCGTGGGTTCAACTCGATTTCTAAACTGAAGGAAACACTTCACAGCATTCGCTTCAGAAGTGCTACAAATTCGTCCACCTCGATGGCTGAGTGGTCAGCGTGACGGATTGCCGTCCTACGGGCCCCACTTCGATTCCCGGGTGGGTCGGAGATTTTCTCCGGTCAGGGACTGGGTGTTGTGTTGTCTTCATCATCATTTCATCCCCATCCGGCGCGCAGACCTGCAGTAAGGCGGCCGGACTTGCCCCGCATGGGGGCTCCCGGCCAATGACGCCAAACGCTTTTTGCTACAAATTTGTCGGACAATAGACCACGCCGCTCGAACTTTTCAACACAACTGGCACTGCTGAGAGTATCCTACGACTTCCACATTCCTGGCAACGGGCTATACACAATGCTAGTGACTACTATGAAGGTCAGTAAAACTATGAAACACTTATCTATTTTGTACGAGCTGTAAAGAAATAGTTGTATGTATTAGAGTTCCAACCCTCGTAATTAAAATTGCTAAAATGCCTTTTCCAGTACTGACTTCGTTGTAAAACAAATAGTGGGTGATACGGCATTTTCTATCACATGAAAATCCAGATCACTAAAAGTCAAAAAAATATCCCACTTAAGTCAAAAAGCGTTCTTTTGACCTGTGTTAGTTGTAGCTGAATTGGTATTAATATCTAGATGCCTAAAAGAATATCGTGGCTTGGAAATCGATATCAGTTAAATCGGAAAGCAATAAGTGCAGCTTGGATACAGAAATGCAAACGAAAAGAATAGTATCTATTTTTCACAGTGAAAGAGCTAGTTTCAGTTTTAGACTACAATACGTGTGCTGAAGTGCGAGGCTGCGGTGGCGTATGCTTGGCTTCTGTGCGCAGGCTTCAGCACGGCGGACGTGACGTGGCTGCCTGTAAACCCCAACTACCCGACACTGAACGCCGCACTCCAGGACTCGGTGGACGGCCGCAGCCACATCAAGACGTACCGCCTGCTGGCCCAGCTGCGGCTGGACGAGTCCCTCCATAACAGCAACGCCACCGTCACCAGCACGGGAAGCGTCTTCCTCTTCAGCAGGGGGCAGTAGGTTCCACTTGCACAATCCTACCCACCTGTAGAGTTACATTTTTATATCTAATCCGCATTACAGTACCCGGCGGCTATAATCAGTGTACAGCTACCCACAGAGGTCAGAGGTGGGCTGTAATTGTTGTACAGAAGCGAAACTAGGTACATATTCCAATGCGTTACTTCCGGTACCGACTTACTCTGGAAAAACATAATTCCAATTTTGGCAACACGGTGCAAATCTGTCGCTGTGAATGGAGGAAATTTGTATAGAAATGTTTTCACCTGCAATGTATTGGGAAGGGGTGTGGGCAGAAAAGCCAAAATAAGCGAGAATGACAATGTTGATTTTATTGTTAACGCCGCTTATACAGCTTGTTCAATATGATCACAGGCGACGTCGAAGAGGCGCTGTTCATTGTCATATTTGCACTTGGTGGCCGAAAGTGAAAGTAATTTTTTTCCAGAGTAGATCCGTTCCACATCAACGCTTTAGTACGAGTATATCTACCAAGTTTCGCTGCCGTACGATAATTACAGTCTACATTGGACCTCTGTGTCTTTTTTCCAGAACAAATCAGTTAAACATTAACGCATTTGCATATCTACCAAGTTTCGCTGCCATAGGATAATTACAGTCCACAGTTGACGTCTGTGAGTAGCTGCAGTTTAATTACGACCACCTGGTAGGTTAACAAGGCTATTTAAGTGTGGAATACACATTACCACGATGACTTTCTGTTAAAAATTACTCTTTATTTTTTGCTCTTTATTATAGCCCACTACCCAGTATTCTACAATAGACCAAATTTTCTATCTACAATAGCTATTACTATCACTGTTAATGAGCTAATACTACCACCATCATCATCCATATTATTGCTACTGCTACTACTACTACTACTACTACTACTGCTGTTGCCGCTGTTGCGTTAACGTATGTCTCCCTTCACCATTATTACAGAACTTTCAAAAAGACTCATCTGATTTCACAAGATTGTGTGTTCCATGTGAATGAAGACAAGAACGGGGTTTTGAAAGCGTAAATGAACAGATCCAAGAGTATGGAAATAAATGAAAAAACGTGTTAGAAGCATGAATGAAAATAGGATATGTAAAATTATAATCAACTGTAGACCAACAGGGAATAGATCAGTAGATAGACCAAGAAATGGGTGGAGAGATCAAATAACTATCACAGCCCATGAAAGCACTGCACAAGAGAACATAACAGGCAAGTGTGTGACACTTGAAGAAAGAACAAAAACGAAAAAAACGAAAAACTTTTTTATTTTAAAAAGATGCATCCGAAAGTACAAGGGAGTATTTTTTACATGCATACGCATAAAATCTTGGGGTTATTTTTACAATCACTTTTCGAACAAAGTTTTTGTTTAACTTTCGCAAATGTTAAGTGTGCTCTCTGTGGCTCAAAGTTTTGCCAACACGTCTGGAGATACTGCATTCATTTCTGTTGCTATTCTGCTTCGAAGTTCGTTCCGAAGTGTTTTGAAGGGAAGGCACATAGGCAGAGTCTTTCATAAGCCACAAGAATCTCACACACCGTGAGATAAGGCGACCATGGAGGCCAACAGTGAAACGCGAGATCCATACACTACATACGACCGCTTCATCGTTGAGGCAGATCACTGTCAAGAAACTCTGCTATTCTGATTTGATCCGTTATAAATGGTTTTGAAAGCCTGCGACTGTGAAATCAATTGGTTTGTTCATAAATAATTTTTCTGTTCCAATCGCGATTTCCTTTATTCACGGTACTTTTCACACGACACGTTTCGGGAAATGATTCTCAAGTGCGTTTGTTGTGTGTATTATGCCATTTATATGTGATGTTGTCGATGTGTGAGCCTGCTTCATTTCGTTGACTTTAAGTTTTCATATAGTCCATTTGTGCTGAGTCTCATACACACTAACAATCACACACAACTTGTTGTACACTTTAAACATCGAAAAAAAATCGAGAAGAGAAGAATTATTTATAAACAAACCTAAACGCTGTTACATTCAGATATCTGTTCAGTGGTGCTCCATTCTGTTAAAAATGGTAATTTCGGTGCGTTCTCGCAATTGTTGAGAAAACCAAATCTTCAACATTTGCAGGTACATGATTTCCCTTCCGAAAAAGAGGTCTAAAATAGGTGGTTCACGTTCCAGTTTGAATGGATATTACAAGAACATCACCCATCAGTCGGATTCTTGTAATTTTTTTATATTTATGGCACGTGAAGTTCAGAACTCAAATAGGAATGACCCAAAACTGTTAGATGCAAATCTCAAAAACAAAAAAATATTCGAGAAAATTGACTTTGAAGATTTCAGAGGAAATATAAGCCACTGAAGATAAGTTCATTTTCGTGACGTGTCGCATGGGTCACTCGGTAGTCTCTTGGTATAACAACTGGGTAATCAGATTCGAATCTCTGTCATCTTTTTTTCATTTGGTTTCTTTCGTTCAGTTCGAATACCTACACAATTTCAATATAAAATTCCTCAAATGTATGGTAACTAGCGCAATCTGATCGTCACTTATTAATAAAAATGAACTTCTTATTTCTATTACATATAGCTCTAATCGGAAATGTAAATACTTAATTGTCGTTATTTTATAAAAGATGGTCGATAAAGATTGTGTCACCAGTTTGTCATCTTGTGGTTAGCGTTGTTGATTGTTGATTGTGGGATCCCGATTTCGAATCCGGGCCGGATCAGGGATTTTCTTCTCTCGGAATTAGGTGTGTAGTTTATAGTCACCATCATTGACGAGGAAATCGCCGAAGTGGCGTCAAATAAAGGCTTGCACTAGGCGACTGAACAGCTCCAGAACGGGTCTATTGGCTATAAATGCCGTAAGCACGTTTTATTTCAATAAACTCTCAGTCCTTGGAAGCCTCGAAAGCGCCAACGGTACCGACCGACCGCCGTGCTATCCTCAGGCGATAAACGTCAGTGGACGTGAATATGGAGGGCCATGTGCTCAGCACGTCACTCTTCCGGCCGTTGTCAGTTTTCGTGACCGGAGCAGCTACTTCTGAGTCAAGTAACTCCTCAATTATCCTCACGCGGGCTGAGTACGCCCCACTTGCTATCAACGCTCGGAAGACGCGAGTGGTGACCTATCAGTGTGTTAGCCAAGCCCGACATCCGTTAACTTCGGTGATCGACGGGAACTGGTCTTACCACTGGGACAAGGCCGTTGTTTCATTTAAATAAAGTTTGTTCAAATTTAAAAATACGAATTTATTGACAGTCTCACAAAATGCCGATAATTAAGAATTTATATTTCCAATAAAATCTGGAATTTTGCGTGTGATATGTAATTAGAAAGAAGAAGATGTGCATTATTCATAAAAATGTTGCATACATATGCGTTAATTAGCATATATTTTATGAATTTTATATGTAAATGATATGGATACTGTAACCTCCCTACAAAAATTTTAAAACAATATTTAATAGAAATGGGGCCAAGAAGCAATATCGTCCCCACAGAAATATTTAAATAAAAAATATAATAATAAATGGGAGCCAAGCGTAACCTCCCTAGCAATTAAATTTAATGACAATAAAAATGAGAATCGCAATCTGACCCAAGTATAAGTTCCTCACAAAAAAAATGAAAGTTAATTCAGTGATAAGAAAATCTCAGTGATAATGAAAATTCAATTAAACCGAAATATCGGTCTTTGGCCCTTGTGTAAAAATCAGAATTAATTTCTTACCTCATTGAAACTGCTTGTCAAATTTCTGCTCTTATTGTTGCGCACGGCTTGGAGGAACTGCATTGCAAATAATATTTTTTTTTTTTTAATTTAACTGAAACTTTTCTTTAAGGGAAGTGGAACGAAATCGTTAGTTCAATTAAATAAATTTTTTTTGTAAAAATTGCTTTGAAATCAAAATTATTATTGGGGCACTTGTTGGAAATTAATTACAATAAATAAACTTTACACTATCTGATGATTACCTACATTAACAATATATCTCATTCAGCATCTTGACCAGAATGCCATGTCGACGCTCGCCGACTGCGTCCCTCTCGCGACCGTAACAGGACTAGACCACTACTGCCGACAGACTACATCACACAACCGCACTGGGCTGCTACTACTGACCGAGTGCACTGGCCTACTGCTACTCGCGTACTGCACGACGACTACTAGCGTACTGCTCGCAACACTCGCGCGGTCAAGCGCAGACTAACCACGATAATAGGCTCTCTGGTCAAAGATTTTAACGTGCCTCACCATCGCTGCTACGTTACATACGTGTTTCATAACCCTCCACTGGGGGGGCAAAAATTTGGCAGCGATGGTGAGTCATTTGGACTTGCCATCGCAAGAAATTTTTACAATTTACAGAATATTCAAATGTAGTACATAAGTTAAATGTGGTGCACATGCACCGAGTACAAAATATATCAGACAAAGACAAAATGTGAGTACAAAACATAGTAGCAAATCAGAAAAATGTATATAAAAATTATTTGACAGATAAAGTGCACAGGCACTGAAAAAATTCTTTAGCATAAACAGAATGGCAAAAAATCATGTTGACAAGTGACATGAGTGCACATGCACTGTAGTTCAGAACATATCATTAAAATAAAAATGTATATACAATATAAAAGACAAGAGTGCACATATACTGTACTTCAGAACAAATCGAAAAAATGTCTTTAGCATTTTCACAACAAATAAACATAATGGCAAAAAAAAATCATATCGACAAGTGACATAAGTGTACTCGCACTGGAGTTCAGCAAATCTAAAATGTATAACCCATGAACATAAATGATGTTAGCAAAAATGATTTTCACTATGTGACAAGAATTAGGATAGGAAAGGGAAGGATTGCATCATGGTTGTAGCACTTTAGATTGCACACAGCTGTTCTGAAAGTCCATATCTTTCCACAGAAGTACAACACCAAGTGACACTACTTGAAGTTCTTTTCCCATCAGAATTTATCAGCGTAGCCAAGACACTGAACTGTCGTAGTAATATTCCCTGTTTTCATTTTGGCAGTACATTAGGTACACCAAACAGTGGGACCATAATAACGTCTTCATCGCTCACGGTGGTGGACAGCATGTCGTGTCAACACCACGCTCTTACAAGGCACACCAACGTAGAATTAGTGCAAAACCAAAGATAGTGCTCCATGATCACTAGGATAGACAGGACAAATGGATATTGCAGTAATTCAGGGTAGTTAGCTCATAAGGTGAAGGACATTATGTCACATACCATTCTTCATTAGTAGTTTGCGGCATTCATAGCCCAGTTATTGAACATTTCTGTACCATGTATGTAGTATTACAGAAAAATGTTCATTAATTGTTTTACATAGAATCAGTAACCTTCTTTTCCTAGTTACAAAGCATTATGAAATAATCGCATTCGTTTCCAGTTACAAAGTACGGCATAGTTAATTAATCATTTGTCATTCCAATATAGTAAGAATCATTAGCCTTCTCCTAATTACAAAGCATTATTAAACAGTTGCATTCTTTTCCAGTTACAAAGCATAATTAAGAATTATTAGCCTTCTTCTAATTACAAAGCATTATTAAACAATCACATTCTTTCCCAATTATAAAGCATAGCATACTTAATTAATCATTTGTCATTCCAATATAGTAAGAATCATTAGCTTTTTCCTAATTACAAAGCATTATTAAACAATCGCATTCTTTTCCAGTTACAAAGCGTAATTAATCATTTGTCATTTGAATATAGTAAGAATTATTAGCCTTCTCCTAATTACAAAGCATTATGAAACAATCACATTCTTTTCCAGTTACAAAGTATAGCATAGTTAATTAATTATGTGTCATTCCAATATAGTAATAATCATTACCCTTCTCCTAGTTACAAAGCATTATGAAACAATCGCATTCTTTTCCAGTTACAAAGTATAGCATAATTAATTAATCATTTTCCAAGTGACATATTATTCATTGCTGTTCAGCATTACTCAGAACTTTCTCGAACTGATATCACTATTTGGGACTGTTAATACATTTTTTGTTAGCAATGCATTGCGTTGGGATCGATAATTAATTGCTGAGGCATAACACTATTTGCTTTTGATCTATTGCTGCAAATGAGGATAGGTAACGTCATTCGTCATGAGTCAGCTGTAGCAAGGTTATGTAACAAAGCAGTATATGTGATCACATTTATAAATGATAAACACAAATGGGTAAAAAATAAAAATGCAAGTACTAGAACAGGTATAATAAGTAACAGGTTTAGTAAGTATCATGAAAAGCTTCTCCTGAAAAAAAAATACAAAATGGATTATTGAGCTGAAAAAAGAAACGCACACTATGCTGAAAAGTAGTGAACTTCGAATTAACAGGTAGTGAAATGTGTATAAAAATGTGTTCCATAGCTGTCCTTTTCAAAACCTTCAGTCATTATACTGTGCAATATAACACTTGCTGTCAAAACGAACTGCAACAAATACTTAAATAACTACATAGCCTAAATATAACTTCAACATTATCCTCATCTGCAAAGAAAACTTCATTATCCATATCATCAAAACTCCAATATCATCATCACCTGTAAAGAAAAACTTCATTATTCATAGTAGCATACTCTTCTTCATTATTCATCAGCATTTATTATCATCTGCAAAAGAATCACTTCATTACTCATTATACAACTATTCCTTATCTCTAGCATATTTCATCACTAAAACTAAGATGTGTAGTTCTGTCTGACAGCCTGCATCAATCACCTTGTATTCTGAAAGAAAAAATTAGTTAAGACTGCTATTCTACGATGAGTATAGTATATTCTTGTTAATGTTTGTTAATCCTGATCCATTTACTCTTCCTCATAAAGTTATTGCATCTTCTTTCGTTTATTCCGTAGGTGAAATTCCCATTTCTGTTGAATTTATTTCTTACACACATCATTTCTTTCTGAAATTGATGAACAAAGATTAATGTCTTGCATTTAAATCATATACCCACTAGATAATGACTAGTTTATGGTGACATAATTAACCATACAGCATAACATGACAGAAAACGTAATATGTCAAAGACATTGACAGTGTTCAGATGCAAAAATGTACATAGAATATCACAATGCAGCAGCAAAAAATGTAAAACAGTCACGATGTTGAGATATCATAGGGCAAAAAAAAAAATGTCAAAGTCAACTGGTGTGTGTTATATCTTAACTATTTCACAATGCATAAACAAAACTGGAGTACAATCATATACACACAAAAAAATGGAAAATGTGCACAGTCTGATGTGTAACGACAAGAAAAGCGACCTGCTAACCTTACCTTGCCGGGCACTTGCCAATAAAAAATACGATAATCATCAGTAATTAGTCATGTGAATATAATTGCACAAGTAAATGGCATCATAGTGTGTTGAATCATACAGTGTCTTCATTCAATAAAGGGTTTAATATTTGACCAATGGTGGTTGCCTTTCGATTTTCTGGTTCTCAAAGTTTCGACGTGTACAACATTGGGGTGAGGGATGCTGCGAATCCGATATGGACCTGCGTATAGAAGTTCAAATTTACTGCACTTACCTTTTAATTTGCTGGATAAATAGTGTGTACGTACTAATATTTTCTGTCCAACGTGAAAGTCGCGGCGTGTACAAACCTGTTTTTGCTGTCTTCTCCGGCGCTCTGCGGCACGTTTGATGTTGTTCAGCGCAATGTCAATTATTTCGTGGTGTCTTAGTCGACGACATTTAGGGAAGTTTACTAATTCTTTAATTTTGTTTGGTGGTTCAACGTTTTTCAATATAACAGACGGAGATAGCATAGTGGATTCATTTGGAATGGAATTAATTACATCTTGGAATGAGAGTATGTGTGTATCCCAATCAATATGTCTTTTGTGGCAGTATATTCGGCACAGCTTACCAATTTCTTTCATTAATCTTTCACAGGGGTTCGAAGAAGCATGGTACTTGGATATATAAATCGGAGAAATGTTTCTAGCTCGTAACATGCGTATCCATACACCAGAACGAAATTGAGATCCATTGTCAGAAATTACTCTCATCACATGCCCTACATGAAATAGAAAATGTTTTACAAATGCTTTCGAAACAGTTTTAGCAGTAGCTTTGCGTAACGGAGTGAAAGTAACAAATCTGGAAGTGAGTTCAACAGCGACAAAGATGTAGCAAAAACCTCTGTTAGTTCTCGGAATCGGACCAAAAATATCTACTGCGGCCATGTGTCTTAATTTAACAGGTATAATGGGATATAATGGAGGAATATGTGAAGTGGTGTCTGATTTAGCTTTCTGGCAAATTTTGCAAGACGCTAAAACTCGTCGTATACGTTTCTCCATGTTGGTAAAATAACAGTTCTGTCTCAGTATAAGAAAACATTTTCGTGCTCCGTAATGTGCGTAACTTAAATGAGTGTACCAGATTAATTTGTTAACCAGTTCGTCAGGAATGCATATAACCAATTGTTGCTGTCAGGATGAGAGCGGCGAAACAGAATGTCATTGCGTACAGTGTAACGGTTTCTAATCGTAACATTATTCCTATCTTCCCAAAGGTGTTTAATTTCTTTCCACACATTGTCTTTATTTTGCTCTTGTGCTATGTCCTGTAATGACGATGAAATAAAGTTTTCAAATGCAACTTGCTGAATGTACATGACACTGAAATTTGTTTTGCAGAAGTTGGTTGCTACGTCTTGCTGATTGTTGCTCAGAGAACGGGATAGTGCGTCTGCTATAACATTTTGTGTGCCGGGAATGTGAACTATTGAAAAATTAAATTCCTGTAAATAAAGTTTCCATCTGCTTAATCTATCGTGAGTGAATTTGGCCGAAAGTAAAAATTGTATCGCTCTGTGGTCTGTGTAAACGGTAGTATGTCTGCCATAAAGAAAGTGCCGAAATCTCGTAAAATCCCATACAACACATAATGTTTCCAATTCTGTAACGGAGTAATTTCGTTCAGCAGGTGACAAAATGCGGCTTGCAAATGCGATGTTTTTGATTACTGTAGACCCATCTTCTTCAATTTCCTGGAAAATGTGTACGCCTAAAGCGGTGTTGGAACTGTCGGTGGCAATGGAAAAATTTCTAGTAAGATCTGGGTGCGATAACAGTGGAGCATTCAACAAAGCATGTTTCAGGTTCACAAATTCAGAATGTCCTTGCTTATCCCAAGACCAAATACTGTTTTTACCTGTTAATTGGCATAATCTGGGTGTGTCTAAAGCAGAGTGATGAATAAATTTACGAAAAAAATTAATTAAACCCAAAAAACTGCGTAATTGCTTCTTCGTCGTAGGAACAGTAATGTCACGTAGAGCTTGAAGTTTTTCTGGATCAGGTGCAATGCCTTCTGCTGAAATTACGTGTCCAAGAAATTTTATAGAAGTTTTGCCAAAGTGCGATTTACTAAGATTAACTGTAAGTCCTTGTGCACGAAAAGTTTGTAACAGTTGTTCAAGAATCAGATTGTGTTCAGACCAGTTAGCTTCTGCAATAAGAATGTCGTCTACGTACGTCGTGATAATATTTTTCATGCAAACGTGTGTCGGATGGCGTCAAAATTAATAACATTTTTCGTGAACAAGAATCTGCGAGTCAAAATTATTGCTTATGTTACTGGAATATGCAACCTGTACTGTATGTGGTCAAATTCTATCGTACGTGCCGTTATTTATTTTACGGGAGGATGCTGTGGCATATCCACTATATGAACTGTTCTGTTATTTCTTACTGACGTGTTACGCTATAGATGACACCTATTGTCTGTTCCATTCATGATTATTTGTTGTTGCTGATGTTGTTGCTGCTCAAAAGATCGACTGTTATTAAATGTACGCTGAAAATTGTGCTCATTATTTTTACGTTGGTCATGATAGTCACTTCTATACGGTGCATTGCGATAAGAATTCAAATACTGTGTTTTCTATACGTAGTTGTTTCCTTGCTGCCGTGCATTACTATTTGTTGGAGCTGGGACTATACGTGCACGCGGCGGAACATTAAAGTTTGGTTGACCTTGCAGACCGCATTGTTGGTTACGTATGCTAAGCGGCTGACTTTCATGCTATTGTGGTGGAAAACGTCTATTGTTACCAAAAAATGCGTTTGCTGTTAATTTTACACATACTGATGATTACGATTTTATCTGTTATTAAAGTTACGGCGGTAGTTGTCATTACGGGAGTGCCTACTGAAAATTGTCACATTCGGTAAATGATTTGTCATATCGGGTTTTCATTACAATGTTTCTTAATTCTACATAGAGCAATAGTTAAAGAGCTGTTTGGATAGATATAAAGGATAGTAGAAGAGAAGGCAGCAGTGCAGAAAACTAAAGATGAAACAGCACTACTACAGCTCGGGGCCCTATGCTCGCTACGGCACATATTCATTAAAGCGTAATGAATCCCCTGAGGTCAATTACGCACTGCAAATAAATTTTGGCTTTTGCGTTACAGGCAATTGCGGTATAAATTCAAAAGCAAATAGTTGTATCCAAGTTAATTCTAGTTTCTTCATTATAGGCAATGCTGTTGTAAATACAAAAATAAATTGTCGCATCTGGTTCAAAGCTAGCTTCTGCATTACAGGCAATAGCGGTGAAAGCACAAAAACAAATTGTCGTATACAGCTCAAAGCGTGTACCTGTGTTCTGTCATTATTAAATTCTTTACATTTTCTTACAAATACAAATTGCTTGTAATCAACGTTCTCGTCACTGAATTTGAGAACACGTTCAGGTTTGTGTGAAAGTCTGTTTGTCTGTGTCATTTCCGATTTCAAGTTGCATAGCTTTTCAGATTTTAAGTCGCGTGGCTTTTCGGATTTTACGTCTCGTAGTCTCTGTAAATTGCTCACATTATACGCGCTGCGTGACTCTGACAAATGTTCGCAAAGTAGCGGATTCTGTGACGTATTGGTGACTGAAATAGTTTTCAACTCTGTTACTTCTTGTTGTAAACTCGATAACTTTCTACGTAACGTGTTATTAGACGAATCGATCTCATTAATTGTCTGCTGTAAATTTTGAAATTCAGGTGTTTGGTTAAATGAAATCGGTGCAGTATCGTCTGATTTATTATCATTATTACTTTCAATAGCATCAATACGACTGGCTGATTCATCATATTTTTCAGTCAGTATTTTTGCCTGATCATCGGTTTTAGAATCGGACGCATTGATCTGTTTTTGCAACTTACGTGTAGTTTCGCTCAGTTTTTTAACATCAGCTTTGATGACATCGCAATCCCGTGTTAGTTCTAATCGTTCGAATCTGTCTGTCACTGTTTGAATATCTACTGTGTGTGTATCTGTTTTTGATTTAAGATTGGAAATTTCGTCACGTAATTCTGTGTTCGACTGTTTGATGGAATTAATTTCGTCGGACACTGTGGCAGTATTGTTGTCTACGTATGTCTTCGCTTTCGCGAACATTTTACGTTTGTCTTCTTGTCTCTGAGCCGTGATTGTTTCCATGACTTGACGTTTGACTTTATTTTGATCCTGAATAAATTTACGGAAACGCGTATCACTGTTTTGTATGTGAACACTAAGACGTTCGTTAATTTGAGAGTTCTGTTGCTCGAATTTCGCGTCAATCTTTTCATCCATTGTGCGCGAAAGTTCTGCTGTCATTGTTTTAAACTCGTCGCGTAATTGTGTAGCCTTTTCAGAGCATTGTTTAGCGACTGTACTAATTTCCGCTCTAAGTGTTTCTGTTGCGGCTGTTTGCATTTCCCTTAATTCTTGAGCAACAGATCTAATTTCTTCGCTACTTTTTTTTGAACAAGCCTCAATTTCCACGCGCAACTGTTCCTTAGTGTCATGGCACTGCGCGGCAACAGCTCTAATTTGTTCGCCAAACTGTCTGGAATTGTCGTCTAATTTTTCATTTAAGTATTGTTTGAGTTTTTTGTTATCTTGTTTGACCTGTTCACTAAGTTTGTCTTGTTTTTTGTCATTATTGTCAAGTTTTTCATTTAAGTGTTTGTTATCTTCCCTAAGTTGTCTAAAATTTTCATCAATTTTATAAAATTTTTTGTCCTGTTCACTAAATTGTTGTTTGAAATCTTCACTTTGTTTTTCATTCTGTTGTATCAATATTGCCATAAATTGCTCCAAGGTGACATTACCTACTCTATTCTCAGTACTGTTTGATGGTGTATCTACAATTGTCGCGTTTTGTGTGACCATTTGGTCATTCTGTAATTTACAAAAACGTTTATCAGTCGGATGTACATTGTCAGACACTGTTCCGGAATTAAATAAATCCGTCATACTTTGAGTATCCTGATCACTTTCATTAAAAGAATTTGTCTGAACGTTATTTGAATTTTCCAAATCGGGTGAGTTAAGCTCGGCAGCGCTCATTACAATAGAGCGTCCCGCGTCATCAATTGTCGTCAAATTAACATGTTCATCACTAAGATAAAAGTCATCATTAGTGGTTGGAATGCACTGATTGTTAGTGAACGCAGGATTGTCATCATTACACTGCGTGTCACATGTCCTAACGGTCAAGTTGTTTAAGTCGGTAATTTCGTTCACAATACTTCGCGATACACTATTCACAGTCTTTCGCGGCATTTTTACAGTAGTCACAATTGTTCAAAAACAGAAATAAGCACAATTCAAAAGCGACACACAAGTACAACAGAGCAACGAATTGCCGTTGACCTGTAGAAAGAAAGTCACAAGTTAATAAAAGCGTTGCGCCAAATCCTAATTATATCTAAGCAAATAAGAGCAGATATCTGACTGTTTTTCAAAAGATTCTCAACGAAATACGATCCTGGACTAGGTGTCGCCAAGGGTAACCTCCCCACAAAAACTTTTAAAATGACAATATTATTTAAGAATGCTAATGGACATTGCGCTAAGTGTAACCTCTCCACTGAAATTTTAAAGACAGAAACAATAAATGAATGGGAGCCAAGCGTAACCTCCCTAGCAATTAAATTTAATGACAATAAAAGTGAGAATCGCAATCTGACTGAAAGTATAAGCTGTCACGAAAATAATGAAAAACAATTCAGTGCTAATGAAACTTCAGTGACAATGAAAATTCAATTAAACCGAAATATCGGTCTTTGGCCCTTGTGTAAAAATCAGAATTAATTTCTTACCTCATTGAAACTGCTTGTCAAATTTCTGCTCTTATTGTTGCGCACGGCTTGGAGGAACTGCATTGCAAATAATATTTATTTTTTTTTAATTTAACTGAAACTTTTCTTTAAGGGAAGTGGAACGAAATCGTTAGTTCAATTAAATAAATTTTTTTTGTAAAAATTGCTTTGAAATCAAAATTATTATTGGGGCACTTGTTGGAAATTAATTACAATAAATAAACTTTACACTATCTGATGATTACCTACATTAACAATATATCTCATTCAGCATCTTGACCAGAATGCCATGTCGACGCTCGCCGACTGCGTCCCTCTCGCGACCGTAACAGGACTAGACCACTACTGCCGACAGACTACATCACACAACCGCACTGGGCTGCTACTACTGACCGAGTGCACTGGCCTACTGCTACTCGCGTACTGCTCGCAACACTCGCGCGGTCAAGCGCAGACTAACCACGATAATAGGCTCTCTGGTCAAAGGTTTTAACGTGCCTCACCATCGCTGCTACGTTACATACGTGTTTCAATACTTGAAATTAAACGGAAAAATACCACGAATAGAAAAGACAATAGTAAAATATGAGCCAGCGATCCATTGATAACCCGTCATTCTTGAACACTATTGACTCAATCACATGGCCCGTCCTGGAAATCGCCATAATTTTTGGAAATAAGGTTACTTGGAAAACTTCAATGTCGATTCTCTCGAGAATTTTTGAGAGCTGCATCGAACAGCTTTGGGCCATTGATGTTTGAGTCTGAACATCATGTACCATAAAAAAGCAAAAAAAAAAAAAAAAAAAATCCGGTTGCCGGGCGGTTTCCTTGTTAACCTCATCACTGAACGCTAAATGTGAAATGAAATTATTATCTTTCATTTCCATGCCCAGAACGAATTCACAACACTCAGCAGGTTATTGTTTTCCAACGTTGTTGAGTGCTTGTAACAACTTAGTCGTGTATGGTTTGGAAAGTAAACATCAACGTGACAAACTCCAGGCAGATATGTGCGTAAAGTCTTAGTTAGCACCATGAGTAGTTATCTGTGGATTGCCTGCAAAGCTCTGTTGAAATAGCTCTTAGTCGTGAACGAGCACACCGGGCGACCTTTGGAGTTCCTCTAATATAAACAGCCAGTGTCTTGAAACTTCTGGTCCCATAGTCGAATGCTTTGAGCTCAGGAGAGAAGGTGCAGTGCCGTATTCTCGTCAAAAATCACACCATACATTTGTAACTCAAATTACCGTGTTGAAATGGCGAGCGCAAAACGTTTTCCGGTGCTGTATATTGCTATCGAACTCACATCGTGTAATGAACGAGCGAGCGAGATAACTTAGCATAGGAGATCGCTGTCGACAACCACACGATCCATTAATGAACTATAACGCCAAGCTAAAGGTTCTATTTTGATTCGTACGTTAATACCCATCCCAAGCCTCCACCTTCATTCATGTACAAGATATAGTCTTTGAAATCAGCGAAATCTTTTTGAAATACCCTATGTTTCTCGGGCTACAAATGTCCAGTCACTTTAAGCTATCTATCTGACAGTTTTTCTGTCGGAGTTTCTGCACAATTACTCAGTGGCACCTCAGGTCCGTAGTTCACTGCCTACTCTGTGGGTACTGTAGACTAACGAAATCTAAAATTTTCGCCCAGTTTAGATGGACACAGTCTCTATCGGCCCACATTTTCCCTGTCCTTCCTGGTTACAGATGTCAATCCTCTGGCTCTATGCTCTGTTCGTCATTAAGAATAAACCTGATGTACACAAACACAAACGCGATGATTGGTCAGAAGCCGTAACACATGTACACCGGTGTTCTTACGCCCTTGGAAGTAGGTCCTACTTATAAATTAGATATCCTATTGCTAATTTATGTTAAATGAAACTTTAAGGTATTCTAATGTATTAACAGCCATCAAAGTTCTTCTTAATCACGCTTTAGCTTTGTAGGTTTTATTTCTGAAATCGTGTGCGGTCACAGTCTCTGTACTGTTTTGCTCCGATTGTCGCGCTGTTAATACACAGTATGAAAATGGCTGAGTTTGCTTCCTGTTCCGTAATGAAACATGCGTGTGCAACACGGTCAAAAAGTGCGGAGAAATAGATTGTTCTTAATGTTGTTCATAAATTTACATAAAAATTCGGCTTCGAAGATTCCCGATGGCATTTGATACAGTTGTACCTACACACTGAATGTGTAGCGGAATCAGGTGAGCAGTCTACCCGACGGGAGGCCCTCGTCACACGACATTTCATTTTTTTCAGTAGCATAGTAGATTAACTGTTTGGTGCAGTTCATGACTAGGTGGTCCAAGTGTCGCCTTGGTCATCCCTTTTTTCGTTATATTTGAAGTAACTACATTACGTAATTGTACAGTTCGTCATAATTGTTTGTGAATAATGCGTGTCGTCTTGTTTTTAATTAACTATTGCACGCGAAGTGCCTGTTTTTATTTCAAATGTAAATTCTTCGCTGTCGATATTTTATGAAAGATTATTGATAAAAGTAGCTCGAATTAAGAAGACATAAAAGTTGAATTTTTTAGGCCAAAAATGAAAAATCAAATACTCTGTTTTTAGACTATGTCCATTGTTTTATACCACAGATGTAGTCTCACTCGAACCAGAGTGATGAGTGTCGTAAAACATGAAAAACAATAATTTTCACAACATCGAGCACAGCATATAAATGCTGCATTTTTACATTTCCCACTGTGTCATTACGACATGAACCCAATAGAACTGATCTGGAGCCAAGATAAGGGATTTGTCGCGAGAAATAACATGATTTTTAAGCTGCCAGACGTACTGGAATGACGCATGCAGCTTTTTCACATGTCACTGCCGAACGCTGGCGGGCTGTAGAGCGCCATATCATGAAAGAAGTGCAGAAAATGTGGCAGGTGGGTGGGTTCGTGGAATCTGTTGTTGATCGACTCGTTATCAACGTAGCAGATGACAGTTCCAGAACTGATTTCGATAAGGAAGGAGCTAAGAGATTAACAGAAGACTGACTGTAATTAATACCTTCAGTTGCTTCAGTATTGAACAATAGGATGAAATCCCTGTGATACGCTTTTGCATCACACATAGCTCTCTCAGAAGAATTACTCTTTGTTTATGTTACAAATTTTCATCACTCTTGTTTGTAATTGGAATGCTATGTTAGGTGAGACGAGAGCATTTTATGCTTTCCGTCTGGTCACCTAAGAAGCGTGCGGTAGTGCTGGAGTTTTGCCGAATATTGTTTCATTCTCTTTAAAACTTAAGTGACATTCGAGGCTATATTATTTCTCTGCTCGTCTCTTTTTACGTTTGAACTGCAACTGCTCACATCATTCGAGGTTAGCTGGACCATCTTGCTGACCAATGCTGTCCAAGTTAAATGCGCCGGTAAGACAGTTATTCCGTATTATTATTCAGTCTATGTGCGTGTAACACAGCATAAAACGTATCCTTATGATAGTACTTGACTGTGCTGGATACAGCTTTGTTTCCGCTCCACGTAAAACGAAAGCCAATGAGATTCTATCAGACGCGGAAGAATACGTGGCGTAATGTGTACATCAGGTTTATTCTTATGACGAACACAGTGTAGAATGAATTACGATATTCAGTGCCGATTGTCCCTTCGTTACGACCCGCGTCACCCTGGTCTCTCCAATTCCTTGGGTGTTCAGACCTGTGCTTCAGCGGCGTTAATGTGCCTCTAGTGCAGCTGGGACATGTTGGTTCAAAAGACGATGCCCCTCGCACGCCTTTATAGAGATGTAACATCTCAGTTCAAAAGATGACGCCCCTCGCATGGCTTTGTAGAGACTTCGATCTGGTGTAGTTCTTGCAGCAGAAGGGCGAATTAGTTACCAGGAACGGTATTCATATTACTTTCATCCACTTGTGAGTTATACGTATTTTGTGGACAAAATAATGAGCTCCCCTCCAGTTATATATAAGTTTAGACCACTTAACAATAGAATTTTATTCAGATATGATAATAGGTTCACTCTGTTGCGACGTCCATAAACACTTGTTTGTTAAAAATATACAAACTTATAAGTAACAAAGTTAAAAAATTTCCTGTAGAAACCAACCTCCATTTTTTATTCCTTGGACGAAGTCTAACGTAATGCATTTGGCATGATTATTCAAACATCTTTCTGCATTACAGGACGCAGAACGACGCTACAGTTGTGGCGATGAACGTGGGGTCTGAGGAAGAGACGGTGGACATCATTGCCTCTCTGCCGAACGTCGACCTACCTACAACTCTCGTGGTGTACGCGTCCAGTGTAAACAGCGAATTGGATGAAGGGTGAGTTGATGGAACTGACGGCTGGTTTGTGGGTAAACTGTGAAAATCTAGTGGTGAATTCTCCCTGTCATACAATCAAACTTGTTCAAGACATCCGTAGGGCTATTCGGATAGCTTCAGTTGTCAGGACAAGCAGGGTCCTTTGGTGTTTAGGTGCCTCTCTGTGGACCACGATTTACGAAAGTTTTTATTGCACTGCGGACGAATGCGTTGTAAACCCGTGAGGGAGATTTCAGTAAAGATACACAATTATCAGACAGATTTCCCTTCAGCCCCGCTAACTATAGACATGATAGGAAGTTTACAACACAGATGTAATTACACTGACGCCTAGAAAGTCTAACAATTAAGATTCCCGTGTTTTTTCAGTTCAATAAACAAGTGGATATAAGGCTTTTGAATTCGTATGTCTCCTACATCTACATCTGTATCTATAAAGACGCCCTGCAAGCAACCGTACGGTGCGTAGCGGAGGGTACTCTGTGCCGCTGCTAGTCATTTCCTTTCATGTTCCACTCGCAAATAGAGCGAGGGAAAAGTGACTATCTACATGCCTCTATATGAGCCCTAATTTCTCGTATCTTATCTTCCTGGTCCTCAAGGGAAGTGTACGTTGGTGGCAATAGAATCGTGTGACTTTCAGCTTCAGATACCGGTTCTCTAAATTTTCTCAACAGTGTTTTTCGGAAAGAGCGTCGTCTCCCATTTCGATTCCCGAAACATGTCAGTAACATCTGCGTATTGTTCGAAACTACCGGTAACAAATCTAGCAGCCCGTCTCTGAATTGCATCGATGTATTCCTTCAATCCGACCTCGTACGGATCCCAAACATCGAGCAGTACTCAAGAATAGGTCGCACCAGCATCCTGTACGCGGTCTTCTTTAGAGTTGAATCTCTCGTTCCTAAAGATCTCCCAACAAACCGAAGCCATCTTCCCTACCTCCGTTCTCACATGTTCGTTCCATTTCATATCGCTTTACAACGTTACCTCCAGATATTTAAACGACTTGACTGTATCAAGCAGGGCGCTAGTAATACGGTATCCGAACATTACAGGTTTGTTCTTCCCACTTATTCGCATTAACTTACAGTTTTCTATAAATAGAGGCAGCTCCCATTGATCACACCGACTAGAAATTTTGTCTAACTCGTCTTTTACCTTCTTACAGTCACTCAACTTCGACACCTTACCGTACAGCACTGCATCATCAGCAAACAACCGCATATTGCTGCCCAACCTGTCCGCCAAAGCATTTACGTATATAGAGAACAACGGTGGTCCTATCCCTGGTGTGCTCCTGACGATACCCGTGTCTCTGATGAACACTCGCTGTCGAGGACAACGTACTAGGTTCTATTACTCTGAGAAGTCTTCGAGCCACTCACATATTGTGAACTTTTTCACTCACATATATGTGAACTTTTTTCGTGTGCTCGTACCTCCTCCGGATAATTTTATTTGCGTGAAAGCAGCTAACATAGAAGTTTCTTGAAACTGCTACCATCTCTTAAATAATGTTCCTTCCAGCAGATATATTATCTTTATTACCACAGTGAAACAGACATTTACGTCCAGGGGCGTAGATAATTTTTTCTTCGGGGAGAGGGCAGTGGGGATTCAGTTCTGCTCAGAGTACAAGATATTCATTTAGACGAGTATCCCAAAATATCTGCAGCTGAACTATTATAAACTTTATCGACCTGTATAAATGCAGTTGATTCAACTGAAAATTCTGATACAAATGAACCGTAAGTGAAAGCACTACAGTAGAAAATTTGCGATAGTTATAGATGTTGGTGTAAATTACTCCGTGAATCGCGATTTTTAGCTCCTATAAACTTCATATTATGCGACAGTCCACTTCAAACACTTTCTTTCTGAGCTTAGTTACTCTGATACTGATTAATATTTCAAGTCGGTCAGGATCGTTAAAATTACTTCTGTCAACAAAAGAGGAAATGTCATTTTCTTCAGATGGAGTTGCAAATGGAAAAATATTAACACGATCGTACCTATCTTAACTAAGTACAAAAGACAGAACGAAAAGTGGAACTAGTGCTTGTTCCCTGTATTTTTACTATATCTTCACTACCTTCTTTGAGGTCTTGATTGAGTGATTAGGGTGCTGGTATTTTATTTTGAAATAATGGTTTAATTGGTGTTCGTTGAGGTCTTTCTTGAGCGGTTTGCTCCATGATAGTTCCTAATGTGAAATTTTCGTTACTCAATTGTCGCGACGTTGTGAGGCTAAAATAATCATAAGTACTGTGTGTTAAAGTAAAAGTACGAAAGTAATCTAAGTAAGGTGACTCTCTAGAACATGTCTTTTCTAATGCGTAATTTAGAAAGTGAGAAATGGGATGGAATGAAATGTTTAAAAATGCCACAGACTTACTTAACTAATACTCCAGAAGATGGTCCCATTCAGAAAAAGCAAATCACTGCAATTTTTTATTTATTTCAAGATAACTATTAACTTTGAAGGTATTACTATGGCAGACAACAGACTATTTTTTTCATTGATTGCTTAGCTCCGTTGGGTAAACTGAAGCTTGTTACTGGGTTGAGACGAGTTTTCTTTGTATGACTTACTTTCTGTTTTTAAGTTTTTCTGATCTGAATTAAAAAGTGTTATTGTAGTACAAGAGTTAAGACGTAATTGTTTTTTTTCTTTTAGTTTAAAAATCAAGAACTTTCCCTGTCTAAGTGAAAGTGGTGGACATGTAACATACCATCCCATTGTCTTTCAGACATAGCGGCTATCCAAGCAGTTAACGCACATAATACGTAACTGTTTGACTCAAGTAACCTCGCAGTTCCTTACTGTGTACGCTGAGGGCCAAGGCATTCAAGTAACGTGAACATACTAATACTGTATTGCTCATTCAACTTTTGTTGAAGCTATAACCCCTAGCTCTACTCGGAAATCGTCGATTACTGGTTTTACTTGATTTTTCCGTAATTCAACAGTTTTCAGTGTCTTTCACCATGTTATCAATTTTGATGTTTTACGGATGAACAAAATTGCTTGTTTTAAGGTGTAATTTGGAAGTGTGGGCTATCATGGAAAAGGTCTGTAGCCCTTTGCAACTGTTACGGAAATGAAGTATGAATCGAAAACAAAATTAAATATTGTATATACCAAATTACAGGGCAGCTCCTTTGTGGCCTCTTCGTTTCCCCACACAGCAGGGTTTGTGGGTTCAAATGGTTCAAATGGCTCTGAGCACTAGGCGACTTAACTTCTGAGGTCATCAGTCGCCTAGAACTTAGAACTAATTAAACCTAACTAACCTAAGGACATCACACACATCCATGCCCGAGGCAGGATTCGAACCTGCGACCATAGCGGTCGCTCGGCTACAGACTGTAGCGCCTAGAACCGCACGGCCACTCCGGCCGGCGGGTTTGTGGGCATCGCAATTATGTCCCGTCCCTGTAATCATGTGAATAACGATATATTTTCCGTTCGTTTACAACCATTATTCTATACATTACAGTACGTATAGAGTCCCATTTTCATTCTTAATGGTTTCTTTCCCAAAGGATCTGACTGCTGGAGCATCACCCTTATTTTTAATGCATTGAGAAGGTTCCTAGAAACTGATTATTTATGAATCATTTAATTGGTGCAGACTACCCTTAAATACTGAATGCATGACACAAAAGTTATATTAATGGCCATTTGAACTTAGCATGCTTACATTTGCACACTTACTTAAGAACTCGCCACTCTTCCAAAATACATCTTAAAAAGCTTACAAAGAATGTCAACTAAGGTGAACTGTACAAAGAACACAATCTCAATCACACTAAATACTGCAAGACCCTTCTTGCTGCCGGAGAGACGAAACATTATAAAACTTCCGCAGGCTGTATTCGTCTTTTAACCCTCAAGCAAACAATATCATAGGTGATTGGTCAGTGACACGAGGGCGCAGCAACTAGATGTTGTTACAGTATAGGAGACAGGTCCAACCTACGTATTAGGTATACTCATGGGTGTCTGCAGAAGGTTTTCCTAAGAGGAGGAATATTATTTTAAAATTCCCATTTTTTATACAGATGAGTTTGTCAGTTTCGAGACATGCCATATCATGAAAGCTAAACTGAATAGTTGACACAAAAACATATTATGTAACAGAGAATTGTCTATTACCCAATAAGTATAGCCCAAAAATTCTGTACTCCAGATTCTGGGAGGAGGGTGGTGGTGAAGTCCCCCATTTTGCTGTCCGTTGCGCACCCCTATGGATAAATTGTTGTTACATCACTAAGCATGAAACTCTGAGCCATTCCATGTCTAAAGCATTAAAAGCGCTCTAATTTTCGGTAATGACTATGCTGTTTAATCTACGCGTCTTTTATTTCAAGTTTTAGTGGTGTAAGACGCCATAGTCCCTCTCCGTAGGTATCGATAGTAGTTGATATAAGTTGTCGGTGCTAAGACAAGCTTCGACCTCTGTGGAGTGGAAGGTGCAGAATAAACAGGAAGGATAATTTTGTCCTCACGTTGAGGAGGGACTTCGGAGGGGCAATGTTGTCTGTCCATTATACAATGACGTCACTTTAAGCCTGCATGCATGCTGATAATCTGCAGCTACGGTATGAATTACAGACAGAAGGAACACGGTAATATGAAAGCATCTCACAAAATCGTTCTTGTATCAAACACAAACGTTATATTACTTATTTTTCAGTTGACAGTTGACACCAAGTGTACCGACATGTACCGACAACAAGCGGAGAGCCGAAGCACAAAGTAGCATCGAAAATTGTAGAAAATTTCTAAAAAGTTAATGGTACCATATTTCGCTGCTGCCAAACTTTGCAATCTGTCATCGTAAGTGTTCAAAGGTCAATATTTAATCTCATATACATTAGAACCAGTAACTGCTATATTATAACTTTCAACTAACCCCTCCCTCCTCGTTACGCCCCTGTCTATGACAATTGCAGTACAATCAGTTACTGCTGAACTGGAATTTCTAGTAACATTCACTGTTTCCGTAATCACATGACGTGTGAAGTCTAGAGTTAAAAATATCATACGTCACAATGCTTCATGTAAAATACAATTTCCAACGTAAAAGCAAGTTAAAGCTCCTAAATTTCTGTCATGTATTGGATCATGTCAATAGATCTATTGACATTAAATTCCAAGTAACAGCTAAACTCACAAAACTTGACGGAATAATATTTAGCATTACAATAAAGAAAATCTTTGGCGCTTTTTTAACGTCATACAAGTTAGCCAGAGATACAGTCCAGGGCATTATCATTATCTTACCGAAATTTAGCTCCATAAATTCCCTGAGTGGGCTTCCAGTTCAACCTGTTGTTATGAGGTGGAACTGCAATCTTGTGTGTCCCAAAAAGCAAATGTTCTACATTTGATTGCCGTCGACATCAAAGAGTTCCACACTTTATCATATGTCTTTCTAGCACCACAACCAGTCTTGCATAAAGAACGTACACTGAGTCCTGTGATACCTCCTAATATCGTGTAAGACCTCCGTTTTGCGCTCTGTAGTGTAACACAGCGTAACAACTCGACGTGACATGGGCTCAACAAGTCTTTGGAAGTAGCCTGCATAAATATTCAGCCATGCTGCCTCTACAGCCATACGTAATTGCGAAAGTGCTGACGATGCGGGATTTTGTGCACCAACTGAGCTCTCAATTAAGTCCCATAAATGTTCATGTGTGCCCAATCATTCACTCGAACTGTTCCGACTGTTCTTGAAGCCAATTGCAAACAATTGTGGCCAGGTGGTATGGCGCATTGTCATCCATAAAAATTCCATCATTTTTTGGGAACATGAAGCCCATCAACGGGTGCAAATGGTCTCCAAGTAGCCAAACATAACCAGTCGATGATCTGTTCAGTTGGACCGGAGGACCCAGCACATTCCATTTAAGCACAGCTCACACCATTATGGCATCACCACCAGCTTGCACAGTCCCTTGTTGACAACATGGGTCCATGGCTACGTGAGATCTGCGCTACACTCGAATCCTACCATCAATTCTTGCTAACTGAAATCGGGACTCATCTGGCCGCGCCACAGTTTTCCACTCGTCTAGGGTCCAACCGACATGGTGATGAGCCAAGGAGAGGCGCTGCAGGCGATGTCGTGCTGTTAGCAAAGGCACTCGCATCGGTCTTCTGCTGCTGTCGCCATAAACATCGAACAGTACCGCACTGTCCAAACGGATACGTCCACCGTACGTCCTACACTGATATACGCGGTTATTTCACACAGTGTTGCTTGTCTGTTAGCACTGACGTCTCTATACAAACGCTGTTGCTCTCGGTCGTTAAGCGAAGGCCATCGGCCACTGTGTAGCCTGCGGTGTGAGGTAATGCCTAGAATTTGATATTCTCGTCACACTCTTGACACATTGGGTCTCGGAATATTCAGTTTCCTAACGATTTCCAAAATGGACTGCTCCATGTGTCCAGCTGTAACTAGCATTCCATGTTCAAAATCTGATAATTGCCGTCGTTTGACCACAATCACATCGGAAACCTTTTCACATGAATCAGTTGAGTATAAATGACAGCTACGCCAATGCATTGCCCTTTTATACCGTGTGTACGAGATACTATAGCCACCTCTATATGTGCGTATCGCTATCCCATGACTTCTGTCACCTCAGTGTGTATTAATCATCGCCTTAACGGAGCACATTGATCGCTGTAGGGAATGGTGTGCCAGGCCTGAAAACAGTGGTAGTAAAAAGATCCCAGTGACATGGGGAGAACAACTGCGACAGTAGCTGATTTGCATGTAGCGTGGTCCGAAAAGCTCTATTTTTGGCTGTAATTCGTCGAGTGCACTGACGGTCCAATTAATCTTTTAATCCCCAGTGTGTGAAATGGGTGGGCCATGCCAGAAGTGGTCCTGTGATTTTATTTTCTCTTTTTTTCCTGTCATAACTCGAGTCATTCAGGTCACCATGAACCAAGGGTTGGGCATCCCTCTATATCAACGTTATGAGTGTGCTGTTGATGCTCACGCCATCCAAAGTGATAATACCCGTGTTCACAGGTGTACACGCATGGAGCTGGAAAACGAAGCAGTCTGCAGGGAAAACGAAAACTCAGCAATATCACATAAATTAGACAAACATGCAAATACGTCAAAGCATCTGAGAGACATTCATACACATTTACAGCATGACTATGAAACACACGAGTCACCAGAACAGCAAGTACCACAAGAAGATTCAAGACAAGTAAACACAACAACTATGTCAAGCCCACAAAACAACAGAATATTATCAGCAACCATATCTGAATACGATAGCACAAATTGCAAATTGTACATAAGACCAGTACGCTTTCTTCGTAGTGGAAGTACCCATGACTCGAAAAGACAAGAATCTGAGAGTAAAACATTAGAAACAAACAGGAAAGTGACGTCATAAGGACATGTGGTGGCCATAAATATATCAGAAAAAAACAAGAACTTACGCATAGCATACCTATCAACAGGCAACAAACATTAACAAAACTGTTAAGGCTTTCGTGGCCACTTGTTGACAAACTGCCTATTGGCTTCTGTCTCGGGTTCTTCGGCCGACGTTCATCGAATGATTTTCCTGACGTTTCGCCAGCACGAGTGGCTGGCATTGTCAAAGCTTCACCCTCCATTGCCGGTGGTGAACTGGAGCCGAGCTCGCGGGCGCAGACTATATGCACCTGGCGCGCCAATGTCCGAGGGCTTCTCCGCGGTCATTTCCGGTGCGGTTCTCCTCTTGCTACCTGCGACGGTCGTTCGCTGCAGTACGGGAAGCCAGGATCCGCTGACGTTAAGGCTTTCCTCTTTCTTGTTCAAACTGTTCGCGTGTTTTTGTATTTCTACAGCTTCTCTGAACAAGCGCGTGTGATAGTGCTTCTCTACAGCCAGAACTTCCGTGTCGGCGAATTTTATTACGTGGTCGGTCTCATTGAGTGCGTGCTCTGCCACGGCCGATTTCCCCACCTGCCCCAACCTACAATGTCGCTTATGCTCGTTGATCCTGGTGTTGATGGATCGTCCAGTCATTCCGACATAAACTTTTCCGCATGTGCATGGTATACGGTATATTCCCGACATTGCAAGTGGGTCTCTTTTCTCCTTCGCCGATCTAAGACACTCTTTGATCTTCCTTGTCGGTTTGAAAATCGTCTTTACGCCATGTTTGCGCAATATACGGCCGATTCTGTCCGTCAATCTGGGAATGTATGGCAGAAAGGCCGTACCCGAAATTTCTTTTTCTGGTTCCTTACTTCGCCGAGTGTTTGGCTCTGTTACACTTCTAATATAATTTTTGGAGTACCCATTGCTCCTCAGGACATGTTTCTCGTTTGAGGTGTTGCGGCTCACATATTCGTCCCGCTCTCGTTACGAACGTACTAATCATGCCTCTTTTCTGGCTCGGGTGGTGGTTTCACAGTTTGTGCAGGTATCGGTCCGTGTGTGTCGGTTTTCGATACACGCTGTGTCCCAGGTTTTCGCCGTCCCTTGTGACCAGCACATCTAGAAATGGCAGTTTCTTGTCCTTTTCTACTTCCATGGTAAATGTTATGTTGGCATGGAGGCTGTTCAAGTGTCTTAGGAAGTCACCGAGCTGTTCTTCACCACGGCTCCACACCACGAAAGTATCATCGACGTACCTGTACCACACCTTAGGTTTGCAAGTCGCCGAGTCCAGTGCCTGTGCTTCGAATTGTTCCATGAAGAAGTTGGCCACCACTGGACTGAGAGGACTACCCATGGCCACGCCTTCCAGCTGTTCGTAGAAATCTCCATTCCACGTGAAATAGCTCGTGGTGAGACATGCAAGGAAGAGCTTTCTGATGTCCTGCGGGAAAATGGAACCGATGTGCTCCAGAGCGTCACTGAGTGGCACTTTCGTAAATAACGAAACAACATCAAAGCTGATCAAGATGTCGTTTGGTGCAAGTTTCAGTTTCTTCAGCTTCTCAATGAAATGTCCTGAGTCCTTAATGTATGTGTCGGTCTTTCCCACTGGCAAAACACTTGGCCTCTCTGCTCCAGCCACACGTGGCCATGGCAGGCCTAAGGTATTCCTGTATCTTCCTGGTGGGCTTGTAAATTAAATTAAATATGTAACGGAAAGAATAGGGAGGATCTTGACGAAGCGGAATATTACCGTAATTTACAAGCCCACCAGGAAGATACAGGAATACCTTAGGCCTGCCAAGGACGCTCGCAAACCATTGGAAAAATCTGGAGTGTATAGGATCCCATGCAGATGTGGTGATGTTTATGTGGGTACCACCAAAAGAACTGTTTCTAAACGTTTGGAAGAGCACAAGGGAAATTGTAGAAGAGGAGAAACGGAACGATCAGCTGTTGCGGAGCATGCTTTCCAGCCAGGGAACCACAATATTCGTTTCGAGGAGACACAAGTACTAGCGGCCACGAGCGGATACTACGAAAGGCTCTACAGGGAGGCAATCGAAATCGCTAAACACCCAAATAATTTCAACCGAAAGGAGGAGGGCTTCAAATTAAACGGTATATGGATGCCGGTGTTAAAGAAGATGTGTACCACCCGTCCACTACTGGGTGATGGCAACGGCGATCGACGGCGACGGACAGCGGCCAATTGCACTGACGTTTTCAAAACACGTGACGTCACGCCGCGGCGCGGGGGCGCGCGGACACGGAATTTAGCGGCATTCAGTAGCGAGCCAATGTGTGTGTTGGACCTTCCATCAAGCTACGAACCCCCTTGAAGATGTCTCCCGCAGTCGGAGACGAAACGTTGGAAATCACCACAGAATTCATCAACCGACCACGGCATAACAGCCCGGATAATTATAATGGACATGATATTTCCGGCCGTGAAAGTTTACATTTTAGTATAAGAAAGAGGAAAGCCTTAAGGTCAACGGATCCTGGCTTCCCGTACTGCAGCGAACGACCGTCGCAGGTAGCAAGAGGAGAACCGCACCGGAAATGACCGCGGAGAGCCCTCGGACGTTGGCGCGCCAGGTACATATAGTCTGCGCCCGCGAGGTCGGCTCCAGTTCACCACCGGCAATGGAGGGTGAAGCTTTGACAATGCCAGCCACTCGTGCTGGCGAAACGTCAGAAAAATCATTAGATGAACGTCGGCCGAAGAACCCGAGACAGAAGCCAATAGGCAGTTTGTTATTAACAAAACTGCTACAATACACCGATAATATATACAAACAACAAACATACCAGAATGTGATTTTCACTCTGCAGCGGAGTGTGCGCTGATATGAAACTTCCTGGCAGATTAAAACTGTGTGCCGGACCGAGACTCGAACTCGGGACCTTTGCCTTTCGCGGGCAAGTGCTCTACCAATGAGCTACGCAAGCACGACTCGCCCCCCCTCCTCACAGCTTTATTTCTGCCAGTACCTCTTCTCCTACCTTCCAAACTTTACAGAAGCTCTCCTGCGAACCTTGCAGAACTACTGAAAGAAAGGATATTGCGGAGACATGGCTTAGCCACAGCCTGGAGGATGTGTCCAGAATGAGATTTTCACTCTGCAGCGGAGTGTGTGCTGATATGAAACTTCCTCGCTGTGACTAAGTCATGTCTCCGCAATATCCTTTCTTTCAGTAGTGCTAGTTCTGAAAGGTTCGCAGGAGAGCTTCTGTAAAGTTTGGAAGGTAGAAGACGAGGTACTGGCAGAAGTAAAGCTGTGAGGACGGGGCGTGAGTCGTGCTTGGGTAGCTCAGTTGGTAGAGCACTTGCCCGCGAAAGGTAAAGGTCCCGAGTTCGAGTCTCGGTCCGGCACACAGTTTTAATCTGCCAGGAAGTTTCAACAAACATATCCATTATAAGAGACAAACAACAGGAAACAAATAACAAAGGCAAAAAAAAATACCACAGAAGCACTAACGACAAACATATATGAGAAAACCAACACATTACAAGATTCAAACAATAAACAAGAACTCGGTAAACGAGCAACTGACTGCACGGACCTTGAGGAGAATCTACGCTTAAGCAGGCTCGAAAACAGAGATGTATTTCGAACTGTCCTACGGTTGGTAACATGATTTCATCAGCCAGAAGAAATTAAAATAAGTTAACCAACTACTGAAAAGACTGATCGCATGGTCCAACGAACAGGAAACCTACCAACTGACGAACGAGAGCTCTGGTCCCCCAGGGGTGGTATGTGTATGAAGGAGGGAGAGTTCGGACCTAAATAATTTCTACAAGGGGTTACTGATAGCGATCGGTCGAGTTTACTTTGAATGTAAAGAAACTGTTCCCAAAAGCTATGCATATACAATATATACTTGGTCGTGAAGATCGTACAACTGAATTGTATGAGGAGTAGACTGAGTATTACAGAACTAAGCAAGTTGACATCTTCGGAGGTGCTCTTGGTTTTGTCCGCAGCTCGTGGTCGTGCGGTAGCGTTCTCGCTTCCCACGCCCGGGTTCTCGGGTTCGATTCTCGGCGGGGTCAGGGATTTTCTCTGCCTCTTGATGACTGGGTGTTGTGTGCTGTCCTTAGGTTAGTTAGGTTTAAGTAGTTCTAAGATCTAGGGGACTGATGACCGTAGATGTTAAGTCCCATAGTGCTCAGAGCCATTTGAACCATTTTTGAAGCTCGTGGTTTTACTGGGTCTTGCCGACAGTTGGCAAGACTCAGCACAACCAGGAGCACCTCCGAAGATGGACGAAATGTCAGGAATAGAAGAGTTCCATCGACCACGGCCATACAACCTGGAAGAATTCTCGGCAGCTGAAGTGGATAAATTTTTAATTTTGCGCGATATTGCCATAAAGATTATCATGGGACTGACGCAATTTTCACATGAAATATGTTCCTTATTTCACTACGTCAGTATCGCAGTAGCTGACACTGTCCGTCACAGTACATTTTTAAGACGCTTACGTTTTATTGTACTTCCTACTGGCAGTACATGATCACTTGTTTTTGTAACTATTTCCTTTTCGGCACTCTAGTGAGAAACTATTGACTCTGAGAGTCTGTATTTGTCGAATTACTATTTGTACCGATGTAATCCGTTAATATGATCGTTTACAGACTCTCTAGCTGTAGCTTACAAGTTATCTGAAATACATGTTTGTACGGAGGCTCAGCTGTGGAAATGCGCCTCATCTATCCTGCAGTGGCCATTCCTAATGCTGTCCCCACCACATCGAAACCCTTCCCTGCCGCGCCAATTGTGCGTGTATGAACCAAGATATTTTGTGCACACCCTACATATGTGACGTTGCGGTAGGTAGGTGAAGAGTTCTGGTGCTTGCATCCTGTGAGTGTGTTTCTGTTGTGTCGTGTTGGCAGGCTGGTGGTGGATGGACACGCACTGCGACTGCCCAGCGAGCAGGCGGTTGTGCTGAGGTCTCCTTCTGCAAAGACCGGCTGGCCTGTGGCAGCCTAAGTGGCAGTGTTGCTGGGAGAACCCACTGTACCATGCTCCAGAGTGCACTGTCTATATCAACCACGTGTGAAGCATTTCAGCAGGACACCTTCTAGTTTGCATCACACACTACTTAATCAAAAAGGTTTATGACAATGTGAGGAACAAAGGAACTTTTTCTTAAATATTAATTCTTGACAATAATGAGAAAGTGGTTTTTGTGTTGTACGTAGCTCTTTCAAAGTAATATGTTTAGACTACTAATATCCAGCTCACACCATAAACAAAAAGCAGTGAACTGGTACTTTCGAATACTATAAATAATTCAGTCTTCCTTATTGTCTTTAAGCTGAGTTAGTAAAAAGCATTACGAGAAAGCAATGAATGTGCAGTATCTCTCTGTAAAATACATCACTATGCACCGTTACTCTTTCCAGTTTTCAGCGTTGTTTTAATGAATGTATTGTCCTGTTTGCTAACATTAATTGACTTACACCTTCATAAGAGATCAGGACTTTGTACTGTTCGATATAATGAATAAAAATCTCCCATACAGAATATTATTTTAATGAATAATTACATTATTACCAGTAGTTAAACATCCTGCATGTATCATTTGTTACATAAACATACCAAGAATAAAAATATCTGAAGAAACATCATAAGGTTTAATTATCTCCATAAATAGAAATAATGGGTATCAAATCATGACTACTTTAAGCATTTCATTTTATTAATGCTTAAATGCTATCAGTAAATCCGTATTTATTCAACACTTCAGCATTTAACTTGAGTTTTAGGGAACAACTCCCCACTGGTAATGTATGTAAGAAATAGAAGCATATGCTTTTATAGATACGTTTGCCACCGATTTCAGTTGCGTCCATAGTCGTTTGAAGAAACTGTGACTAAGTGACTACACAAAGTGCTAGTGCACTTGCACATGAGATTTTTCGTTACACCACAGAGAACTTTGCTTGTGTGCAGTTAGAACACTGGATTCTTATCTAACAAAAGGGTTTATATTAGAGTCTGACCCAGTTGACAACTACGTTACTTTTGAAACTTCCTGGAAGATTAAAACTGTGTGCCGGACCGAGACTCGAACTCGGGAGGTCCCGAGTTCGAGTCTCGGTTCGGCACACAGTTTTAATCTGCCAGGAAGTTTCATATCAGCGAACACTCCGCTGCAGAGTGAAAATCTCATTCTATGTTACTTTTGTTGATTAATTTGATTTTATTGGAGCAGGGAGACAAAAAGGACAGTGGTCTTAGCCCACTGTTGCTAGCAAAATGTGGTTTCATTCCTTGTGATTCTAGTAAAGCCAAGCAGTACCTTTAAAAGGTAGTAGGAGACCCTTTACTTGTTCCTTATTAGACAGTATTTCTTCAGCACTTAATCACCTGAATATTCTGTGCCTATTGCCCTCCAGCGCTTCACATTGGAAGATTAGGTGTGAACGGTTTCATTCTCCTCATCACATAGTCTACACTCAGGGGATTCTTCTTCTGTATCCATCGTTTGTAGGGGTCTCTGACAGTGCCTATGGCCAGTCATAAGTCCTACCATGAGTTTAATCTGGCTCCTGTTCATGTATGCGATTACAGAACTTCCGAAAAATGATTTCTGTTTCATTAGCTTGCCATGATTTTGCTTTTGGATCATAGTCCAATATTCCACGTGATGCCCCGTGATCCAGCTACGTTGTTCTCATTTTACCATCGTCTTAATTATGGTTAGTACAGGTTCCGGTCCAATGAGTAGAGTCGTCGTCCCTGCGCTTTTCGGTACACCAGGTTGTAACTTCCTCTAGATACTAGGTGATCAGGGATCCACAGCACAACAGGATCATCCTGTTACTTTCTCCTAGCCTAACAAGGGCTTCATGGCATTCTGAAACAATAATTTGGCCTAATTACAGGGAGTGACAGAGATTTGAGAGCTGCTGGTTTTTCAGAATAAATGTACATACTACGATCCTTGTAGCACCATGAAGAGACTACGATCCTTGTAGCACATATGTAAATTCTCCACCGTTCATATTCTGACAGCGTATATCCCCGCCTGGAAGACTGTGGCCAGTTTACCGAAAGAGGTTATTCTGTAGGCTGTACTCCAGCCCCAGCGTCTTCATTTGCTTCAGACTTGTCAGTAAACAAGACTATGTCTGCTGAATGGTAACGCTGATCCTTCTTCCAGTGATCTCTTCTTACAGTTGTTACAGTGAAAGACAGCTACAAATTATTGTATGATTAGCTGGCATTTTGGAATTTTCCCGACCACTCTCACTATAGAGGATACTGGGTGATTCTGGTTATCCTAAAAGTATCCAGTTACTTCCAGTTTTTAAAACGTATGCCCTTGCTGCTGCCTCCATTGTAACCCAAAGATGTAATGGAGGCATGTTCAGCATGGTCTCCATTCCAGCAGTGGGTATTCTGCTAATTTCGTCTCCTACAGCTAAGCAGGTGAGGCTCTGCACCTTGCCAAGCTCCTTAGCATCCCTTTCTAGCCGGCCGAGGTGGCCGAGCGGTTAAAGGCGCTACAGTCTGGAACCGCACGACCGCTACGGTCGCAGGTTCGAATCCTGCCTCGGGCATGGATGTGTGTGATGTCCTTAAGTTAGTTAGGTTAAGTAGTTCTAAGTTCTAGGGGACTTATGACCACTGCAGTTGAGTCCCATAGTGCTCAGAGCCATTTGAACCATCCCTTTCTACTGTATTCTACCGTACTGTAGCCTCATCATTTCATAACTATCGTAAGTCCTCTTACAGTGGTTTATATTCACTAGATACTCACTATATTTATGCACCAATTATTACCACAGGCCCTTCTAATTCTCATGTTGTCGATAATGTGATTTGATGCAGCTCTCCAAGCTACTTTATCCCGCGCAAAGCCTCTTCGCCTCCAAATAACTACTGCAAGCTACATGCTCCTGAATCTGGTAAGAGTATTCAGCGCTTGGTCCCCCTCTACGATTTTTACCCTCCACACTTCCCTCCAACATACTCTGCTGCCTCATAACATGTCCTATCAACCGATCCCTTCATCTAATCTAATTCCTGTTCTCCTCAGTTCTATTCAGTACTTGCTCATTAGTTATGTGATCTGACTACGTAGGCTTTCCCGGCGTAATAAGTCTTGAAAGTCTTTTCGGGTTTGCTGCCGGATCCTAAAATCAACTTGACTCGATATTTCGGCGATCCAACTGTTCGCCATCTTCAGGAAATGCTGCTTCTGCTGATGAGTCCCGCTGAGAACTGACGCAAGATTGCAATTCGACGTCCTACATAGGCCACCGTTCAGTACACGGCGCATGCGCCGCCCATCACGGTTTCTGACTTCCAAAACAGGGAGGTGGCGCCGCCCTTAGTGAAACACTGCTGGCAACGATATATCGCAATCAAGGCCGCATCGAAGAACGTTCAGTTTTGATGCGAGATAATACAGGATTCCACGTTTTGCTAAGAGGAAACCCATTGTCCCTGTTGATTAAATTATCAGCCAACCTAATTTCGATCGCCTCTTTATACACACTATTCCAAGAACCGGAAATGTTGGCAATTACAACAGTTTCCCCAAATTTCATTTTATGTCTCTCATTCAGGCAGTGTTCTGCTACGGCCGATTTTTCCGGCTGTTGTAGCCTCGTGTGACGGCGATGTTCCACACACCTGTCATTCACTGTGCGAATAGAACTTAAGAAACCCGGGGTGTACAAAATCCCGTGTCAATGTGGGAAAGCTTACGTTGGCCGTTCTATTCGCACAGTGAATGACAGGTGTGTGGAACATCGCCGTCACACGAGGCTACAACAGCCGGAAAAATCGGCCGTAGCAGAACACTGCCTGAATGAGAGACATAAAATGAAATTTGAGGAAACTGTTGTAATTGCCAACATTTCCGGTTCTTGGAATAGTGTGTATAAAGAGGCGATCGAAATTAGGTTGGCTGATAATTTAATCAACAGGGACAATGGGTTTCCTCTTAGCAAAACGTGGAATCCTGTATTATCTCGCATCAAAACTGCACGTTCTTCGATGCGGCCTTGATTGCGATATATCGTTGCCAGCAGTGTTTCACTAAGGGCGGCGCCACCTCCCTGTTTTGGAAGTCAGAAACCGTGATGGGCGGCGCATGCGCCGTGTAATGAACGGTGGCCTATATAGGACGTCGAATTGCAATCTTGCGTCAGTTCTCAGCGGGACTCATCAGCAGAAGCAGCATTTCCTGAAGATGGCGAACAGTTGGATCGCCGAAATATCGAGTCAAGTTGATTTTAGGATCCGGCAGCAAACCCGAAAAGACTTTCAAGAAGTTATGTGATCTACTCATCTAATCTTCAGCATTCTACTGTAGCACCACATTTCAAAAGCTGCTGTTCTCTTCTTGTCTAAACTGTTTATCGTTCAAGTTTCACAGCGATACATGGCTATACTCCATACAAATACTTTCAGAAACGACTTTCTGACACTTGATGTTAACAAATTTCTCTTCTTAGAAACGCTTTCCTTGCCATCGCCAATCTACGTTTTATATCCTCTCCCCTTCGACCGTCATCAGTTATTTTGCTGCCCAAATAGCAAAACTCTTCTACTATTTTAAGTGTCTCGTTTCCTAATCTAATTCCCTCAGCATCACCTGGTTTAATTCGACTACGCTCCATTATCCTTGTTTTGCTTTTGTTGATGTTCATCGTATATCCTCCAATCTTCAAACTGATTACAAATCAAATACAGCGCTCTTACTCAGCGCGAATCGCCAACACAAACAAAACTGCGAATCTCTGAAAGAGAACAATTATCATTATACTTCCCACCACAGGCTTTCTTTGAGAAAAGACTCACTGTCGCGAACATCCTAGGTTGAGCCTGCCAGATGAAAGGCAAGTGTTTTAAAAAGTGATACCTTGTGATTATGGACGCTACGCCCAGGATGTGATACAAGCTATATAGAGATCTTTGAAAAAAATTTGCTCCACTGCTTTGACTCTTCCAGCAGCGAAACTTGAAGACTGACTGAAAAGGAGATGCCACAGCAAGGTGACATAAGAAGCCACAGTATGGGAATGTTGAGCTGTTTTTGCATAAGATGCTGGGACTTAACGTCTGAGGTCATCAGTCCCCTAGACTTAGAACTACTTAAACCTAACTAACGTAAGGACACTAGACACATCCATGCCCGAGGCAGGATTCGAACCTGCTACCGTAGCAGCAGCGCGGTGCCGGACTGAAGGGTCTAGCACCGCTCGGACACAGCGGCCGGCTGCTGTAAGTGAATTGTGCTGACTTATAGAAGCCATTCGTGGAAGGCTACATTACTACACAGCCAGAACTGTGGAGTTTATAAATTATAATATGAATATCTATATATGTGTTTGGAGAGAGAGAGATTGATTTTGATTGAGACTTTAGGTCGTAACTGGTACCTGAATTTTGGTTGCTTCCTCCCTAAATGATCAGCTTCTGCACAAGTTGGTGATGTATTATAATTTGGAGGAAGTTATTGCTCTTCAACAGTTAAAGTACGACTCTCTTGGTTACTTGGCCGTATTGCGGATAGCTTTGAGCCCAAGTTTTCGTAGCGTATCATACCTAAGAGATCACTTTTGTAAGTAAATACGATCAAACAGCGGCCTGCTTTTCGTGAGAAAAGGAGATTGTTTGGCACACAAAGTTCGTTCAAACTGCACGTCCTGCTACATCAAAATTGGTCAGTGGAGTTCAGCATCATACTATTGTACAAGATCATAATCTAATTACTGTAATTAATAAATTATGAGAGGTTGTTACGTATTGAATGAAAACTATAGAGAATACATTTCCCTTCCTCTATTTTAGTGAAGTTTGTACACTTACAATTCTGTCGATTGATAGCCGGCGACGACAATGAAGTTCACCTCCTACTTCAAAGACAAGATAGTTCTATTCTTCACTTCCAGAAAATTTGTATACATAAATGTTTGGCAACTCTTACACATACTTTACTCAGTTTTATCCCTACTATAGCAATTTTCATTACAGGTAACAATACGTTCTGAGCGACGGCCTAACAACACGTCCTCTTTCCACAAAATACAGATTAACAGTCCTCTTTTTTTTAATCAATTGTCTTTTTTTGAGATTCCATACTCAGAGATTCACAACTACTATCGTTGGAGGATTTGGCGCTAAAGACTTTCTTACTGTCCAGCTGCGTTTCACTTCAAGTACTTTTTGAATCACATTTACATTTACGGTATTTACATACATTACTGAGCTTATCAGAATAAAATCAGGCACAAATTAGTTAAAAAAGGACAATGAGGCTCATATAACAAATTAACCATCAGAACAGAAAATCTGGGGAAATTATGTCAGGATTGCTCAGTTGTCAAGCCTTGCGCCTCGATCCTCTTGCAGCTTAGAGGATAAAAGTGCCACAACTTTAGAAATAGTAGCAGGCCGAGTCTGTATACATACCTCCAGTTTTACACAGGCAGTATGCACTCCCCATCAACACCAGGGGGGATCTACACTAGTCTGTGAGTTGACATGGGCCAAGAGGCCGCCATCATACAACTGTCTTCGCCTTCTGTGGGCTTGCTGTCTGCACTGTGTCTGAATGCTGCTGAGTTGGTGCCTACTGTCCGGTGGGTCATCTGCTGGGTAACTTCTGACCACTGCTGGCTGCCTACTCTGGGGTCCATGGTTCATGACTGAGGCCACTATCCACCCAGCCATAATTACCTGTGCAGGCAACTCTGTGCTGTCCGTCGACGTCTATGTCTTTGTGAGCCACTGCTGTCCACGTTGAAACCCACACTGCTTGCACTGTGCTGTGTATTTTTGCAAATTTGTGTGGCTGCCTGTAGCAGCCACCGCTTGCTATCCTGCTCAGGCAGAGTCAGTACCACGCCTGCAATGCTGACTGCATCACCTCACTCGACTGCCACAAGCTGTATAATGGGACGCCACACGCAAGCCGTGACAACAGATCGTTGCTGCGATAAGCACTCTACATCGTCTGAGACCAGCTGATGTCTTGGGGACGTCGGCCGTTATCTAGTAACCTCATAGCTGTAGTATTTCGATGTGAAATACGTAAGAACACAGCACTGCTACTTCTAGGACATGATCTCAGAGCGCCACCTGCTATCCACTCTTCCCCCTCCCATGTCACTGCAGCCACACCTTGAATGGATATCAGGCCTTCCACACCACTAGCAGCCCAGCTCCACCACCTAACGTAGACCTCCTTCACCCCAAGCGTCTACATAAAATATATATCAATATCACGTAATCCACATTCCACTGAGTTTGTGTGAGACATCTTGACCTACGAACGATCTGAATTTATTCTGTTAAATTGCCCCAGTAATTTCAAAATTATTAATTCTATACACAATGGATGATTTTCATTAGAATATGAGCTAAAGTTAGTGCATGGAATGATCTGATATATCTTGATTTGGATAGTTTCCTTTGTGAAATATTCGATACATCTTAAGGGAAGGTTGAAGCATGGGAAGAGATGACGTTCTGATTTGTAGGAGATGGAACATCAATGATCGCCATGGGTCGCATTTTATTTGTTCTTTTGACACTTGAATGTGATGTACCTTTACAAAAAAGGTAGACGTAATTCAAAACATGAAACACAGACAACAAGAATAATTACACAGTCTTAATTACATGGTCTCTTAGTACTGTTAATCACGTAAATTCATGTACACGGTGATGATCCTATGGACATAGTTTACTTTATGTACGCTGTGGAGAAGTAGGATAGAATGGTTAAAAGCCAGGGGAAACAATTCACTCAAACACTCAGAAATCAGTGTACAAGGCTTCAGAAATAGATGAACTACAGATCTACTATAATAAGGAATCTCAGTGGATCAAAAGTAGGGGGAGTACAGGCATGTTACTGGACATTATACCGTCCCCAGTGAAATACCAAGAAAAGACTTAAAACATTATCTATAAACAAGAGGCATTTAAAAATTGAATAATAAGTAGACAGTAGCCGCTCAGGCGAGCACGTATTTTTCTCATGTATCCGTATTATAATAATTTCTCTGTGTAGGTTTCGAGGGCAAAGAAATATAACAAAATTATCTAAAAGAGACAACAAGATACGCTCTTTTGTTAATTTTTTAGTCGTCTTCACTTCTTCTGTTGTCTTGTTTGCGTGTAGACGGACATCTTGCGAAGAATGGGAAAGGTAAGCATATTTGTACTAATTAAGCAGATAATATATTGATTTAATATTATTGTTCACTTTTAATTTGTAAGAGGTGATCTCGATTTCATGTCCGCCTTCCTTGAATTAACCTGCATTCGAGTAATATACAGTGCAACAATCGCAGCGGCCGATGCAGCCAACGACGCCATTACATGACGATATTAACTTCTAAAAATGAGCGGAAGCGAAAAAAAAAAAACTCGCCAGCTATTAACATAATATAAATTTTTCTCCACAGCCGCCCGACGTTGCAGAAAATATGTAGCTTTACGATTCTTATTTTCAGTACAACAGCCGAGAGTCAGAGCCTGGGCTCCGACTACAATGCAATGCTTAACGGAGGTAAGAAAAATACTCTCGCGCGTGTGTGGGCCGCAATTGCAATTAATAACTAAAGATTTTTTGCTTTAAAGTGAACTAACTAGCCGAGGAAACTAATATGAAAAGTTTATTCCATTGTTCAACTTATATGCTCATGTTTTAAGATTCAGCGAGTCTAACGTTCATTAACGTAACAAATAATTTCCACTGAAGATTAATATTCTTAAAAAAGAAAACTTCACAAAAGATTTTAATTGTAAATCAATTGTAAATAAGTCGGCAACAGTCACCATTACCAATCAATTTCTGTAGTAAATAATAAATTAAATTATGACGGCTGACGGACGCGAGACATGTACCATCAAAGTCAAAAACCCGTTATATTCTATAAATGCAAAATGATAAGACTGTTTTTAATAGTAATTATTTATAAGACATTGATCACTGCTGTTCCCGTAATGCATTCAAAAGTAATTGATAAGAAATTCGTTACATACGTTTGTACTCATTCTGTCCGTAATAGAGCACAATTTTGGTCATTGGATGCAAGATAAGGGACGCATGGTAGATTCTGTTTCCTACATTAATGTTTGATTTTGAGAAGAAACCCCTTAACGTGGATTAATATTCTCGTAAGACGGACACGAAATAACAGAATATGGTCGCTGAAGCCGATGGAAGTCTCATGTAACCGACTTAGAATGAGCTTCGACTAATTACGTTACTATATGGCTTCGTTGCTGACAAAAGAATCAAGAACAAAGCATCATACAACACAGTACTACGTAATCATTTCCGAAAGAAAAGGGTTTTCAAATTTTCGGGACAAACACAAATTTCATTTAACAATGAACCAATGTGCAACACACTAAACTCATTGAAATATAGTCACAGGTGGATATGTCTTCTCACAGACCAAGTCTATCTCACAAAACAACATTCTACACATAAAATCGGATGCATACAACCAGAAACATAATCGAAAACTGAATTATTGACCTGTAATTGCAATGAAACAGACAAAACCGCTACATGATGAAAAATCAACTTAATTCGTAACACCAAATCATATTAGTGAGATACCGTGTTATAATCGTGAAGAGAATGTGAAAGTTCGTAAATTTCGGATGTTGGGTCCTAGTTAAGACAAGACAAGAAGTGTTATTCGCTGCCAAGTGCAGCTCAGTGAGACTGACAGGGAATTGTATACCTCAGACTCGCCCCACATTTACCGCTAATCCCCCAGCGCACTCGAATACTGTCAGTTTGGTATAGCTCATGCTTACAGGTGTTACTTGTCTGGTTACTCGCAGATCTTTAAAAACAAACTGTGTCATTAACCCAATCATCCAAAATGGTCAACAGGAAATAATGCAGAACAAAAAGGCATCATGACATAAAAACACAATATATCGCACATTGTCCCACCAGAATCTCCTCACAACAATGAAAGAGTGAGACTCATTGTGACTAACGCAATACGAACGATTCTGTGGTCGGGGCATTCGCAGCTGTGGTAGCTCATTTTATAGCCAGAACTCCTCAGACATCTATATCTTGAACCAGTTTTATTAAGACACTACTGATTTCTTGCATATCTAAACAACAAGAGATAAACAATGATTGAGCTATACATCGTAGTGATATCAGAGCCATAAGTGTCCGCCCCTGGTATCTGAGTGGTCAGCGCGACAGAATGTCAATTCTGAGTGCGTGGGTTCGATTCCCGGCTGTGTTGGAGAGTTTCTCTGCTCAGGAACTGGGTGTTGTGTTGTCCTAATCACCATCATTTCATACCCTTCGACGCGCAAGTCACCGAAGTGGCGTCAAATCGCGAGACTTGCACGCGGCGAAAGGTCTACCCGACGGGAGGCTCTAGTCATAAGTACATTGTTACGAGAACAGACAAAAACACAAGTATACTTTAAAAAATTAAAAGATGATAAAAATCATTCCAGAGACTACAGAAGACGTAATGATGATGATGATGAAGTCCCATACTCCGTGACGGAGCGTAAGGGAACGATGCGGGAGGCCCGCACCGCCATACTAGGCATGGTCCTAGTGGAGGTGGTTTGCCATTGCCTTCCTCCGACCGTAATCGGGATGAATGATGATGATGAAGACGACACAACAACACCCAGTCATCTCGAGGCAGGAAAAATCCCTGACCCCGCCGGGAATCGAACCCGGGACCCCGTGCTCGGGAAGCGAGAACGCTACCGCGAGACCACGAGCATAGCTAAAAACTAGTCCCTCAGACTGAAAAAGATGCACCACAAAGGATCTGTCCGAATGGGATGGACATCGGTAGATGTAATGTACACTGACCGGCCAGAACCTGTCCAGGCGATAGCAGCGTCACCTGGCGAGGAATGACTGCTAGTCAGACACACACACGGTACATGTAGTATCAGTGAGTTTGTTGTTCGTGTGTAGAATAGGGAAGGCGCGCCATCTATCTGAGATTGACTGAGGGCAGTCGTATGGCCCAGACGATCCGCACGAGCATTTTGGAAACTGCACGACTTGTCCGGTGTTCGAGGAGAGGTGTAGTGATTGTCTTCGACACGTGGCAAAACCAACGTGAAATCCCGTCCAGACGTCGTGGGGTCGGGCGGTCACCCCTCATTACAGATGTCGGCCGTCGTATGTCGGGCAGACTGGTAAAACAGGCGGCGAACTATGGTGTAACTAACATCTGATTTTAATGCTGGGCAGAGTACAAGTGTGTCTGAACACACAGTACACCGAACACTCCTAACGATGGGCCTCCAAAGCCGACGACCTGGGCATGTGTCATTGTTAACACCACAACGTCGGCAACTATGCCTGACATCGTCACGTGACCAGCTGGTACAAGGCAGCATGACGGATAACGAATATCGTACACTGGTTGTAGACCACGTTGACCCCTTCATGACGATCATGTTCCCCGACAATAGTGGCACTTTTCAACAAGATAATGCGACATGTCACAAGGCCAGGAGTGTGACGGAGTGGTTCGAGGAACGTAATGGCGAGTTTCAATTGATCTGCTGGCTCCCTAACTCGACAGATCTGTACCAGAACTAACACATATGGGATGTGATTGGACGTAGCATCAGAGCTCATCGCCTTCCTCCCTGGAATTTTCGGGGGTCAGGTGACTCGTGTGTGCGGATATGGTGCCAACTCCCTCCGGCGACCTACTAAGTCGTGATTGCTGCCATGCCACGATGCGTCACCGCTGTTACCTGCACCAAAGGTTGACATATCAGCTATCAGAGCCGGCCGAAGTGGCCGTGTGGTTAAAGGCGCTGCAGTCTGGAACCGCAAGACCGCTACGGTCGCAGGTTCGAATCCTGCCTCGGGCATGGATGTTTGTGATGTCCTTAGGTTAGTTAGGTTTAACTAGTTCTAAGTTCTAGGGGACTAATGACCTCAGCAGTTGAGTCCCATAGTGCTCAGAGCCACTTGAACCATCAGCTATCAGATAGGTGGCCTTAATGTTCTGGCTGATCAGTGAACTTGACAGGAAAACGAATTATTACAATTCCAGAAAACTTGGATGTTTTTTACATGAGAAAGAGCTTCACAAATGGAGCAAGTGAATAGCACGTTGGTCCGCCTCTGGCTCTTATGATTATCCGGCTTGGTATTGATTGATAGAGTCGTTAGATGCCTTCTTGAGGGATATCGTGACAAATTCTGTCCAACTGGAGCGCTAGATCATCAAAATCCCGAGATGATTTGAGGGCTCTATCCTTAATGGTCCAAATATTCTCTATTGGGGAGAGATCTGGTGACCTTTCTTGCCAAGGCAGGATTTGGCAAGCACGGAGACAAGCAGTAGAAACTCTCGGTGTTTGTCGGCTTCCCATATCTTTCTGAAATGTAAGTCCAGGATGGATTGCCATGAAGAGCAACAAAATGGCGCTTAGAACATCGACGAACTACGGCTTGCTTTAAGGGTGCCATGGGTGTTGTCGGTCTGGAATCTGATTGAGTGGAGTATGTCTTCAGTGATGAGTTCTACTTCGAATTGAGTCCCAATGATCAGTGAAGCTGTCTATGGAGATGCCGTGGACAGCTTTGGAATACCAGTATGACTATTGCCTGCCATACGGCCAAACAACCAGGAGGGATGGTTTGGGGTGCAGTCTCTTTTCATGGAGGGACCCCTTTGGTTGTCTCTCATCAGTGCCACTCTTGCAACACTCCCCTAGCTCCCAGGGAAAGGAAAAGTATAGCGTATTCAGTAACTTTTCTTCAATAAAACTATTTATTACACATTTTTTTCTCATGTTCGGAACTGGAAATTTTTATGGCTACTTACAAGTCTCCATTCTTCTTTTAAAATATTAAAAATGCAACTTTTCCCCAGGTCGAGCCCCCCCCCCCCCCCTCCCCCTGCCCCTACAGACTACTGCATGGGCGTCCTTGCGTAGGTGACTCTGTGTAGTACTGACTTGGTGGTAAGCATTCTGCTTCTTGCCTCAATGATTCGTTGTTTTTTATCCAGAATGTCACTTTCGCTCTTTGGTTATAGGCGCTTTCTTGTTACATGGCGTGGTTTCCAGGAGTGTTCTGACAGTTGAAGAAACGATAAATCCTCCTCTTATGAATATCTGCACCATCTTTCTCTTTTACATTTCAAACAACATGAAACAGATATGCAGATTCAAAGCATTCAAAGCGCAAAAGGAACTGTATCATTTACAACACGCATTCTGTTGTGAAAATATTTTAATATAACATGAATGTGGCATCCAAATATTTCACAAAGAATTCCAGGGACAATGACTTGTGTTGTCTGGGGGAGAGACCAAACAGCGACGTCATCGGTCTCACCGGCTTAGGGAAGGACGGGGAAGGAAGTCGGCCGTACCCTTTCACAGAAACCATCCTGGCATTTGTCTGGAGAGGTTTAGGGAAATCGTGGAAAACCTAAATGAGGATGGCCGAACGCGGGATTGAACCGCCGTCCACCCGAACGCGAGTCCAGTGTGCTAACCACTGCACCATCTGGCACTGTGGACAATGACTCCATCAAGATGATGTACTCTATGTTGTGACATGTTGAGCTTACAAGAAGTATCAGGCAAGAAAGATATACTTCTAGCAAGATTGGAAACAGTAGATAATTTTGATCTTCTTCTTTGTAACGTTGTTCAGCCTATCAACTGACATCGTTCGTGATGGTGAGTACAAGCTTGCGGTGGTTTTCTAAATTTGAGAGGCATAACGTGAATTACCTTGTCATTTTTTTGTGTTTCGATCTCGAGTGAGAAAGAGTGTATAGCCACAGTACAGTTCACAATCTCTTGCCTGTTTCACTGTTTCTGCTAACATACTATTGTAGTCGAATTAAGTCGGGTGATGCTGAGGGAATCAGATTAGGAAATGAGACACTTAAAGTAGTAAAGGAGTTTTGCTATTTGGGGAGCAAAACAAGTGATGATGGTCGAAGTAGAGAGGATATAAAATGTAGACTGGCAATGGCACGGAAAGCGTTTCTGAAGAGGAGAAATTTGTTAACATCGAGTATAGATTTAAGTGTCAGGAAGTTGTTTCTGAAATTATTTGCATGGAGTGCAGCCATGTATGGAAGTGAAACATGGACGATAAATAGTTTGGACAAGAAGAGAATAGAAGCTTTCGAAATGTGGTGCTACAGAAGAATGCTGAAGATTAGATGGGTAGATCACATAAGTAATGAATAGGTATTGAATAGGATTGGGGAGAAGAGGAGCTTGTGGCACAACTTGACTAGAAGAAGGGATCGGTTGGTAGGACATGTTCTGAGGCATCAAGGGATCACCAATTTAGTACTGGAGGGCAGTGTGGAGGGTAAAAATCGTAGAGGGAGTCCAAGAGATGAATACACTAAGCAGATTCAGAAAGATGTAGGTTGCAGTGGTTACTGGGAGATGAAGAAGTTTGCACATGATAGAGTAGCATGGAGAGCTGCATCAAACCAGTCTCAGGACTGAAGACCACAACAACAACACTATTAATTACACAGTATCACGCTAAGTTCTCTTTCATGTCACATATTGTTTATGAAGGATTTTAAACACAAAGTGTAATGGCAGCCATCTTGTAAACTGACCATTATTGTCCCATCCAATAGTATACAAGGTGAAGGTGGTCATCCACCACTAACCATCAGTCTCCACTAAGCATCATTCTCCACTGACCAATCTCCAGCCTGTAAATGACCATTATTCACCACTGACTATCATTCTCCACCCTGTAAACTGACCATCTTTCTGCAATGACTCTCATTCTCCACCTTGTTAACTGACCATAATCCCCAATGACGATCATTCCGCACAATGAAAACTGACCATCATTCTCCACCCTATAAACTGACCATTATTTTTCACTGACCATCATTCTCCACCCTGTAAATGACGATCATCCACTACTAACCATCAATATATCTTGTAAACTGATCATTATTATACACCCCATAAAGTGACATCATTCTCCACCCAGTAAATTGACCATCAGACTGCAATGGCCATCATTCTCCACCTTGCAAACTAGCTGTATTCTGTACCGACCATCGTTCTCGATCCTCTAAACTGACCATCACTCTCCACCCTATTAACTGACTTTCACTTTACACTGACTGTATTCTCCGACCTGTAAATCAACCCTTATTCTCTACTAGCCATCGTTCTCCACCCTATAAACTGAACATCACTGTACAATATGTAAACTGACCATCATTTCCTACTGACTTTCATTCTTCACCCTGAAAAAAGACCATCATTCTCTAACATGTAACCTATCATTCTTCTCACAACAAATTCCTATCATTCTCCAATGAGCATCATTCTCCATCCTGTAAACTGACATTTTTTCAGGTCTTCATTCTTCACCCTGTATATTGACCATCATTCTTCACAGACCATCATTCTCTACTGCCCATCAGTCTTCACTGACCATCATTCTCCACTTACCATCGTTCATTGCACCATAAATTGGCCATCATTCTCCTCTGTGTAAACTGACTACCATTTTCCAACCTGTAAATTGAACATCATTCTCCATCCTGTAAAATAAGCATAATTGACAGAATGGTACACATTTACATGTCCAGATCGGTAGAAAATAGGCTGAAGAAAATTTGAAAGAAGCACAATAAGCTATTGCTGAAGGCTGATCTATTAGGAAGAGTATTCGAAATTTTAGAAAACAAATAAGGTTCAGTGCAAACGAGATTGAAGAGTGGGAAGATAACAGACACAACCTTAGGAAGGAAGCGTGCATGCCCTCTTAAAGCTGAAACTCAGTGTGTTTGATGAGGCGATTCAAGAAACATACGCTTCTACTTCCCATGAGACCAGCTTCCCAAACACAGTGAATCATTATGTACCGGAACAATATTTACATAGTCTCTCACCGTTATTTATTATTTATGAAATATTTCATGCCATAATCTTAATTTCTAACCATAACATTAATTTCAGATTCTAATAGTAATTTCGAACCCGATTCCAGCTGTGCCTAATGTTGGATATCCAAATCTCGTCAGGTTTTGTTGAAATCTCGACTAAGTATTCACAGGAAACCACCGTTGCTGCAAAAGAGGCAAAGCAATCTCAAGGTGAGTCTGTGCTGAAAAAAGCTGTTAAATCCAATTTTCAACCGCTACAGAGATTGGAGAGACTATTCCAATAGAAGAAGAAGAAGACAGACCGAAACGAAAAAGACGAATATGTTAAAGCAAAAGGAAGAATATATGTATGAAAACAGAAGGTGGAGATATTGAAGGAGAAGCAGAGAATTTTTTCGATGAAGTATATGGTGATGATGAAGAAAAAGAAGAAGAAGATGATGATGAAGAGGACGATTAGAATGTGGAAGATGATGATGTTGAGGATGATGGTAAAGATGAATACAACGAGGAAGATGATGTTCCCAATTGGAAGATTATCTCCAACAAAGTGTCAGTCGGTATAGACTGTGTCCACTGAAATAACGTACATAAGTTATCGATAGTAAAGCAATTAGTTGTCTTTAATGAAGTAATATAGATCGTAGAGAAGTTTCGAGAAGAATCGATTATTGCTTGAAGTTTACTGTGGTTGTATATAATAAAGTGAAAGACTTAGTTGCAGAACGGTAAGTTGTGTGTGAGAACTCTTAGCTAGAGAAATGAGGTACTCAGATAAATAATGATGAACTTACTACATTTAGCCGTATTCTCGCTAATTAATGACGGGACGAAGAATGAGTATGATGCTGTTACTGGGAGGGAAAAAGGTTTGAACAGGTTCACCTTACCAGAGGCTTCTTTTAGACAATCGCCGTTTGTAGTTACAATAAAAAGCATTTACTGGTGGTAGTCATTCTGATCTATTGCTATGCTTCCAAACATGGCAAGATGTATGGATGACTGGTGAACGTACTAAAACTGCTTTTTGGGAGCATAGGGTGTTGTTATTGTCAGTGTCGTTAGAATAGCATTGAATATTTCGTTAACGCTCGTCAGAACATGCATTTAATATAATAAGCTAGATCAGCCCTGGAGTGCTTTGTAATGTTATAGAACAAATTCAGATGAATCAAGTACGTGGTAGAAAAATCAACCTAGGTCGTCTGCTAATCTGCTGTTTATTTCAGCTCTATCAATAACGGACCACAGTGTATTTTAATAAGTAATTCAATCTACAAGCAGAAATACTTAATTTGACGATCCACCGAACTTGCAAAGTGTGGTACAGCAATCAAACTTTGGTCATTTTGGTCATTAAAAAGTGCTTTCTTAACCCAACAGTTTTATCGTCAGTGCCAATATGCAAGACATACGTATTTTTTTAAATCTTATTACGATAAGTTGACGTTTGCAGTGTCACCTGTGTTTTCTGCTCGAAATCTTACAGAATCTGAGAAGTAACACAATTTCGTTGTATTTATTATTGTCGTTGGTTATATCTCTGTCTTCTTTGAGGAACTTCTTCGGTCTATTTTCTCATAAGCAAACGTATCAAAAATTGTCTTTGTGCATTGCGAAAATATGCTGTTCAAATACCTGTACAGGCAAACTTCTTGTTGCCTGACTGCTGCAGTAAAATAAAATCGTCAAAACACTTCTTCCTTTCTTCCTCGAATAGTGTTTCACCAGCTTTTTATATTTTGGCTACATTGTGTGTTTAACTGTATGTTTTACCTTACGTATTTTGAATAGAATTTGATGTTATTTAGTAGATAATTAAAGGAAATAGAGTGTGTAAGCGTTTTAGAGAAATTTGCCATCATGTTTGTGGTTGGTAAATATTTCGGAATTCCTCGACAGGTTGTTTTGTATTTAAACTCCACCAAGCCTAGTTCAAATGCAAATAAAAAAATAATATTACATGAGACCAATGCTGATACTTCAGTATTACGGACGCACAACGAGCCAGTTACTTCACCTCATAACCAAGCTGGGCACTTCGAGGTTCCAAACTACCAACGCAGCTAAAATACGAAGCAACTACGACTTGGATAATCTGATTTCACCTTGTCCAGACCACAGAAATATTATGAGTTGTGGTGAAGAAACCATTACTGTAGCACAACAGGGACATGCCAGTCTCATATAAATATTGGTAATTTTTCAATGGTGGTTTGTTACTGTACAGCCGACCAGCCTAGACGAAAGACCTATGTCGGTCTATCATCTGCTCCTCTAGCCACCTGTACCCTCCTATCGAATGGCAAATCCCACCCTGGGGTTTCAGAAGTTCTTAGCTGTAGCACCAACCTGGATGCCTAGTCTGGTGGAAAGGAATTTGGTGCCTCCACTCAGTGGGCCAACTGGTAGTCTGCCTTATGGCGAGGACGTGCAGCTACTCTTCCATCATCATGAGGGCTCTACCTCAGCCACTGCCACCTTCCATCTTGGAGGTCTCTGGCTCCTTTTAGGGGGGACACAGCTGCTCTCCACCATCACCTGTGCAGGCAAACGTCTGCTACCTGTTTCCGCTGTTTGCAGACTCTGCTGTTGTGTACTACCACTTCTGCGCAGGGAACTAGCGTCAGCACGCTGCCTTGGCTATCTTTGTGTACGCTACTTACGACGCGCGGGTGCTGGCTGCTGAAGCGGTGCCTCGACTACTGTTGGACTCTAAATGAAAAATGTTTACATTGACAATACTGTTTCTCTGACGCCTCACTGGGGATGTAACAGGCAACCAGGCAAACACACTCCATTGTTGCAACCTGCAACTTCAGAGGTCACATCCACGACCTCCACAATACTTATGGAATTCAGCAAATTTACCCAAAAATACTGTTCTAATAAACTGACTTCTTGGAAAATTAATTACATTCCATCACTTGAACATGTAATAAGTTATGGCATACTTCAAACATCTGTAAATCAAATTAAGTGCTACTTCACAAATCATAAAAAAACGCGTGGATGGATCTACTTTGGAGACTCCCTATAAATCACAATTCTCGGAAGGAGGAAGTAAGACAAGCAGCGGTAATGGCGACAGATAAAGCTAGCCACAGAAAGCAACAATTTGACAGAACATCTTCAGAAATACAGAATTTTAATTTTGGAGAGAGAGTATTAATCACCAACCATACGTAGTCCTCACTCCTTAGTAAAAAGAATAAAAAATGACAGTTGTTATACACTGGTTCACTCGATACTATTAGGATGCCACTAGGTGTAGCTTATTTGCATTTCTGTCCTGGAACTAACAGAATCAAGGGCCTTAGCAGGCTGTTAAAATCTGCTTCCAGTGACGTTTTTAGCTACATGTGTAGACAATTATATACATATGTATGTAGATATATATATGTTCGTGTGGGAGGGTGTTTTGTGTGTGTATATGCATAGACTGATTTTAGCGATTACTAAAGTATGAATCTGCATAACTGAATATTTTATCTGCAGTGTGAAGATATAGGTGTACTTGAACTACTCTTGAGCTACTCTGCACTAATATGTGTTTACTGTATATATTGTGCATATTTATACATATAGAACAAAGAGTTTGTATATTGGTGCCGATTACTACTTTTTGAACAGTGTATGGAATCCAAGCTGAACAGTAGTGATATGCAAGTAATAGAGTTAGTTAGGCCGTTTAGTTATGTAGTAAATTTTTTTCTCTGCATATAACGACAAACACTGGTAGTGAGGGACATTTTTCATCAGCAAAGACGTCTTGAAATAATGTAATAAAGTGTTTAAATAAGTATGATGATGAAACTGCCTGGCAGATTAAAACTGTGTGCCCGACCGAGACTCGAACTCAGGACCTTTGCCTTTCGCGGGCAAGTGCTCTACCAACTGAGCTACCGAAGCACGACTCACACCCGGTACTCACAGCTTTACTTCTGCCAGTACCTCGTCTCCTACCTTCCAAACTTTACAGAAGCTCTCCTGCGAACCTTGCAGAACTAGCACTCCTGAAAGAAAGGATATTGCGGAGACATGGCTTAGCCACAGCCTGGGGGATGTTACCAGAATGAGATTTTCACTCTGCAGCGGAGTGTGCGCTGATATGAAACTGCCTGGCAGATTAAAACTGTGTGCCCGACCGAGACTCGAACTCAGGACCTTTGCCTTTCGCGGGCAAGTGCTCTACCAACTGAGCTACCGAAGCACGACTCACACCCGGTACTCACAGCTTTATTCTGCCAGTACCTCATCTCCTACATTCCAAACTTTACAGAAGCTCTCCTGCGAACCTTGCAGAACTAGCACTCCTGAAAGAAAGGATATTGCGGAGACATGGCTTAGCCACAGCCTGGGGGATGTTTCCAGAATGAGATTTTCACTCTGCAGTGGAATGTGCGCTGATATGAAACTGCCTGGAAGATTAAAACTGTGTGCCCGACCGAGACTCGAAGTCAGGACCTTTGCCTTTCGCGGGCAAGTGCTCTACCAACTGAGCTACCGAAGCAAGGTAGGAGACGAGGTACTGGCAGAAGTAAAGCTGTGAGTACCGGATGTGAGTCGTGCTTCGGTAGCTCAGTTGGTAGAGCACTTGCCCGCGAAAGGCAAAGGTCCCGAGTTCGAGTCTCGGTCGGGCACACAGTTTTAATCTGCCAGGCAGTTTCATATCAGCGCACACTCCGCTGCAGAGTGAAAATCTCATTCTGGAAGTATGATGATCATTTTAACTACAGAATGTAGAAAATCCTTTACTATGCACATGATGCTAGAGGATTACCTTTTGTAGGATTTCAAGCACTATTGATGCATGAGCTACTTCGTTTGATTTAGTGGTTAAAAGGGAGAAATTGTTAAGATGACTATTTACAGTAATGAAACATAAAGTCATTCAACAGATGTTTCTCGCCAACTAATGAATTTTGTTGAGTTTTGAACAGTCCCAAACTGAGCTGATTGATATAGGTTAGATGCATTCATTCAGAGTTAGTTACTTGCTGAAGTTTTTACCAACATGGTTAGTTTTAGAGTTGTTTGCAAGTTTTACTGATCCTGGGTGCAAGTAAGGATAGTATGCAGTCGGATAAGTAAGGATATGAGATGGGTGGACTTCTTGCTGCCTACGCTTAGTACACAAGAACTGCCTGTTTATAAATCCCCACACAAGAGTGTATGTTATAAACTCAAGTTTGAACATTACAGATTAGAAATTAAATCGTACATTTATATTGAAGTCTTGTGCGATTTGAGATCACAGGACTCAATTATATATCTGAGGATGCGATATAAGTCCGTTAGATGTGTGTCTGTAGGTTGGCAATTTGAACATACAACCCTCTTTTGAGGTACTTGTAAGTCGATTGATACTAGAGTGTGATAGGCAAAAAGTAAACTGCAACCACATAAAACTGTGAATAAAACTGTAGACCACCAGATATGGCGTTGTATGTAGTTGTAGGATCGTCGAATAGAGGTGTGGTATAGGAACCTATGTTGTGTTTGCGTGCTACGAGACATAATTCAGTCAGAAGACATCTATTTCTGAGAACGTTACAATCACCCTGGCTTCTTCCATGTGTTGCCTAGCAGCCGTAGTGCTGAGTTCCCATTTCACGAAGGACCAGGATTCCAGGTCAGCGCCAGGCAAGGGATCTGCTTGGTGCAGGCCCTTGCATTGCCTGAGAAGGGTACAGTGGCCAGTGCATCGCCACAGACTGGCTTGACTGTGGACGTCTGTAGAAGCCACTGCACTCTCGTTGATTGAAGCTGCGCTTAGGCTTCGCTCCAGAAATCTACCTACTCTTGTGGCTCGTTGTAGACAGAAGACCCAACAGCAACACAAAGGACAGCACAACAGGTGGTCCCCACAGTAGTTGTACTGCCCAGGATTGGTGGCACGGCTACTCTGCTCTCAAGATGAACAGATTGTAGTTGAGCTAATGGTTCTTCTTCACAGAAGATTGGCCTTGTCCTCAGTTAGTCATGTGTCTGACGGCCAGGAATGCTGCTTGCAGAGGGAAGTTCTCTCCACAGGCAAACGGCTGTGGACTCATAGCAATGGATCCTAAGCTGGTGGTGGCTGGTGACACTTAGTCATATTCATCAGGTCTTTGTGTTTAATATCAACCCACGTGTACATGTTGTTTACTATATGCAAGATTAAGGAACCCCTAATGATCAAATTTAATAACTTTTTTCATCCCACAAGATAAATTCGGTGTTAACTATTCTCAGTTGTTTACTTCATGTAGAAACTTTGGAATCATCATTACTACTATTATATTCCATCTAAAGTAGAGTAAATTCAAAGCTTAAGTGTATGGTAATCGCCATTATAAGTTTTGTTTCATATTACGAGCGTAACCCCTTCCCCCTATCTGCCAGTATCACATCAATGTCTGTGTGAACAGATTTCACTGTGTGCCTTCATACTGCTATCAAATTTATTGCGAAAATATTAGACGGATTTACATAAATTGATGAAGATATAATATTTGCTTACCAGCCATAGATAGCCAAGTTCAAAAATTGCTTAAATTGCCCACTGCCGTGCACAGTTTGTGGTACACGCCCTCTATCCCATTAACTTTATGCACTTGAACGTAAAGTGGCATTTTCTGATGGGCGTCTATCTGTTGTTCTATGCCCCCCATGACCTGCTAATGGGTGATCATGTGAATGTTACAATACTTCATTTCTGGACAGTGTTGGAACCACCACACGTGGTCCACACTTCAAATTTCTGCACACCATCATGTGTCACAGATTGAGGCAATGATCTAAAATCCTGACAGTTTATATCAGCTGCTTGTGCCTTTTGCCACCCTGACAAGCTTTTCCCTGTAGAGCTCCAATTTTCCTGCTTTGCATGTCTGCAGTAGTGTGTATCTTGCCTTGTTTATGCAACACTTCGTAATTAAACTTGTTTAGCTTCTATGTCCACCACATTAATCCCTATAGTCACTTGGACTGATCAGTGATCAGTAATTACCTCAAATGTTTCTCTGTATAAATAATAGCAAAAGGAGATGCTACCATAATTAACTGCTAACGTCTCTTTTTCTGTCATTGAATAGTTGTGTTCTGCCTTGTTCAATTGTCTTGACGCACATGCCATTGGATTTTCCCTATTATGTATGGTCTGTTTAAAAACACTACTGACTGCCATACTGCTCACGTCACACAATAGGACGAACTCGTGATCGAAGTTAGGATGTACCAACGCAGGACTCAACACAAAAGTATATTTTAATTTCTCAAATCCGGCTTGACACTCTGTTGACCACTCAAATTTCAATCCTTTTCTTAACAGACGATTCAAGGGCTCAGCAATTTGCTCAAAATCCTTTGTAAACTTCCTTTAACATTTACATAGGTTTAAAAGTGACTGTGACTGGTTTGTAGTCTGAGGCAGTTCAAAATCAGGAATCACGGATATGAGCCATGGATAAGTTTTTACTCCTATCTGGCTCATTAAATAGTCCAGATAGTTTATTTCTAAAAATGGTTCAAATGGCTCTGAGCACTATGGGACTCAACATCTTAGGTCATAAGTCCCCTAGAACTTAGAACTACTTAAACCTAACTAACCTAAGGACATCACACACACCCATGCCCGAGGCAGGATTCGAACCTGCGACCGTAGCAGCCTCGCGGTTCCGGACTGCAGCGCCAGAACCGCACGGCCACCGCGGCCGGCAGTTTATTTCTGTTTGAGCAAAATACCACTTATTGGCACTGAGTGTTAGGTATGTTTTCTGTAGTCATTTAAAAATTTCTTACTATCATTTCACATGTTCTTAAATATCCTTTTAAAATAAGATTATTGCATCAAGACAAACAATGAAATTTTTTTATTTCATTCCTTTAAGCACTCCATCCAAGAATCTATGCAACAAACTCGGTGCTTCTTTCCAGTCCAAACAGTATGCTACGATACTGGTAATGCCCCATGGTGTGAAAAAAGTTATCTTCGACCAGCCTTACGGAACTAATTCACGTTGGTGGTAGCCACTTTTCAAATCCTTAGTTGAGAGGTACCTAGGCTGACTCATTGTCGAGTGTCTCTCTGATGTTCGGAACAGGATAGGAATCAGTTATAGTCATTGAATTTAGGAAGTGATAATGGCAACAGAAATCGTAATTTTTGGTACAATGACAATGTTCGCACTCCAGGGGCTACCACTTTTCTCAATGATTCGTAAATCAACTGTTAGTGAATGAATTTCTCCATCAATGACTGTAAATGTTAGAAAACATCGTTCCTGTGAAACATAATTAGCTCTTTATTCACATGAAGTGTTGAGTGACAAGGGATTTCAGATCGATTCGATATACCTGGATTTCCGGAAGGCTTTTGACACTGTGCGGCTCGTAGTGAAATTGCGTGCTTATGGAATATCGTCTCAGTTATGTGTCTGGATTTGTGATTTCCTGTCAGAGAGGTCACAGTTCGTAGTAACTAACGGAAAGTCATCGAGTAAAACAGAAGTTATTTCTGGCGTTCCCCAAGGTAGTGTTGTAGACCCTTTGCTGTTCCTTATGTATATAAACGATTTTGGAGACAATCTGGGCAGCCGTCTTCGGTTGTTTGCAGATGACGCTGTCATTTATCGACTAATAAAGTCTTCAGAAGATCAAAACAAACTGCAAAACGATTTACAAAAGATGTCTGAATTGTGCGAAAAGTGGCAGTTGACCATAAATAACGAAAAGTGTGAGGTCATCCACATGAGTGCTAAAACAAACTCGTTAAACTTCGGTTACACGATAAATCAGTCTAATCTAAAAGCCGTAAATTCAACTAAATACCTAGGTATTAAATTACGAACAATTTAAATTGGAAGGAACACATACAGAACGTTGTGGTCAAGGCTAATCAAAGACTGCGTTTTATTGGCACGACACTTAGAAAAAGTAGTAAGAGACCTCTTAAGGAGACTGCCTACACTACGCTTGTCCGTCCTCTTTTAGAATACTGCTGCGCGGTGTAGGATCCTTACCAGATAGGACTGACGGAGTACATAGAAAAAGTTCAAAGAAATGCAGCACGTTTTATATTATCGCGAAATATGGGAGAGAGTGTCACAGAAATGATACAGGATTTGGGCTGGAAATCATTAAAAGAAAGGCATTTTTCGTTGCGACGGAAACTTCTCACGAAATTCCAATCACCAACTTTCTCCTCCGAATGCGAAAATATTTTGTTGACACCGACCTACATAGGGAGGAACGATCACCACGATAAAATAAGGTAAATCAGAGCTCGTACGGAAAGATAAAGATTGGAATAATATAGAATTGTGAAGGTGGCACTTAAATATGATTTGCAGCGTGTCCATGTAGATGTAGACGTAGTCCCTGCGTGGTTTCTTCTACAGAAAAGTACTACTTCCTGTTCATATCCTGTGCTGTGTCATACGCGTCGCTGATAATGGACTCGCTGGACCGAATAAATGTGTGAAGCTAAGCAATAAAGTTTCAATTGCATCACCATATTTTGTTTCCTAGTTTTTCACGTTATCGCCTTCTGCAGAACTGGTAATGTATGCTTGTAGCTGTGATCATATCACTACTGTCTTATTCCCAACCAAACAAACTGACAGCCTTTAGGCCCTTTGGAAGTGCCACCTCGTCCATGCTGAAATTGCCCAAACTCATGGGAACCATGAAATCCCCATCTAAATCCATAATGCATACTACGCCATACAATGTGACTTATCAAATGTTTAACTGCAGGCATATGCTCAACAGTTCCCTTGGCAAGTGCATACCTATACTAACCCAGATCAATTTTTCTCTACCTGTCAGTACGTTCTCCCACGAACTATACTTTCATTTATGTGTACATTAACTGGTAATACTTTCATGACAGGTGCACCTTGCAGCATTGCTTCACTAGCAGCTTATTGCTTCTTTGGTCATCAGTCTACTGATGCTTCCTTTCTTGTGCTAACCTCTTCATCTCAGAGTAGCACTTACAACCTACGTCCTCAATTATTTGCTTGACGTATTCCAATCTCTGTCTTTCTCTACAGTTTTTGCCCTCTACAGCTCCCTCTAGTACCATGGAAGTCATTCCCTCATGTCTTAGCAGATGTCCTATCATCCTGTTCCTTCTCCTTATCAGTGTTTTCCACATATTCCTTTCCTCTCCGATTCTGCGTAGAACCTCCTCATTCCTTACCTTATCAGTCCATCTAATTTTCAACATTCGTCTATAGCACCACATCTCAAATGCTTCGATTCTCTTCTGTTCCGGTTTTCAAACAGTCCATGTTTCACTAGCATACAATGCTTTACTCCAGACGTACATCCTCAGAAATTTCTTCCTCAAATTAAGGCCGGTATTTGATATTAATAGACTTCTCTTGGCCAGAAATGCCTTTATGCCATAGCGAGTCTGCTTTTGATGTCCTCCTTGCTCCGTCCGTCATTGGTTATTTTACCGCCTAGGTAGCAGAATTCCTTAACTTCATTGACTTCGTGACCATCAATCCTGATGTTAAGTTTTTCGCTGTTCTCATTTCTACTACTTCTCATTACCTTCGTCTTTCTCCGATTTACTCTCAAACCATGCTGTGTACTCATTAGACTGTTCATTCCGTTCAGCAGATCATTTAATTCTTCTTCACTTTCACTCAGGATAGCAATGTCATCAGCGAATCGTATCATTGATATCCTTTCACCTTGTATTTTTATTCCGCTCCTGAACCTTTCTTTTATTTCCATCATTGCTTCCTCGATGTACGCATTGAAGAGTAGGGGCGAAAGGCTACAGCCTTGTCTTACACCCTTCTTAATACGAGCACTTCGTTCTTGATGGTCCACTCTTATTATTCCCTCTTGGTTGTTGTACATATTGTATATGACCCGTCTCTCCCTATAGCTTACCCCTACTTTTTTCAGAATCTCGAACAGCTTGCACCATTTTATATTGTCGAACGCTTTTTCCAGGTCGACAAATCCTATGAAAGTGTCTTGATTTTTCTTTAGCCTTGCTTCCATTATTAGCCGTAACGTCAGAATTGCCTCTCTCGTCCCTTTACTTTTCCTAAAACCAAACTGATCGTCACCTAGCGCATTCTAAATTTTCTTTTCCATTCTTCTGTATATTATTCTTGTAAGCAGCTTCGATGCATGAGCTGTTAAGCTGATTGTGCGATAATTCTCGCACTTGTCAGTTCTTGCCGTCTTCGGAATTGTGTGGATGATGCTTTTCCGAAAGTCAGATGGTATTTCGCCAGACTCATATATTCTACACACCAACGTGAATAGTCGTTTTGTTGCCACTTCCACCAACGATTTTAGAAATTCTGATGGAATGTTATCTATCCCTTCTGCCTTATTTGACCGTAAGTCCTCCAAAGCTCTTTTAAATTCCGATTTTAATACGGGATCCCCTACCTCTTCTAAATCGACTCCTGTTTCTTCTTCTATCAGACAAATCTTCACGCTCATAGAGGCTTTCAATGTATTCTTTCCACCTATCTGCTCTCTCCTCTGCATTTAACAGTGGAATTCCCGTTGCACTCTTAATGTTACCACCGTTGCTTTTAATGCCACCAAAGGTTGTTTTGACTTTCCTGTATGCTGAGTCTGTCCTTCCGACAATCATATCTTTTTCGATGTCTTCACATTTTTCCTGCAGCCGTTTCGTCTTAGCTTCCCTACACTTCCTATTTATTTCATTCCTCAGCGACTTGTATTTCTGTATTCCTGATTTTTCCGGAACATGTTTGCACTTCCTCCTTTCATCAATCAACTGAAGTATTTCTTCTGTTACCCATGGTTTCTTCGCAGCTACCTTCTTTGTACCTATGTTTTCCTTCCCAACTTCTGTGATGGCCCTTTTTAGAGATGTCCATTCCTCTTCAACTGTACTGCCTACTGCGCTATTCCTTATTGCTGTATCTATAGAGTTAGAGAACATCAAACGTATCTCGTCATTCCTTAGTACTTCCGTATCCCACTTCTTTGCGTATTGATTCTTCCTGACTAATGTCTTGAACTTGAGCCTACTCTTCATCACTACTATATTGTGATCTGAGTCTATATCTGCTCCTGGGTACGCCTTACAATCCAGTATCTGATTTCGGAATCTCTGTCTGACGATGATGTAATATAATTGAAATCTTCCCGTATCTCCCGGCCTTTTCCAAGTATACCTCCTCCTCTTGTGATTCTTGAACAGGGTATTCGCTATTACTAGCTGAAACTTGTTACAGAACTCAATTAGTCTTTCTCCTCTTTCATTCCTTGTCCCAAGCCCATATTCTCCAGTAACCTTTCCTTCTACTCCTTCCCCTACAACTGCGTTCCAGCCGCCCATGACTATTAGATTTCCGTCCACCTTTACATACTGCATTACCCTTTCAATATCCTCATACACTTTCTCTATCTGTTCATCTTCAGCTTGCGACGTCGGCATGTATACCTGAACTATCGTTGTCGGTGTTGGTCTGCTGTCGATTCTGATTAGAACAACCCGGTCATTGAACTGTTCACAGTAACACACCCTCTGCCCTACCTTCCTATTCATAACGAATCCTACACCTGTTATACCATTTTCTGCTGCTGTTGATATTACCCGATACTCATCTGACCAGAAATCCTTGTCTTCCTTCCACTTCACTTCACTGACCCCTACTATATCCAGATTGAGCCTTTGCATTTCCCTTTTCAGATTTTCTAGTTTCCCTACCACGTTCAAGCTTCTGACATTCCACGCCCCGACTCGTAGAACGTTATCCTTTCGTTGATTATTCAATCTTTTTCTCATGGGAACCTCCCCCTTGGCAGTCCCCTCCCGGAGATCCGAATGGGGGACTATTCCGGAATCTTTTGCCAATGGAGAGATCATCATGACACTTCTTCAATTACAGGCCACATGTCCTGTGGATACACGTTACGTGTCTTTAATGCAGTGGTTTCCATTGCCTTCTGCATCCTCATGTCGTTGATCATTGCCGATTCTTCCGCCTTTAGAGGCAATTTCCCACCACTAGGACAAGAGAGTGCCCTGAACCTCTATCCGCTCCTCCGCCCTCTTTGACAAGGCCGTTGGCAGAATGAGGCTGACTTCTTATGCCGGAAGTCTTCGGCCGCCAATGCTAATTATTTATCAAAATTTAGGCAGTGGCGGGGATCGAAGACGTTTTGATTATGAATCAAAGACGCTACCCCTAGACCACGGGTACTTGCTTCACTGCATCCTAATTCGGAATAACATAGGCATTGCAATATCGTAATTACAATATTAGCTCCTAGTCGGCTGTAAGTGCTCTTCACTACTGTTATCTTGGAACTGTGCCAGGTGTGCAGGTTCTTGTGATCTACACAATGTCACTTTCAAGTCGAGATGCACGTCCTTACAATTCAACATGATCCCAAAATTAAATAAAAGAAGCCTACAGAACTTGATTACTCGCCGCGTCTTGTAATGACAGATGTCGATGGCTGCTGGTGTCCAGTTGAAACACCTCGACAATGGCAACAGCCGACGTCAGCATTCCTGACGCCCAGTTCGTACTACGTCCGAAATCGCGGCTTCTGGCCCTCAATTTGCTGGACTGCGTCTTCTTCTGATACCAAACTTGCAAGAGCGCGCCAGATGTAGCCTCCTACGTGGTTGTGGAATAGTCGAGCAGAGGTGTGATGGAGTCCTGTGGCGAACTGGGGCTTCATGAGACATCATAATTGACATTTATTTTTGAGTGTTTTCATTCTGGCTTCTTCCCCAGTGCTGTCCACCAGCGGCCGTGCTGAGCCCGCGTTCCTCAAAAGCGCAGGATAGCACATGAGTACCTAGCAAGGAATGTGCTGGAATGAGATTTCACTCTGCAGCGGAGCGTGCGCTGATATGAAGGCTGTGGCTAAGCCATGTATCTGCAATATCCTTTCTTTCAGGAGAGCTAGTTCTGCAAGGTTCGCAGGAGGGCTTCTGTAAAGTTTGGAAGGTAGGAGGCGAGGTACTGGAGGAAGTAAAGCTGTGAGGACGGGGCGTGAGTCGTGCTTGGGTAGCTCAGTCGGTAGAGCACTTGCCCGCGAAAGGCAAGGGTCCCGAGTTCGAGTCTCGGTCCGGCACACAGTTTTAATCTGCCAGGAAGTTTCATATCAAGGAAGCTGTTGTTGGTACAGGCCCTCGATTTGCCTCAGGACAGTGCCGCAGCGCTGACACAGAAGGATATACGGGCGGGGGAATGGGGACCAAACTGCTGAGGTCGTCGGTCCCTAGACTTACACATTACTTGAAGTAACTTATGCTGAGGATAACACGCACACCCATGCCCGAGGGAGAACTCGAACCTCCAGCGGGAGGGGCCGCGCAGTCCGTGACGGGGCGCCTCAACTCGCGCGGCTCTGGCGTGGCTCTGGACGTCTATCGGAGCCCCAGCAGTCACATTGAATGAAGATGAACCAGGGCTCAACCCCAGAAATTTTCATGCCATTGTTCTCGGCTGTTGAAATAGTGTGTTGACGTAGGGCGCAACAGTGACACCAAAGACAACACGAGAAGTGGTCCCACCATACAGCCAGCAAGGCAGTACTTGTACTGCCCAGGAGTGACGGCACAGGTGGCCTGCTCCCAAGATGAGCATCTCATAAATGGGCAGATCGGTTTCATCCACGAAAGATAGGCCTCATCTTTATTTTCAGGTACTCACATATGTGCCATTCAGGAATGAGTTGAAGTTCCCTCCAAACCTGGATCACTGCATACTTTCAGCAATGGATCCGAAGCTAAAAAAAAAAAAAAAAAAAAACGGTTAAATGGTTCTGAGCACTATGCGACTTAACTTTTGAGGTCATCAGTCGCCTAGAACTTAGAACTAATTAAACCTAACTAACCTAAGGACATCACACACATCCATGCCCGAGGCAGGATTCGAACCTGTTACCGTAGAGGTCACGGGGACCCGAAGCTGGCGGCAGCTGGTAACACTTCGTCGTCTTAAGCGCGTCATCCTGCAACTAACAGAGCTGGCGTACCATTAGTATCAGTGAGTCAGATGGAGTGCCCAGTTTCTGAGAATGTGTCGAAGGAAAGCAAGGGTTTTATAGCAGTGTATGACGTGATTCCGAATGAGTTCCCATTTTTTGAGCACTTCTACGCATTTGGCTAGGCCAAAATGTTCAAATGTGTGTGAAATCTTATGGGACAACTGCTAAGGTCATCAGTCCCTAAGCTTACACACTACTTAATCTAAAGGATCCTAAGGACAAACACACACACCCATGCCCGAGGGAGGACTCGAAACTCCGCCGATACCAGCCGCTCTTGGTTAGCCTAATGTTTAACTTGAGGCTTCAGACCGCTCCTTTATGCAAAATCAGCAGCCTGAAAGCCCTTCTTGTGTCGTCCCTAGCTGCAATTACAACACGTAGCCGTGTTGTGGAAGAGCATTGTATCTGCTCTGCACTGTCATCTAAGCGCTGAATCAAGTGTTGCTGATAATCTGGCACGCTGAGGTGATGAGCTCATTACCTTTTTGTACTTCAGGTCTTCTGAGTGTTGATAATGATTGCACCATCGGTGAGCACTTGACCGTCGAAGTCCATCTGAACAAAAGTTTATTCTTGCAGTTAAATACTGTTCTACTGCGCAACATCTCTTACCTTCAAGCAACGGCTGCTATGATGAGGATGACAGCCTTTCATTAATCCCAATTCCGATGTGTCGTGAAGAAGCCGCTTCGGCACGACAGGTGCGAGCACTATAAAATAAGAATTACTACTGGACACTCGTCGCTGTCGCGAAAATCAAACTTGCCATTTAGTTTTGTTGATAATGAACTGTGTGCATTCAGGACCTTCATAATGTATAACTAGTCAGAATTGCGATTAACTAATTGCAAAGGTGCAATGTAAATGTGCTTGTGGGCACTGAACTGATAATAGCTCTAACATGTGCTGCGAGTCGTCAAATGAGTGAGAGTTAACTTCTTCATACAGCAGTCGAAATCATCTTGTCATTGTCAAACCATCTGGGCTGTTGACTACTTTACTCGGAATCTCACAAGCCCAGTGTATATTAGGTTAAGATGATTTCCAGAAGGATAAATATGCCTCGAGTTAAAAGAAATTTTTTAATCTAACACTGTTTCCCTTTAAAGAGAATATTGCTGTTGTATTTTGGTGATCCTGGCTGCACGGTTGTTTCATGTGCTCCTACCATCTGATATTGACTGGTGATTGCGTGAGTTTAACCTGTTGCCATCCTGACTTCCTAGATGAAGCAAACACGTCACATCCTTGGCTGGAGCTTCGAGACGACACTTCACCGATTACTTATACAACTGATGCTACCTACAGTGGTGCGCAAAACTCACGACGAAAGTAACTGTTGCATGCCGTGTCACTGACAAGTAATATCGCTCGAGAAAGCTTGAACCATACATACTAGGGCTATTTGGAAAGTAAGTTCCGATAGGTCGCCAAATGTAAACCACTTCGAAAATCAGAAATATTTTATCTGCAAAAGTTAGCTACAGCTTCCAGCCACTACTCTACAAAGTCACCACTCCGTCTTAGACATTTGTCGTAGTACCAACTTCCCAATAGCCTAGTCATAGGAGGCAGTCGCCTGTGCTTCCTGGCAATTCTCTACGCTCATCGGTTGCTCGTTCTCTGTGCGACAAAGTTGTCTTGATAGTCAGCGGTTAATGTGAGCAGAGATGAAACACAGAGGCAGCCAATTACGGACTGTAGTGTGGGTGATCAAACCCTTCCCATCGAAAACCCTGCAGGAGCATTTTCATTGCCCCTGCAGATTGCGACCGAGAATTGTCACGAAGCAGGAATCGTATGACAGTTCTGTAATATGAGCTGCATAACATCAACGAAAACTCGCACCAGGGCATCGTAGCTGGCGGGAGACGCTATTTTCTACCCGTCTTTATGGGCTCATCACGCGCTCAGAACTGAAACGAGCGAAGTGATGCAACCGATAGGCATACTAGAGACATTGTCGAACACATATGTGCAAAGCTTTATTAGATTTTCCAGTGGTTTCCATTTCTTGACCGATCGGAACTTACTTTCCGAATATCCCTCCTAGATAAAACTGCAACGTAATAGTGCAGAAGGTAACTGAAAAAATAAGCAATGAAATGAACAGAAATGACATTTTATTCAAGGACAATAATTAAACAGAAATCACCACCGCTCACTACGCTTCCCTGTACATAACAAGAGGTGGGACGTGCTAGGGTGTACGATCAACACGGACTGCTATGCGTGATTGGTAACCAGTTCTTGGGTCAGAGACTTGCATTCCTCCACCAACGCAGTTTTTAAGTGCTGCATGGACGTTGGTGCATGTGAACGTGCTGCGGTATATCTCCTTCAGGCAACCAGAATGTGCTCGATGGGAGTTAAGCCGGGTGAACGGGTAGGCCAATCCATTCTCTCGATACCCTCTCGCTCCTTGTCATCCATAAAATGAGGTTATGACCGAATGCACTCCTGAAAAAACACACATTAGGAAGTAATACAATGTCACAATTTTGCTGACTGGTGAGTGTACCGTTTTCAAAGATGTGCAAGTCAGTATGCCGATGCAGTATTATGCCTCCCCACACATTAACACGCGGACCACCAAAACGGCAATGGTCGACAACGCTGGAGTACCCTCATATGACGAGAGGGGGGAAAACGTCATGTACACGGAACCAGGTCAGACATGATCGTTTCTGTGGCCCAAGTGTTAGCCTTGGGAGGCGTAATGTTGCATGGACTTAATGACCTCCGAACCTTTCAATACAATCACCGGTTAACATTCCTCCAATGAGACAATACTCGGCTAATAAACTGGCTGCCCGTTCCCTCACTTAAATGCCATCGAACACATGTGGGATGTGGTGGGGAGACATAATGCAGCACGTGCAAATGCGTCGACGACCATCCAGCTGTTCTCGACCGCGGTTGTGGTAGACTGGAACGCTCTGCAAGAAGAAGTCCTTGCCAACCTAGTGTCCAGTAGGGAGTACGTTCTGGAGCATGCAGTACCGTCATTGGAGATCATACACGTTACTACGAACAATTTATAACATTCAGGGTACCATTAAAAATGTCTTTGAGTAAAAGTGTGGTTTGTCTTACTACACATCTTTCTTTCTGTAATCTTCTGTACTACACTATAGTAGCAGTTTTTTCTAGGTATGGCACAAGTTTCATTGGACTATTTGTTATGGCACAGAATTTGAAAATTTTGATAAAATCCTTTCACCTTGTCACAAGCAAAGTACAGTCACGCCAGAGGCAGAGAGAGAACCGCGAAATGAGCGGTATGTCGCAAGTGGGCCAGGCCTCAACATGTTACAACACAGAGCCGTGAGAGAGAGAGGGTGGGGGGGGGGCGAGCTTAGTATAAAGCAACACAGGACAGAAAAACAACGGAAACGTGATACGCATATTTCTTGTCTCGTAAGAGATGTCAAAAGAAAATGACCTATTTCATAGGAACCACTATCAGATAACGTACGCAGCAGTTGAGAGAGTGTTACGCCAGTATAACAGAGTAAGGACACATGCGGTTCGTACGAACCATACTCGGGCTCTCCAGCTCTCAAAGAGTTGATCATTAGGTTCGATGGCGTTCACAGTGACAGCAGTCGATTCCAGGATTACGATAGTGTAGCTAATTTACAGGTACTCCAAAACAATCTACGAACCAGTCGAATATGTACTTGCGATGGCGGTCTTCGCCTGATGAACTTCTTACTGTCTTCCGGCAAAATTACGTCGTCGAGTGCTGACAGCACCGAGCTTCAGCGCCGAAACCGGCAACACGACCTCGTGCGGTTCACGTATCTTTTCAACACTTAGGTGCTGAAACCTGCCTGGCCAGTAGGGTGGAGGGTGATCGACCAAACGACTTCTGACAACACCACATCCTAGGTGTCATCAATGGTCTACATAGAATTCGGTGTGAGATGAGGCACACTCCAGCCACAACTACGAGACCATTCGTGCTGGACCATAGCCGCGCCGACAGAGGTGCAAAGATACTCACCCTTCGCCTGGGCATGCAGACGAGGAGCTAACTTGGCAGCCTTCAGCGGGAATCCAACACGCAGCTGAATAAGGCATCGGCTACAAGACCGGTGTGGAATAAGACGACTGTAAACATGGTTAATAAGTAAATGGAAATGCCGTGTGGCTAGGGCCTCCGGTCGGGTGCACGTCTTTCGAGTTGACGTCACTTCTGCGACTTCCTTGTCGATGGGGATGAAATGATGATGATAAGGACAATACAACACCCAGTCCCTGAGAGGAAAAAATCTCCGACCCAGCTGGGAATCGAACCCGGGCCGTTAGGTATGACATCCCGTCAAACAGACCACTTTCTTTTTTTTTTTTTTTTACTTCCGTCACGCTGACCACTTTTTTTTTAAGGAACAGGGATACAGGGATGTTGTTTTTATTTATTTATTTTCCATAAAGATCACTCTGTTAAAAGGAACATGTAGATCATTTCATGGTATAGTATGTGCATTATATATGGAGCAGTGAGAGAAGCGTGAGGTTCATTATCAGCTGTCAAATGTGCACACCGACTGCACCCGGCACATCCAAACTGCGTGGGGGATCGAGGAAGACTGCCTGAAGATAGTTGGCAAAGGTTTTCCGATAGTGTGACCATCTATGAACCTCATCGTGGGCTTGCTGCAAGAAATACCAAAAGTCGAGTCGCGACTTGGCAGCATCCCCATAGAGGTACGCGATCGTCCAACCTTTGACCCAGCTGATCGAGTGTGATTTAGTCGCCGGAAAGTAGTCACTCTCCGGATGTAAGAAGGAAGCAGGTGTAATATGTTGCGGGGTCACACGGAGGTAGCAAGCCACTATCTGTCTCCCTAGGAGCCATACGTCCTCCACCGCGATACAAGTTAAGCGGTGATGGCCGTCATCCACTTGGCGACATTTCGGGCATAGTGGAGTGTCCACTAGTCCAATTGCACGGAGTCGTTGGTTGGTATTGAACTTACCACAGGTGACAGAGAACCACAGTGCCCGAACGAAGGTAGGAAGGAATTTTTGGTGCACATGTCTCCAAATCTTCGGCCAATGCAACTTGGGGTGTTTGAATTAAATGACATTACGACTTATCCGTCGTAGCAGCCAAACATAAAAATCCTTCGCGCATGGTGGTCTCGTGCGCGGAAGCTCGTTTATGATATAACTAAGTTCCACGATAAATGTTGATACATGCGCAAAATGTGACGTAATGTTGCCCACCGCCACCGGAGGTGTGAGGGACGCTGGAACTAGGAGATCCAGTAGGCGGGATGTAAGGGAATCACGCCCGCTACGCCATTGCTTGTACATCGTGGCTAGAAGGAGCGCCGTCGCTCGGCAGTGAACATTCGTAAGGCCGAGTCCCCCCTTGTCCGTAGAGAGCGTGAGCGTTGCGCATCGCACCTTGAGGGGCGATCCAATCATCACAAAATAGCCTAGTGCTGATTGAAGTCGACGTCCGAGCGTGAGTGGTAGGGGCAGGATCTGCGAAATATGCACCATTCGAGAAACCACATAAGTGTCGCTGCAAAGGATCAAGGCGTCGTCGGAGATGTTGTCGGACCATGGTACGTGTTGTCTGTAAAATACGTCGGTAGTTAACTGCCGCAGTATGTTTTACAGATGAGGTAAAGTCTATGCCGAGATAGCGGAATCGTTGCACATAAGGAAACGGACTGATTTCTTCCGGCGTAAGGCCCCTTCCAACCGGCATTGCCGCAGATTTGTTCTAGTTCACTGCACTATCCGCCGTCACACTGTGGTCCAACAACAGTTCAAGGACCGTCTTCACCTCTTCCTCAGAACGAACGAGCAGCAGGAGGTCGTCCGCATAGGCACGACATTTGAAGGTGTAGCCCCGCAGTTCCATCCCAGAAAGACAATTTGTTAGCCTCCCAATTAATGGTTCCAACGTTATCGCGAACAGCAGCATCGAAAGAGGGCAGCCCTGGCGAATGGATCGTCGAATTTGAATGGGCCCTGCTATACGCCCATTAACCTGTAGCAAGGATTGTGCGCCCCCAATAAATTCCTCTAATGAGACCAGTAAAACGGTCTGGAAATCCCATTTGTTCCAGTACAGCGTACAGATAGTTGTGGCGCACCTTATCAAAAGCACTGTCAAAATCAACCGCCACCATCGCCGCTTTAAGCCGGCACTCCTCCGTCAGCGCTATCACATCACGGCATCGCGACGCTAGCAACCGTGCAAAGATCTTATAGTCGGCATTAAGCAGGGTGATGGGGCGATAATGTGTGACCGTAATTCCTGGCTTCGGTTTATGTACTGGCACCAAGAGTCCTTCCATAAAAGCCGGTGGAATAGGCGCATCGGAATTTAACATCTCGTTGTACATTTCCGTCCATCGCGGTGCCACTTCGTTGCGATAAAATTCAGCAGAAAGTCTATCAATGCCTGGGGACCGATTCAACGCACCCTTTGCGATCGCATCATGTACTTCCTCACAGCTAATGGCTTCCAGTAAGGTCCCAGCGGCCTCCACCGTCAGTGTACGGGAGACGTACGTGGCTATACGTTCGAGGTCATCGACAGGGGCTGCTTCTTCCCGATAGATGTGTTGGTAATGGTCGACGAATGCAGAGACAATGTCCGCTTGACGCGTCACTCTACGGTCTTCGCGGGTAATTAATTCCCGTACCCAAACGCGTCGTCGGTGCTTTCGTTCATTCACGACGTGGTGCATGGAAGGAATCTCGTGCATTATCGTATGGTGACATCTGGCGCGCACCATGGTTCCCTGAAGATGTTTCCGAGCTAAAGCCACTAGTTTACCTTTTATCCTTTTGCGTTCGATCCAGATGTCCTGTCCCGGCGGACCATCATCCAGGTCGCGCAGCGCTGCAAAATAAAAGTCGGTCGTACGGCGGCGCCATTCTGCCATCTCCCTGCTATATGAGATGAACGTACTGCGAAGCGCCGGTTTAGCACAAGTCAGCCACCAATCAAGCTTCGTCGCATACCTTCCAACCCTTCGCTCGCACATCGTCCATGTCTCAAGGATCCGATGACGGCATTCATGATCATGTAGATATTGAATGTTTAATTTCCACGGGGCCTTACTGTTCCACACCTCTCTACGGGGAAGAAGCACCGTACAGATGTAAGCGCTGTGATCGGAAAATGCCAATGGCCAGCGTTCCGAGTCCTGGACATCATTTGCAGGAACCCGTGAGATATAAATGCGATCTAACCTGCTCGCCGAATGACTGGTCACATAGGTGTATCCCGGTGCATCTCCATGTCGTAATTCCCACGTGTCACCAAGTACAAGGTCGTTGACAACGATTCGCAACTCCTGGCTGATGTTTGCTTGCGCCCATTGGTCTTTCTGGCTGAGAACACAGTTGAAATCTCCACCAATTATTACATATTCATAACGTCCATGGAAAAGTGGGGCAATGTCTTCTGCATAAAATCGCGCCCTTTCCCGCCGCCGATTGTTTCCCGACGGTGCATAAAGATTGATGATGCGTGTCCCAAACGTCGTGAAAGCCATTCCCCTGGCCGACGGAAGGTAACACACGTTTTCCACTGGGAAGTCATCTCGCACGTAAACTGCCACCCCACTCCCATTGTGATCTCCATGTGACGAATAGGATTGGTAGCCTGCGATGAATGGGAGTGCAGCTATGTGGACTTCCTGCAGCAAAGCAATATCCACATCAGATGCCCAAATCGTTTCCTTCACTAGGTGTATTTTGGCCGGTGAACGCACGTCATTTATATTTAATGTCGCAATACGGTTCGCATGGCGTTGAATCCCACTCTGACGATGCGCAACAACATCTCCCTGCATCGGCGCTGGGGGCTGAGTCAGAAGACGTTCTCTCGCCCCTCTCCCTTCACCTTCAGCAATTATTAGGCCGTCTTCGTGAGTGCCGGCTGCCTCTGTATGACGTCCGGCGCCTCCTTAATATCGTCATACCACATCTTTGCAGGCAGTGATATATTCGTGTCCATAGCCACAGCATCTGCGTCTGGAGAGCCAACTGGTTGTGATTCCTCTTCAGCATCACCACGTCCCGGTACCGTCAATGTGACAGACCGCTGCAGGTCTGATCGAACAGTTTCCATTGCCTCATCCTGTTTCGTAGAGGCTGTTGTGTCGTCTTGGTCCACAGGCACATCGTCGTCGGGGCAAGGGGAGTCATCCCTAGGAGATGTCGTGCGACGACGCCGTTTCCTCCTTTTCGGGCAACGTTGTTTGCGTGATCTTCCTTCCGTGTCCCCAGATTGTAGGGTATCACGGCTGCCCGACAGAAAAGCATCCGTAGGAACTGGAAGTGTTTCATCGTTGTACTTGCCGGGAGTTCGGTCGAAACTGATGTTGCCGTCACAGAGTGCGTTCCAGACGGAACAGCATCCGTAGTGGCTGGGACTGCTTCGTGCACTATCGGTGTGCTTGGTGGGAGTTCGGTCTCATCTGATGTTGTCGCCTCGCCGAAGATTGTATGATCGATGGAGCAGCATCCTCTGTCATCCCGACGTCTGCTACAAGGTTTCGGAGAGTGCCATCTTGATCTTCCACCGGGGCTGTGTCTTTTTTGTCATCAGCGAACGCAGTGAGGGCTTTGGCATAGGTGATCGGTAGTACTGTCATCGCCGGCGACGGCTCCCGCACATCTGAAGGCAGTTGCGTAATCCGCCGTTGCATACAGTTCGACCTGAGGCGTCCCTCCTGGCCACAGCCAGAACATGTACGTGTTTGACCATCGTAAATCACCACCGCCCTACAACCACCAATTGTCAGATAGGACGGTACATGCTTCTGAAGATCAATAGTGATCTGTCGCATTCCGTTAAGAACGGGGTACGTGACGAATTGTGTCCAGCGTTCTGCTGTGTGACCATGTACCGTATGGCTTAAAAGCCTCGATAACATCGTCAGCCGGGAGCTCAAATGGCAGCTCAAAAACACGTATTGTCCGTACACCCAGACCAGCATGTTCTAGTTACCGTGCCGACATTCCCGTCACTATGGCAAAATCGGAGACCTGCTTTTGTCGCCTGTAGAATTCTCTCACACGCCGCGTCATTTACCATCTTAACATACATCGTGGGACTAACGATGGACAGGTGAATTCCGACAATATCGTTTGGCGGTATCTTGACGTCCTCTCGAATGAATCGTTCCACTGCTAAAGCCTTTGGTCGTTCGTAGTCTCTGCAGAAATTGAATCGTAATGTAGTTTTCCTGTACTTGTTCGCCATGATCGTTGTTACTAGCCCGCGCGCAGACTAAGTCCACAAGTAAACAAACACTCGCACACGGCCCACAGGCGGAAGTATCGGACCTCCGCTTCGCACGGCCACTAGCGCCGAACTACCACTCAGCTACTAGGGGCGAACGTGGTTAATAACTACTAAACTTTGCCAATGTTGTACTAGCGTCAGAGACCCTGCACAGATACCTCAAATGCTATCCTGACTTCATGCAGGGTGTCTCCGCTCGGTCCGTCTGTAAGCTGTTGTCTGAAGTACGCACTCCGACAGAGGATTTGGCATCTGATGTATTTGACTGCAGCGCCAGGAATTTGGACGCAGTAGTCTGACTCTGCGGCGTCCATCGTACTTCGCAGCAGTAACCGCAACGCGGTGAGCACAAAAAAAAAAAAAAGAAACATTTTTTTCTTTGTGATGTGGCAGAATTTAAGTGTATTGATGGAAGTGCTAAGCCAAAAGCATCTTTTGTAAAACCAACGGAGCTTGTTGATTTATCACACTTCAGACGCAATTGTTAAAGAAACGTATCTGGCACCAGTGAGATGTGCTATTTGTAATTAAAAAGTCATAGTGAACCATGCACTAAATTTGTGTCGGTAACTTGTTCTACTTTCAGACGTTATGGTCATGCAGCACCGGAGTGTAGTAAGTGTGACTGGACGATGATAGGCAAAACAAGTAAATGAGTCTCGTTTCGGACAGTGTAATTCGTATCTTTCCTGTCTAGTATACGTTGGCGCAAATATTTTTGGTATACATATACACTACTGGCCATTAAAATTGCTAAACTACGAAGATGACGTGCTACAGACGTGAAATTTAACCAATAGGGAGAAGATGCTGTGATATGCAAATGATTAGCTTTTCAGTTTCCAACCGATTTCTCATACACAAACAGCAGTTGACCGGCATTGCATGGTGAAACTTTGTTGTGATGCCTCGTGTAAGGAGGAGAAATGCGTACCATCACGTTTCCGACTTTGGTAAAGGTCGGATTGTAGCCTATCGCCATTTTGGTTTATCGTATTGCGACATTGCTGCTCACGTTGGTCGAGATACAATGATTTTTAGCATAATATGGAATCGGTGGGTTCAGGAGGGTAATACGGAACGCCGTGCTGGATCCCAACGGCGTCGTATCACTAGCAGTCGAGATGATAGGCATCTTATCCGCATGGCTGTAATGGATCGTGCAGCCACGTCTCGATCCCTGAGTCAACAGATGGGGACGTTTGCAACACAACAACCATCTGCACGAACAGTTCGACGAAGTTTGCAGCAGTATGGACTATCAGCTCGGAGACCATGGCTACGGTTACCCCTGACGCTGCATCACAGACAGGAGCGCCTCCGATGGTGTACTCAACGACGAACCTGGGTGCACGAATGGCAAAACGTCATTTTTTCGGATGAATCCAGGTTCTGTTTACAGCATCATGATGGTCGCATCCGTGTTTGGCGACATCGCGGTGAACGCACATTGGAAGCGTGTATTCGTCATCGCCATACTGGTGTATCACCCGGCGTGATGGTATGCGGTGCCATTGGTTACACGTCTCGGTCACCTCTTGTTCTCATTGACTACATTTCAGATGTGTTACGACCCGTAGCTGTACCCTTCATTCGATCCCTGTGAAACCCTACATTTCAGCAGGATAATGCATGACCGCATGTTGCAGGTCCTGTACGAACCCTTCTGGCTACAGAAAATGTTCTACTGCTGCCCTGGCCGGCACATTCTCCAGATCTCTCACCAACTGAAAACAACTGGTCATTGGTGGCCGAGCAGCTGGCTCGTCGCAATACGCCAGTCACTACTCGTGATGAACTGTGGCATCGTGTTGAAGCTGCATGGGCAGCTGTACCTGTACACGCCATCCAAGCTCTGTTTGACTCAACGCCCAGGCGTATCAAGGCCGTTATTACGGCCAGAGGTTGTTGTTCTGGGTACTTATTTCTCAGGATCTATGCACCCAAATTGCGTGAAAATGTAATCACATGTCAGTTCTAGTATAATATGTTTGTCCAATGAATACCCGTTTATCATCTGTATTTCTTCTTGGTGTAGCAATTTTAATGGCCAGTAGTGTAAATAATGGTAGATTGCACGAACATGCTAGGCTCAAAGTCAGGTACTATTAGTGATGGTATAGCCATTTTAACGGATCAAGCGTCACAACTGTTAGAGCAAAATGTTCAACAGAAGTTTAGAATCGTTGCGGGCCGCCCGAGATTCACAGCCGGGTTGGAGTGAATTTAAGTCGTCAGTAGCAACGCTCCATTTTTCAGTAGGTTCTTCAGTAGCTAACCTCATCACACACTTCAACGGCAAAACAACTGAGATGATGTACTGACTACTCCCAGAATGTGTAATTGATCAGAGGAAGTTACTCTGCCGATGGTCACTTATGCTTTACGGGTGAAACCAAGACATACGTGATGTATCATGAGACACTGACCAAGGCAAGTACATTTGAGTATTTAACGGAAGATTTGCGTCAGAGATACCGTAAGCAAAATAGTGCCAGGATTTTCAGGGGAAGTTGAGTGGGTTGACACAGAAGGCAAACGATACTCTAGTCGCTTTTTCAGACAGATTCCATACAATAAATACGCAAACATATGAGTGGACGGGAAATCCTGATGCGGATCGTGTCATACCCAGGAAGTTAGAAAACAGAGTACTAGATGTGTTTTTACGAGTAATTTCCGGGGAGTATTCACGAAGAGTCCGAATGGAAAATCCAGAGGATTTGGTTGCATCACTGCGTATTATCACGCATCAAGAAGAAATAGAGACTTCTTCTACACGGGTACGCCCTGATAAGCGACTTGTTGCATCTGAAAATCATTGTTATCGTTGTCTGAAGAAACGACATTTGAAAGTCCAGTGCAGTCAACCACAATGTTGCAGATGTGGACGTATTGGTCACGAGGCAAACGTGTGTGGGAGTAAGAAGTAAAGTAAACGAAATAATCAACGGAAAACGTTAACATAAACAGGGGTGTTTCATCCGTTGGAAAATATTTCCGTTTTGTAAGAGTATGGCAGACACTATGGTAGAGACGGGTTGTTGTTTAATGAGCTTTGTAAGAGTTAGAGAACGTAAATTTCTAGTCGTTTACTTGTGCATGTGTATCTATTATAAGTCTAGACTTTGTGGGTAGGAGAAAACTGGAGACGACAAGCTATAAATTATATGGAGTGGTAAACAATGACTTGGTACCGCTGGGTGGTGGTGGTTGTTGGGATGTTTAAGGGGGACTAAACAGCGAAGGTCATCAGTCCCCCATACCACTGGGGACAACACGGGTCGTTTTTAGGATTGAAACTATGGAGTATCTTGAGCGTATGGAAGTGTTGCCAACTGCGGGATAAGGGTATTTTGCGAATCTTGGACTTAATTTCCTGGGTAGGCATCACGCAAAAATTAATCTACCACCGTTCACAGCTGAACTTGGTGGGAACTTGTTCCCAATGGGTCGAACAACTGTAAATGTTTCAATGTCACAAGGTACATCGATTGCTGAGGTGTTAGATCTGAACTGCCTACACGTGCATTAAAGATGATTACGCACGATAAAGTATCTGCTGGTACAGCAGAGATTATGTGTAGTTGAGCCACTACAGGACAATGAAGCATTACATGAAAGGCATTGTTTTACACGAAGAAGCGTTGTGCGCGTAACCAACGTTAATGGGGAACTGGTGATTCCGGTAAGGTCGTGTAACTTTGGGTATGAAGCGAATCTCTCAAAAGGATTACGTACAGCAAGTTTAGAGATAACTGAAGATGGGGATATCGAAGGGTCATGTTATGATCACAGCATGAAACAAACCGTCAATGCGTCTGTACTACGTGACAAAGTTCGCCACTGGAAAGATAGTGAACGAGAAGCCGTGGAAGCTTGGTTGTTAGAATGTTCAACTTTCAATTTAGATGGTCCACGATCAGCAACACCTACCGCACAACAAAGCATACCGCACATACAGGCAGTCAGGCAGTAGTAGATGACTTTACTGATCAGCAATTGTGTGAGGGTATTATCGAGCACTGCGATAGCCTTTGGTCGACAAATATTGTCGTTGTGCCCAAAAAATCGGTTGATAGTACTACAAAACATCTGTTTTGCTGTGACTGTCGTTACTTGAATGCACGAACCACAACGGATGCATACACAATACCGAACGTAACGGATACATTAAATAACCTAGGAAAATGCAAACATTTGTCAACGGTTGATCTTAGAAGTGGTTATCGCCAACTAGAAGTATTTTCTGAAGACAGACCAAAAACTGCTTTCACAGCAAATTCATGTGATTACAAACATCGAAGAATGCAGTTTGTATTGTAAAATGCTCCAGTTACCTTCCAACGACTATTAAATGTTGTACTTCATGGATTAAAAGCGAAAATCTGTGTGGTGTATGTTGAAGATATAGTCGTCTATTAAAAAACTGTAGAAGATCATGTTAATCGTCTAGATGAAGTATTTAGTAAAATTATGCGCTGCGCACCTTATACTAAACGTGGGGAAACGCCATTTGGCTCAGACACAACTAACTTACCTTGGGCGTATTATCACTCAGGGTAGAGTGAGGACAGTTCCACCATACGTTATTTTTCGACACCACAAATTACCAAACAATTACAGTCATTCATTGGGTTAGGCAATTATTATCACAAGTTCATGAAGGGGTTCGTTTCCAGTGGACATCACAATGCCAAGAGGCGTTTGGGAAACTCAAGGCGATATTAATATCAGATCCTACGTTAATATTCCCTGACTTTGAACATCTTACTTGCATGTCATACATCCAACAATGCTTTGGACTGTGTCCTAAGTCAAAATGTTGATGGAAAAGAACGTCCAGTGGCATATGCCTCCAAACAATTGAATAGGGCTAAAACTAATTATTCAACAACTGAAAAAGAAATGTTAGCAGTTATGTCCGGAATCTCTTATTTTCCTTGCTACTTGTAAGTCATAAATTCAAAGTAGTTACAGACTGCACATCTTTAAAATGTTATTAGGGTTAAAAGATCCATCAAGCTAATTAGCAAGACGGGCATTAAAATTAAATGAGTTTGATGATAAGGTAATTGATAAGCCCGGAGTCAAACACACAAATGCTGATGCTCTAAGGAAAAAGACAGCAACTTTGCAAGTAGTAGATGGGAGCCAGACAAAATAGTATTTTTGCGTGTAAAAAAATAAATGGTCGAGGTACTCGTATAATATTTATGATAAAAATCGTGAATGATTGTGAGCTTAATTAAAGCTAAATGCTGTGTTCTCTTTTAAAAAAACACGAGACATATTCAGTCATTCAAACATTTAATTAGCCAGAATTATCTGCATGAAAATTAAGTATTTCATGTCTTAAATATTTAAGGAGTAGTAGAAAGTATTATAGTGTGTAATGTACTTGTGTATTGATCTGATGCAACAAATAACTTAGATTTTCTTTTGATGTTATTTGAACCTACATCCTTGCATAACTTTTCCAAAGATTTAGTTTATTCATGGCTAATACTAAACTTACACGACGCATTCTTGCCAGTCGTCAGAGTGCACAAAGTAATATTAAATAATTTATGATTTCATTACACATTCTTGTTTGTGTGTGTGTGTGTGTGTGTGTGTGTGTGTGTGTGTGTGTGTGAGCGTTTGTGCGGAATAGCTTTTCTGCAGTTAGCGCAAACATTACATTTTTGTGTTGCTAACATATTTTTACAGGCAATTAATTAACATCGTAACGCTTGGCAAGAATTTTTGAACAATTTAGATGTGGAAATATTTAATGTAAGGGGCATTGTGCCTTATATCAAGTACGGGCCTAAAAAACTGGAATTAATTACATTCTTCCACTAGCTGGCAATAATTCAGACTGCCTATTTGTTTGTATGTTTGAGTGTTTAGCATTGTATTTTAGCTAACATGTATTTTCTGCAGTTACATGCTTGGTCAAGTTAGTTTAAATACATTGGGAATGTCAACTGTGTGTTTAGCATGTCATTTGTAACTATTTAGGCATGGAAATAACATTACGATACTTACTTTGATGTCCAAAACGTGTTTAGCCATCAGTTTGATCGATGAGGTTCATGATCTCAGTAATAAGAGGGTTGACTTCGCTAATGAAGAGGGTAGACTTTGTGACGTCATGGAACTGAATTCCTTGCATTCCAAAGTGGATCAGGTAGCAGGCAGATACTATTGACGAATGACACAGAAACTGTCGTCTGATCAAGTGCATGCGTTCATTCTTCTACTGCCATCTGTGGATGGCCTGTGTAGCTTTTTGACGATGTCCTGTTCGAGTTTTCTGAGGGACGAATTATCAGAACACAATGACATTTGACGTAACCTCTGGTAGCAGAAGTCGTAGAAGTATGGATGCCAATATCAACAATTCTATGACACTACAAGATGTCAGGCGCTGTTGCTCAAGAGTGTATTTCGCTCATTGTTTGAGAGGAAGCAAACGAAAGCCTTTTTGTTTCAAACACACATCGTAGATACCGACACAAGGGTCATGGGGGACTTGTTATTAGTGGATAGGTTTTCCCTTAGAAAACAAATAATGTTCGCTGATAAACATCATCTCCGCAGATAATCAAGATTTCTGTCCTCTAGACCGCGTCAACAAGTCGTCACTCGCTGCGAGATACGGAGAAAACCAGCAACCGTACCTGTGCTAACTTCGTGGCGCAAACACACACACATACACAATGAGGATGTCGCATCTCTCGCTGATCGTAGTTGTGCTCGCTGTCGCCTGCCCAGTGCTGTGTCTCGAATGGTGGAAGACCGCAATAATCTACCAGATATACCCCAAGTCTTTCAAGGATTCTGATGGCGATGGTATCGGCGACCTTCGTGGTAAGTACCAGCGTATTTCCCGAGTGAAGTAAGTTTTGTGTTGGTTATCGACGCTCTGAATACCCATTATCAACTGAACCTTTTTTCTTCGTTTGTTCAACAACTCTTAAGGGTGGAGTTGGTCGTCTCCTACGTACTACAATGAAAAAACTTACCTCCCCGATTAGGTTTAGAGGATAATTGTTTGTGTCTATCCATTATCTATGCTTAGGAGTTCAATACAATTTTGCATGAAATGTATGTGTTTTAAACCCGTTTGTTCATTTAAAACGTCATCAGAGCGTTGCATTGTACGTTTGTAGATTTCTACGTTTTCTAACATGTTCGTTATTAAGTCATTAGACAAAACGTTCTGCGTTGTGGTTATCGTTCTTTAAATGGTTGAAGAACGTAGACAGTTTATTTTCGATACTTCTCATGTGCTCTCGATATTTTATACTGAAGTTGTACCCTGCGTATACGACGTAAGCTTTATTGCAACCCCGTCATTCCATCCCTAGATTTGTGTATATTGGTAATTTTGTTTTTCTGGAGTGAAGTCTATGGCGGATATTGCTTTTCGTTCTATATGAGAACTGGATACCTGTGTTCTTCATCAACTTCACTAACAACACTTATTCACACATTTTCGAAATTTACAGGAAGCACTTAACAACTGACAGCATCGTACAAGCTAATTCATGCCATTCAAGCACGCAAAATTCCAAGGCATGATCAACAGGATACAAAATCAACCACTAAACGAAGTTGCTACACAAAAAACAACCGACACTCTACGATATACACAATTACAAAATGGTTTAATCCAGGACACAGTAATACAGATATACAAAATAAAGATTACATCTATACAGTAAAAAATTCACAAGGACATATGATTAGCCAGAGAAAAAGTCTGAACTAACATACGTACATGTAACGGCTTAGGCACAATATCAGACAAATTAAACACATTAATGAAGAACACAAGTAACCAATTCGCATGTAGAACCAACAATAATATCCACCACAGACTTCACTCAGAAAAAGCAAAACTACCAATACACACAAACCCAGGCATGTACAAAAGCGAATGTCAGGATAGGCAGTGCGCACCTTCAGTATAAGATATCGAGAGCACACAAGAAAAAGCGAAAATAATCCGCCTACGTTCTTCACCCCATTAAAGAACGATAACTACAAGGCAGAATACATTGAATTATCAATAGAAATTTTACACATGTTAGCTAGAGCTTTAATAACCGACGTACTTGAACGGATAGAAAATCTAGTTACACACAGTACAAAGCCCTGATGACATTTTGAATGAAGTAGTGGATTTAAAAGGTTCAGAGGACACCGTGACGCCAACCAGTTGGCCATCGTGCTGTCCTCTGCAGCGAGCAGTCGTTAGAAAGCAGCGTGCATTAGCATGGACCAGCACACGAGTCTCCCAGCCGTCGTTAACTTTGCTCTTCTCCTCGTTCGAATAGCTCCCCAGTTGGGCTCATAGGGTCGATTGGACGCCATTCCACACCTCGCAACAGGGAAAAAATCCCTCGTTGTAGCGGGAAGTGGACCTGCGTCCTCAGCATAACTGTCGGACAAGCTGATAGGGATGGGAGAAACCGACCGGTTAAAATCGATACCGGTATTTTAGTTCTGAATAATCGATATTTTCTCATTTTCTGTGTTCTCGGTTACAACAAATGATTTTTTTAAATTTTTTACTTATTACCGAGTATAAAAACCTAAATATCGTTTAGCCATAGCAACAGATCTGATATTTTTGATTTTTAAATAAACTTTATTTTTTAAAAAAAAGGAGTAATTTTTATTCGTAAAATTTGTGTTGGTTCGAAATGTTGCGTTATGGGAAAAGCGATCGGTGTATTTTAGTAACAATGTCGACAGAATCGAACAACGAACACATGACGTAAGAATTGGTACAGCATTGCTGATAAAATAATGTCTCTGTCGTGGCTTAAGGTACGCGTGTACTTATCAAGCGCCTGGTCTGTACAACAGCCTCTCGCTGTCATCGCCGGACATCCGTCGTATTGCAAAATGGCGTCAACCATGGACCGGAAATTCGAGGGTTGGAGCTTTAATAGTGGCAACTATTTATTTACAGCTCGTACAAAATAGATAATTGTTTCAAAGTTTTACTGACTTTCAAAGTAGTCACCAGCATTGTGCATAACCCGTTGCCAGCGATGTGGAAGTCGTAGGATACCCTCAGCAGTACCAGTTGTGTTGATAGTTCGAGCCATGCGGTCTATTGCTCGACGAATTTGTAGCAGTTCTGATTCGAATGCCGTGAAGTGTTTCCTTCAGTTTAGAAATCGAGTTGAACTCATGAGGGCTCAAGTCAGGGGAGGCAAGTAGGTGGTATAGCACTTAGTAGCCCTATCAGTCAAATAAATCACTAACAGCTTGCACTGTATGCGCTTGAGCATTGTCCTGCAAAATGATGGTCAGGTCCTACAGAAAGTGTCATCACTTATTCCTCTATTCTGTTCATTTTTGGAACACAACCTATGACCAGCTTAGAGACAGAAGTGATGACACTTTCTGCAGGACCTGACCATCATTTTTCAGGACAATGTTCAAGCACGTACAGTGCAAGCTGTTACTGATTTGTTTGACTGATGGGCCTTCTAAGTGCTATACCACCTACTGCACTGCCCGCATCTCGTGGTCGTGCGGTAGCGTTCTCGCTTCCCACGCCCGGGTTCCCGGGTTCGATTCCCGGCGGGGTCAGGGATTTTCTCTGCCTCGTGATGGCTGGGTGTTGTGTGCTGTCCTTAGGTTAGTTAGGTTTAAGTAGTTGTAAGTTCTAGGGGACTGATGACCACAGTGTTAAGTCCCATAGTGCTCAGAGCCACCTACTGCACTCCCCTGACCTAAGCCCTCGTGAGTTCAACTCGATTTCTAAACTGAGGGAATACTTCACGGCATTCGAATCAGAACTGCTACATATTCGTCGGGCAATAGACAGCGCCGCTCGAGCTGTCAACAAAATTGGCATTACTAAGAGTATCCTACGACTTCCACATCGCTGGCAACGGGTTATGCACAATTCTGGTGACTGCTTTGACGGTCAGTAAAACTTTGAAACACGTATCTATTCTGTACGAGCTGTAAATAAATAGTTGCCACTATTGAAGTTCCAACCCTCGTATTTTTACGAAGTAAGGTAGAAATGAAGTACAATGCTTCATTTGCTTTAAAAGGTTAAAGATTTGTCTGTCATTTCTATGAAATAATAAAAGAAGAAGAAAATTATGGTAACAATAATAAATTAAAACCTTAACAACAGTTCATTCATAGTATACAATAAAAATAGGAAGTAGCTGATCTGCTACCTGTGCCTACATAATATGTCTTTATATGCGCGTAGTCCCTATTAACGGGAAAAATTAACACGAAAAATAGAGTTCTTCAACCTGAGTGTTCATCTTTAGCGCTGACTGTTCGGGACTAACGTGATTTCTCGTAATATTTAATCGCTTAACACTTATCGAAAGAAGCGATAAATGGTGGCCGGACTAAGTTTTCATTTATTTTCCTATTTAATTTAATATTTTGATTCTGAGTATCTTGGAACTAAGGGACTCAAAATTTCTCAATCTTTGTTCGATTTCTACGTTTATTATAGGAAATAATTGGAATAAAAAACCGAAAATCGGTTTTTTCAGAAATCGGTTATTTTGAACAGTTTTAGCTGTGAGGTTAAACCAGCAAGGAAAAAAGAAACCATATAACCATAAACCGATTGCTTCAGCGATAATAGCAATTACTAAAAGCTGACCGCTCAGCTGCGTGATACAATACATGAATATGTTACTCTCTTATTGTACCCTTGTCTTGTAGACCTTCGTGGCTGGTATTCAGTTAAGTTGCTGAGGATGGACGCACCCATCCGCAAACACTTTTGATGTGCTCCATTTTCCTGCCTTGAGCCAGCTTCAAATGGCTACAGTTGTTTTACTACAGCGTTAAAAACGTTAGCTGCGTGTGAACTACTCCTGTAGTTTGTTGTTGTGAACTGTGTATCGTCTTACTTTGATTCTTTTGCATTTCTGGACGAAGGATATTTTGCTTTTATAAATACTATGCGTGAAGTACTTGCCTGAAGCTACAATATGTAATGAAGAATAATGTAAAATTTTCGTGTGCCACAGTTGATTGTGTAATACATGCATGATGCTTTTTCTCAAACCCTTTTCCCTTCCTCCCACAAATGCAGAAGAACCAAAGCGAGACGAAACGCCGTTCAGTAGAACAAATTATAGGAACAGGCCACCTGTTGCTGCCAATTCTGACACTGCAATAAAACAAACCTGTCACGAAAGTAAACTAAAGCTTATTGAAAGTAATTGTTGCTGCGTTCTCCATCCACTATCGTCGAATAAATTACTATGTTGGATCCGTTTCGGCCAGTGTGGGTGCTAACAAGTGTTTGCCATTTCATTAAAGCAAAATATCTTCAGTGGTCTGGAAATATCGGGTTTTGCGCTGTTTTAATTGCGCAGTATCTGAAATGGTAAGTTTTATTGTCCACTAAAACCTACCTTTCACTTTCAGGTGACCTTATTCTTTCCCAACTGGTGGTCTAATAACACTGTCTACATCATTATGTTCTCACTGCCAACTGCACAACTGACACTGAATTTCTTCTTTATTACTCTTCCTCAGAATTACACATTTACGGAAATGTTGAAGTTCATTACGTAAAATTTTGTTTTAGCACTCACTCTGTTTCCTTGGGATAGTGCATTATTGATTCTTTTGTCCCCAGTTTCACATAATAATTGGGATATTGTCAGTCTACCATGGTCTGACGTACTAAACGCGTGAGCGAACAGAATTACGGGTATTACTTTCAGATTCTGAAGATGAACACGAAAAACATATGCTCGTTGCTGCATTGACAGAATTTGAGGAAGTCAAGTAGTTGCGTACCATTTCTGAACATAAGAACACAGAAATTGATAGTTTAAAACACTTAGGGAGTTACGGATGTCCATATGAATTTGAATGTGAACACCTATCCACATAATCACACACATAAACACACACACACACACACAAAACATATCTTAATATCTTAAATATAATATCTTAAATATAATTTCTCAAGACAAATTCCAATGTCAATGTAAACTAACGCATTCCTTACCAAATAGCAAACAATATTTAGAACCACAACATCTAGCTCTTTCGTCATCTGCTGTTATGACTTTATATATACAGGGTGGAGAGCGGTAAACTGCTGATTTGGGAATGAAATTAAAAAAAATATATAATGAGCACTTAGAAACTTAAATTTTAATTTTCTCATATTGGACAATAATGGAAGTTTCTAATTACATGGTTTAAGCAGCATATCTCGCAAATGTCTAGTTTCGTAATCCACACACTGCTGCAGTCGTTTCCCAAAATTCTCACGCAGTCTCTCAAGCATGTCTTCTGGTATTCTTGCGATTTCAGCCTCAGTATTGTTCTGTACGTCTTCCAAGGTGTTCGGACGGTTGCAATACACCTTTGACTTCAGGTAAACCCCAAAGAAAACAATCGCATAGGGCTGAGTCCGGTGACTGTGCGGGCAGTTGAGATCCCCCATCCGAGAGATAAGCGTTCCAGGAAACGTTTGCCTCAAAAAATTCGTGGTAATGCCCGCTGTGTGTTTAGTGGTACCGTCTTGTTGAAACCAGGTACCCTGTAACTGCATTGCCTCGAAAGCCGGCTGGAAAAACTCTTGCAGCGTAGTTAAGTAACGATCCGAATTCAGTTATAGTACGACGACTTTCCTGGAGAAAGTAAGGCTCGATGATGCCCACTCCTGATTCAGCGCTCCACACAGTGACATGGGCTTAGTGCAGGGGCCTCTGGTGAATTTGCCTGGGGTTTGTGTCGCTCCAGTAGCGCATTTCTGTTTGTTTACAAACCAGCTGGGGTGAAAAGTGACTCATCATAAAATAAAACATTCGCGTCACGGGGTGTAGCTGCGAGCATGTCTTCACGAGATATTCTTCGTGTTACACAAACCCGTACTGACTATTGCTGGACCATGCACATTTTATACGGGTGAAAATTCAGTTCATTATGAAGAATCCAGTGGAAAGAACGTCTTAAAATGCCAAGTGCAAGTGCCTATTTCTGAGCTGAGGGTTTCCGAGATTGCTGTACGGCTGCTCTAACACGTTCGTCATTTGTGGTGTTGTAACGCTTCTCTCAGGTCCTCTTCGGACAGATGGCTCACCACCTGTTGTTCTGATGGCATTCACCCTATTTGAAATTGACTGCTGTCCAGGAACACGTTGGCATGGGGGTACAGCAAACCGCAAACGAAAAGCACGCTGCACTGCAATGGTCGAGTGGAAATTCGAGAAATACACTTTAGCACAAAACGAGCGTTCCTCATATTTCGACTGCATCATCGCAACTGAACACCAGTTGAATACAAATCTCCCGTCGGTCACTATGAACCGCGACCACTCTCCCCTCTATTCGACCAACAGCGCCGCCACAGCGTGAATTCTAAAAAAGCTATTTACCGCGCTTCACCCTGTATGATCTATCAAAAGATGAATCTGTCTTCGTGCAACCTGTTACTGTGTGAGAGCGACGAAATGTACTGCAAGAATCTGCATTGTTCGCAGGTATAATCGAGAAACTGGACTACCTGAATGATCTTGGAGTGTCGGCGATATGGATATCTCCTATCTTCAGGTCGCCGATGGCTGACAACGGCTACGACGTCTCGGATTACCGGGACATCGATCCAATTTTCGGAACTATGGATGACTTCGACGAACTTCTGGAAACAGCGCACAGTAAAGGTATGACTCTTTCTGCATGATAGGCAAAGTATTTCATTCTGATATCGACTTACCACCAGCCCGGATAGCTATGCGTGTTAAAGCGTCGCATGCGGGATGGGGTGGTACGCCGGCCACATCTCACTAGGTGAATGCCTCAAGTCCGTCTCAGTTACACGATTCACAAACATTTAGAAAAAAAAAAATGTTTCGCTCACTTTCACACGAACAACATTACACACAGGCAGCTGGGGTACACACATTCCGTCCAGGGGTGGTAGAAAGAGGGAGGGGACGTTGGGAGAGGGGTGCAGAATGGGGTGGCGACAGGAATGTCATCCCCGTTCGCCCTCAGATTAACCATGCCAAATCCGTCAACAATCATGGTGACTGTGAGCCGATGCGTGGTATGACACAAGAAAAAGATTTTGACTTACCACCAGACAGAAAGAACATCGTGATAATCTTCTAAGTTTATTGTTGTTTTCTTCGCCCTTCTTTACCTCACCATGATTGAGACTGAGTTTCTCTTGTCTGCAGTTTAAGAAACTTATTCACGTTGCATTTAGGCTCGATGTGATAAATTATTCAGACGCAGTCATCCATGTTCTGGTGCTAGTATTTTCTTAGAATTTAATATCCTACTTGCATCTGCTTTCCTTTACATCGCAAATTATCACTTTATATAAACATAAGCCAGTGAAATCCTGCCAGTGACTTTCTGGGTCCATCTGTTATTCGTGTAATCTTAATAATTGTATCTTCCACTCCATCTTGTCCCCTGATCTATTTGTTTGTATTATTTTATGTTCTAGTATCACCCCACACCATTTTATGCATTGCATACTGAGCAACTCGGTTATTGAATGGTTTTTGTATTACAGTTACACGTATCATTGTCAGTCAAAACGGGTGAAACACATTGATCGTTATTTTTCAGTTTTAAATTCATCTGTAAAGCTTGCGAAAAAAATTCATTTTAATGTAAATTACTTCAGTCTGAACCTGCGCGATCGCTACGGTCGCAGGTTCGAATCCTGCCTCTGGCATGGATGTGTGTGATGTCCTTAGGCTAGTTAGGTTTAAATAGTTCTGAGTTCTAGGTGACTGATGACCTCAGTTGTTAAGTCCCATAGTGCTCAGTGCCATTTGAACCATTTTTGGAGTGAAGACGATGTGTTACGGAAAGAAATGCAAAATAACCATGACAGTGGCAATGACGCTGCAGATTCTGTGGACTATTCCAATAACGAGGGCTAAGTAGCATCTGTATCCGACTAAGGGAAATCTTTTATCTGATTTTATTTTTTGTGTGGCTGTACTTTTACTGTCTCCTTCACTTACGTGTAATAAGGTAAACAACTGTATGTTTTCAAAATACGCTTTGTAGGTGCATACAGGTTTTTCTGTAACTCTAGTTGAACAAAGGGGAGCGGCGGATCGTCTTGGATTCGGAGATATACGGCATATGCGAAAAACATTTTGGTGCAAAGTTTGGGAATTTGTTTTGAAAGTTCATAAATGTAAAACTGTTTACTTCACAAAACGATCCTATGACTATACTATCAGTGAGTCACAGTTGGAATCGGCTAACTCAGACAAATACCTGGGCATAACACTTTGCAGGGGTATGAAATGGAATGATCACATAGGCTCTGTTGTGAGTAAAGCGTGTGGTAGCATTCGGTTTATTGGTTGAATGCTGGGAAAGTGCAATCAGTCTACAATGGATATTGCTTACAAATCACTTCTGTGACCCATTCTATAATATTGCTGAAGTTGTGAGACCTGTACCAGATAGAACTAGCAGGGGATGTTGAACATTTTCAGAGAAGGGTGACACGTTTGTTTGACCAGTTTGGAAAGTGTTACAGAGATGCTGAAGAAACTGGACAGGCTGACACTTGAAGATAGATGTAAACTATGCCGAGAAAATCTACTAACAATAATTTTTGAAAACACTGTTGGAACATACAAAGTTTCAAGAACCGACGTTAAATGATGGATCTACGAATGTGCAACAAGCCCCTCTGTACTGACCACATAAGGAACTTAAGGTCAAGATTAGAATAACTACAGCAGATACAGAGGCATTCAAACATTCATTCTTTCCGCGCCCCATACGTAATGGAATGGGAAGAAACCCCAATAGCTGGTACAATGGGACATACCGTCTGTTATGCTCTTCACAGAGTTTTGCAGAGTAGGCCTATAGATGGAGATGTAAATGTAGATATCTAGTGTGTTCAGTGCTCTATTAACGACGTGAAAACCGAATGCGAGAAAGAAAAAGAAATTGCACATTTTCAGGACACAGCACATTATTTTCTTTATGGCAGTCGATTTTGAAAGAAAACGTGTGCTTTGTCGCTTAAAACCTTACACAACCTGTGTCTGTCCGAATGTTTATTAGAGTATCGTGATAAAATCTGAAGTAAACCGACCAAGAATTTTAGAGAGAATTTTAGAGATTTTTTGCTAATATTTCGTCTTTATTTATCAGTTTAGACTACTAATCGCACGAAAGAAGCGAGTATTCACAAAAACAAAAATTAAATACAAGATAAAAATACTTATTTTTATTTATGGAGCTTGAATACTATCATTGACGTATTTAACTTTTTTTAACAATAAGGCGTTACCCATGTCAGTTTAAAATATTTTCTTTATTTTCGTGTGACCAGTAACTGAAAACAACGTTATTTTTATTAAAAGTTATAGCTCAATATTTGTTACTTAATATTTGCATTTAATGATACAAACAGAGTTTAAAAAGGAAAAGAATGTCACTACCGACATAAATCGAACCAACGGCTTTGCAATTATCGGACCTTTAGTTTAGCGTTCAGCTTCCTGCAGTTCCATTAATAACCATGAATTATCTTTAATTTATCAGTGCTCGGAAATCTTCTAATCTTCAAAAGCGACTGTTTCGTCTCTCTCTCTCTCTCTCTCTCTTTTAAATTGCGTCGCATTGCTTTAGGAAATTGACTTCGAATTCTCTAACAAGGGAACCTCCCCATCGCACCCCCCTCAGATTTAGTTATAAGTTGGCACAGTGGATAGGCCTTGATAAACAGAACACAGATCAATTGAGAAAACAGGAAGAAGTTGTGTGGAACTGTGAAAAAATAAGCAAAATATACAAACTGAGTAGTCCATGGGCCACATAAGCAACATCATGGACATCACGAGCCGAGGAGCGCCGTGGTCCCGTGGTAGCATGAGCAGCTGCAGAACGAGAGGTCCTTGGTTCAAGTCTTCCCTCGAATGAAAATTTTACTTTCTTTATTTTTGCATAGTTATTATCCGTCCGTTCGTTCATTGACGTCTCTGTTCACTATGACAAGTTTAGTGTCTGTGTTTTGCGACCGCATCGCAGAACCGTGCGATTAGTAGACGAAAGGACGTGCCTCTCCAATGGGAACCGAAAACATTTGATCCCAAGGTCATAGGTCAACCGATTCCTCCACAGGAAAACACATCTGATATATTCTATACGATACTGGTGACGGCATGTGCGTCACATGACGGGAATATGTTGTCGACCCACCTAACTTGTACACTTGGCGAATGGGTAAAAAGATTCTTCTACCTTGCCCGATTTAGGTTTTCTTGTGGATGTGATAATCACTCCCAAAAAAGTGATGAAAACATAAGAGTTTGTCACATAAACTGATAATAAAAAATTAAACTTTTCACTCGATGGAAGATTTGTACCAAGGACCTTTCGTTCCACAGCTGCTCACGTTACTACTAGACCACGGCGCTCCTCCGTTCCCAGTGTTCTTGATGTTGCATATCTTCCCATAAACTACTCAGTTTGTATATTTTGCTTATTTTATCACAGTTCCACACAACTTCTTCCTGTTTTCTCAATTGATCTGTGTTCTGTTTATCAAGGCCTGTCCACTGTGCCAACTTATAACTAAATCTGAGGGGGATGCGATGGGGAGGTTCCCTTGTAAGTATGAACAAAATCGAAGAGATCTCCTTATTAGCCTTCCTTATACCTGACCAAAAGAAGAATGTCGTTTGTTCCTCTTGCATTTTAACTACTGTTAAGAAATGTTATTTCCCTTTCTCCTGGCCTTCTTCGACGTAGAAGCTGAACAGTTGTGGCGAAAAGTTGAAATCTTGCCTAACGCTCTTCTCAACACGATCTTGTCTCCCCAGAGCATCCATTTCAATGTCCCACATGCATATTGTAGACATCGTACATAATTCGCCTGCCTCGTAATTCTATCTTCTAATAATTGTTAACTTCTTATTTCAAGTTACATTGCCAAAGGATTTGTCTAAGAAAGCAGAAAAATATTTTAATAAGGTGTTGAAATATAATAAAATTTCATGCAGCTGCGTGTCGTTCTACCGGAAAATGTTACAAACGCCTCGACGTGCCTGCTAACTGGTGTGAACAGTGAAAAGGAGTATCTGCGGTGAAAGGCTGATATTTTTGGATTTACTGACAGATTTTAATGACATCTTTGACTGTGATGAACATCGCGGTGATTTTATTTGTCACTTATTTAACTTTATGATGTACAGTACTTTAGCAGACTGTTTTACGATATTACTAAACGGTAACAAATTTTAAGGCTGTAATTTAAATAAAGGAAGGAAAGGAATGCAAAAAAAGAATGGATAGCTGTGAGAGATGAAGTAGTGAAGGCAGCAGAGGATCTAGTAGGTAAAAAGACGAGGCTAGTAGAAATCCTTGGGGAACACGATGAATATTAAATTTAGTCGATGAAAGGAGAAAATATAAAAATGCAACAAATGATACAGGTAAAAGAGAATACAAACGTCTAAAAAATAAGCTCGACATGCAGTGCAAAATGGCTAAGCAGGAATGCCTAAAGGACAAATGTAAGAATGTAGAAGCCTGTATCACCAGTGGTAAGATAGATTCTGCGTACAGGAAAAATAAAAAGAGACCTTTGGAGAAAAGTGAACCACCTGTAAGAACATCAAGAGCTCAGATGGAAAACCAGTCCTAAGCAGACAAGGAAAAGCAGAAAGGTGGAAGGAGTATATAGAGGGTATATACAAGGGAGAGGACGTACATGAAGATGAGAAAGGAGAAATGATACTGTGTGAAGAATTTGACAAAGCACTGAAAGACTTAAATCGAAACAAGGACCCAGGACTAGACAACATCCCGTTCGAGCTACTGATAGCCTTGGGAGAGCCAACCATGACAAAACTCTTCCATCTAGTGAGCAAGATGCATGAGACGGGCGAAACACTCACAGACTTCAAGAAGAATATAATAATTTCAATTCCAAAGAAAGCAGGCGCTGACAGGTCTGAAAATTACGGAACTAATAGTTTAATAAGTCACAGTTGCAAAATACTTACACGAATCCTCTACAGAAGAATGGAAAAACTGGTAATAGCTGACTTCGAGAGCAATACTGACCCTAAGATTTCTCATAGAAGATAGGTTAGGGAAAGGCAAACCTACGTTTAGAGCATTTGTAGACTTAGAGAAAGTTTTGGAATACTTTCTTTCAAATTCTGAAGTTGGCAGGGGTAAAATGCAAGGTGCGAAAGGCTGTTTACAATTCATACAGAAACCAGACGGCAATTATAAGAGTCAACGGGTACGAAAGGGAAGCAGTGGATGAGAAGGGAGTGAGACAGGGCTGTACCATATTCCCGATGTTATCTAATCTGTATATTGAGCAAGCAGGAAAGGAAACAAAAGAAAAATTTGGAGAAGGAATTAAAGTCCAGGGAGAAAAAGTAATTCTGTCAGAGACAGGGAAGGACTCGGGAGAAAGAATTTCAAGACTGGTGGATATAAGATGAACATCAACAGAAGCAAAACAGGGATAATGGAATGTAGTCGAATTAAATCAGGTGATGCTGAGGGAATTACATTAGAAAGTGAGACCCTTAAAGTAGTTCATCAGTTTTGCTATTAGGGGAGCGAAGTAACTGATGAAGGACTGGACTGGAAGTGGCAAGAAATGTAAATAGGAATCTTCTCAGCGTTCCTGATGTCCCCTAAACTGTAAGCTTGTTCCTTTCTTAGTGTTATAACGTGTCGCTGATATTCAACGAACTTCTCCACATACGATGAGGGAAGACGCTGAGGTCGCAGCCCATTGCGGCACATCGTCCTTGTACATCACCTAAAGCTGGCTTCAAATTTGGCCACCGTTTTCCTGTGCCGATTCAAATGCTTCATTTCGTATAATATCGCGGGAAACTGCCATACCTTCTTTACGTTTCTGGCACCAAAATGCCACTAACCCTATTTCAATATTTTCGAAACGTCCACTCCATAGACTTTTGAAAGCTTTCCTGTTCGATTTTGCTTTTATAAGATTCCTTTGTCCTTTCGCCACTTCCGGATGTTGCTTCTGTGACTCCATAATTCCTCGAAGCACACCGAACAATCACTGTTTTGAAATGTGTGTCGTAATAGCGCCTGCATCCTGTCGAAAATTCGAGAACGTTGTCCCACACAACGATTCATCGCACACGTTACTGCGCAGTTTACACGTGGGATCTCCAAAGATAAACAACTGACAACAAATTTCGCACGCCGAACACTTCCTGCTACCGTAAAAAAAGTGCTCAAAGCGCATTCGTACGTTTACGTTTAAAGCGTTAAGCAAAGCAGAGAGTAGAATTTAAGCTTAATACTAGCTCGAGGCTATATTCGGTCACGAAAAGAAACACTCCACGTCATATGCCTCAAGTGCAAGACGACCCCGGGTAAAATCCTCGTTTTGGTCTCGGATGTGTAAGGTATATTGTTCTTCTGTATATATAATTTCAAACAAAAATCGTATACTCAGTTGTGCGAAATTATGTCACTGAAGCTACTATCCCCACGAATCAAGCCGCTGGAAAGATCTTTCTCGTACCCTGATTGCCAATCATCCCAACCGATTTACCCATTTGATTTAAACGAACCGGGATTTAGTTTGCATTAACAATGAAGGAGGTTCAAGGTCGGGCACTGAACTACGTTTGTCGGGAGGCTATCTGCGAACGCCTTCGCGACAAGGTGAAGAGCACTTGAGAAGAACACACTCATCTGTTCCCAGAGCGTTATGTAACTACCTCTAGACTACTACGATTACCAGGCAATCTTCTAATACAGATTTTTTTCAGTTACTTTTTTCTCTATCTCAATTAATAACGTAATCAGGAGCCAACTCAATTAGATGGAACGTGTGAAAATAAGATATGTTTATCGTGCTATCAACAAAACATTGGAGTGTTCTTTTATCTCCAATTACTTTCAGTGGCACAATGGACGGCATCAGTGGTGCAACAACTCCTTGTCACTGACCGCCTCTGGACTGCTTTGATGTATTCCTTCAATCCGACCTGGTACGGACCTCAAACACCAGAGCAGTACTCAAGAATAGGTCGCACCAGCGTCCTCTATGCGGTCTCCTTTACAGATGAACCACACTTCCCTGAAATTCTCCCAATACACTGAAGTCAACCATTCTCCTTCGCTACAACAGTACTCATATGCTCTTCGCAAAAACTGACCTACCCTCCTGGCAAAATACCAGATACTTTTTTGATTACTTAATGAATGCGTGAAGCAACTCCTCGTTCAACTGACAGTCAAAGTCAGTGATTATCGTCGGACACAGTATCCTTATAACCAATTTAAAATTAATGCGTTAATGCTTAAGATAAGCAGAACCAGTCACGGTTTTTCGACTTCTAACTTCAGCTTCTAGGTATTCTAGTCGTTTGGCAAATTTCAAAATCCAAAGAATTATTCTAAGTAAAAAATGATTTTTTTCATCGTATCTTGATACATGTTGTGGAAATCCTGACAACTAGATACGCGTCACACTATTATTATGTGCTACCACTTAGAGCAGTTATAGTATCATTTGCTAATAATTGGTAACAATCTGTGCTGATAGTGAATAAACGGAACAGCCTGTATTTCTGATTTCATATTTCTGAAGGCTGTTTGTTGTATTTGGCGTATCTGTGGATTATAACATAGATGCAACTAAGAAATACTTTCTTGCCGACGGTACATTAAAGATATATAAGAAAACTTATTTTTATACGACGTATTATAGTATTACGTCGCTAAAAGGAAATGTCGGTGTACAAAAACGTTTGCTACACAAGACTAAAGTGATATGCAATCCAGTAAAATTCTGAGTTAAATCGTTGCTGTAGTAAACCAGCTGCAGTTAAGTGTAGCTCGTCGGATCACCAGGGCACAAAATGAACTGACGTAACGTGACAGTACAATCTCTGAGGGCAATTCACGAACTGAAGGCAATGTTTTAAAACTAAACTATTTACTGGGAAATTACTACTGCAGACAACATTATTTAAGTAATGAATTTTCAGTGTGCAGCGGAGTGTGGGCTGTTTTAACACTCTCTGTTAGATTAAAACTGCATGCAGAACTATGACTCGAACTTGACACCTCCGCCGAGGATCGGAAATTCGTTCTGGAAACGTCCTCTAGATTCATCAGCAATATCCTTTCTTCCAGCAATGCTACGAGGGTTGTTCAGAAAGTAAGGAACGATCTGTCGCGAAATGGAAACCACAGTGAAAATCAAAACTGTTTTCTTTGTACATTTAACTATACATTCCAGTTACTTCTCTACATCGTGACAAATAAAAACACCTACAGCCGTCTTTATGATATTATTTTATTTTGTCGCTACCAGTTTCAACGCTGCAGTGCGTCATCTTCAGGCTGTTTTTGATGCGGTGGAGGTTGATATGATCCCCATACATTACACATCAGTTGCCAGCATTACTGCATACGCAGGTAATGTGTCAGCACCCCAACAGTCAACTGCCAACTGACTCTGGGTTATGCAGAGTCTGTGACTGATCATGGAACATATCCAGTCATAGTTTCCTTCGTTATCAGCTGGCGTCCTACCAAGTATGTTTGCTACGCTTACTCTACAGTAGCTCCCATAGTGGGCAGCTATCACGTAAATTAGACTGTGGCATTTCTCCTCTGTTTTTGAACTTTTTATACTGTGCATCTTTTACATAATATTTGAAACATCCTTGGTTGTTAAGTCTACGACAAAACTTGTAATGATTATATATTTTTATTTATGGAGTTCGCTGAATGTAGTCATGTCTCACAACCATTGGCTAATAGTGGCGTTTGCTGGAGGTGGTTCGTGGAGCTTTCGCTGTTAAACCACTAGCGACTGTGCCTTGTTCAGCAGCGTCCTTCACGCCTCTACGGAACGGCTTGCTCCATGCCACCGTCTCCTGCTCTCACCAAGGGTATATGAGCCACGGATTTTATTATTTCTTTCTTATGATTGTATTCAAGTCCTCTGATCTCTAAGAAAGTTCATTACTATTTTTGACACAGTAAAATCACCTGATGATGATCCTGTAAGACACGAAAACCACTCACCAAACTAAATATATAACGTACATGCTATCAAGGCTGCTTTTATTGAAATAATTTTACTCTAGTTTCATCGAATGCTGTTTTTTCAACGAGAATTGTTAAAAAAATCTAACTAACATAAGGATCTCAGGAAGCAACAACTAATAATAAAACTAAGGCTAACGGCCATGCATATCTTATGGAAGTATAAATTAAAAAGACATTTTGTAAGTATGTTCTGGACATTTTGTCAGAGTATAGATTCGATGTTTGCTCATGAAGGGAAAGCGTGCTACATTGAGCAATGTCCTCTCCCTTTGTTAAAACTTCAAAGGAAGCAGACACAGATAGCTGACATCTCTCCTTAACAACTACAGCAGTATCCAAAGTAGGAATAGCATTCACATTTTTGATAGGTGTTACAAGGAGCATCCCATTCCTTACTTTGAACATTGAGGAACACAACTGTGCTGGCATAAGCTGTCGCCAGCACACCGGTCAGCAATGATGTAACGTGAAGATCGATAGTAGGCGATGGATCAAGCGCGCCTATCACAAGACCGGCCAGGGACACACCGACAAGCAACACGCCGCCAACGCCCTCTCAATAGCAAGTATTTAGGCCGCCACTGCTGACCGGAGGAGCTCACTATCTCACTCAGGCTATGACAGTACATCGCGACCAGATTTGTGTTGATAGTGGGCCTAGTACTTTACAAATAGCGAGGCTGAAGTCTGTACTAGCAAGATTACCGATATTGTCTGCAAGAGCACTACTACGGATGAGTTTCTACCAGAACACATGGACTCTATTAAAGTTAAGTAGCAGCAGTCCGTTCATGTAAATAAAGAACTGTGTTAATCCACGTGGACATTTGAGTTGTAAAAAGCGGATACCAGCTACCCATAACAACATCCTCTCCCTTGCTTCCTTGGTACAACAACAATACCGCAAACTCTGGAAAAATAATCCCCTATTAAGTCCTGATTAACCGAGTTTTTTATGTCTGTAAAGAGACCAATGATTGATTTCATTGAGGTTAAAATACTTTTCTGAAATGCTTGGAGGTTTACTCTTCTTTGTACAATAATAACCAAATGGCCTTCCAAAACCTTCTTCAAATATTGTTTTAAGATTGAGGCTGTATCAGCTGTTCAGGGAAATCGCCTCATATTTGATGTACCTTTTATTTGGTTCGTAACATTTATTAGATCAGTAAAATAACCTCTTCTGTATCTTCAGCACGTATCTCACGGCTTGTGCAGAGTAGTGTGACAGTAACTGTGCAGCTATCCTCACACTTTGGTGTGCACACTGAGGTGAACAAGAAACGCAATTCCCAAAGAGTGCCCTTATGATGTCCAAAATATCTTGTATTAATTTCATTGTCATGGTCGAGATATCTGGCAAATCGAGTCCTTCGACTAGTATGTGATATCTTGGCAATAGCAATAACTGATACATTACAGAAGACCCGTAGATATGCATCATATAAGGAATACATTTGTTTATAGCTCAAGCTAGTGTCTTACTTTCGAATGTTACACTCCCATGTCGCATGCAACGTATACAATGGGTATCCCAACTCTGTCCAGTTCTTTTGTTAATTTTTTTCTGAGTGCTCACTAGTGCTTGAGACGCCGAAGTTGTGATATACTGGTTGCTTCCCTACCGCAAATAAGCTGCTGGCCGATGTTAATTCATGAGCACTAACAGAACCTCTTTGAATGGTTGAAACACTTTTCCTCCAGCTCTCATTAAGCCGCCTCGTCCGTGTCTGGAATATCAAACGGCAGAATAACAGATACCTCGGCCCCCTCAGATAATCGCATGTTTTGGGAGAAACCAAAGCAGATTACTAAAACTGACTTTTCAGTCAATCTTGCGGCAAACTAGGGGCCCGTTCAACCGGTAAATCATACTACAGAGCAGACGTGGCCCTCAGAACACTTGTACGTGGGTGAGTCAAATGAAAACCTTAAATATGTAATAACAAATCGAAATTTCGCGCCGTTATCCTGTAAGTTGGTAAGCGTGTTACAAACAGCGTGCAGAATGGCCTGTAGGTGGCAGCATAGAGCAGATGCACACATACCGTCGCAGTATCAGTACAAAGATGGCCGCCCCACTAGTGAATTGAACCAGGGAAGAACAGCGTTCTGTTATTCGGATTTTTCGTGGTGAAGGTGTGAAACATATTGAAATTCATCAACAAATGAAGGTCCAGTACGGTGATGCATGTTTGTCACGGCAGCAAGTCTACGAATGGAGTAGGACGTTCGCAAATGGTGTGACTTCAGTGGAAGATGCTCCTCGTTCAGGTCAGGCAGAACTTGTTGTGACTCTACAGAACATTGCAGCAGTTGAAACCATAGAGAAGGAAACCGGCGAGTGACACTGACTGAACTTGCCTCATGTTTACAGATTAAACATGAGTCAGCACACCACATTGTGCATGATGTGCTCCAGTTTCACAAAGTGTCTGCAAGATGGGTGCCACGGCATCTGACCCCTGAAATGAGAGAACGACGTGTTGATGCTTGTGAAGAACTTGTTCGGCGCTTTGAACGAGAAGGTGATGGCTTCCTTCCAAGAATTGTTACTGGGGACGAAACCTGAGTTCACTTCCACCAACTGGAAACGAAGAGAGCGAGCAAGGAATGGCGCCATTCCTCATCACCGAAACCAAAGAAGTGTCAAACAGAACTATCAGCAGGGAAGGTTCTGCTGAATCTCTTTTGGGACGAAAACAGCGTCATTTTGAAGAATTACATGCCTATAGGGACCACTGTCACCAGTGCATCATACACAGATCTCCTAAAAAATCATCTGCGGCCTGCAATCAAATCAAAGTGACGTGGATTGTTGTCAGCAGGTGTCCTTTTGCAACATGAAAATGCAATGCCCCACACTGCCCGTACAACAGTTGCAACAACCACAGACCTGCATTTTGAGCGTATTCCTCATCCACGATACTCACCAGACCTTGCCCCAAGTGACTTACACATTTTTGGACCATTCAAAGACGCAATGGGAGGAAAGAAGTTCTGTTCTGATGAAGAGGTACACCACGCGGTGCATGAATGGTTGCGTGGACTACCAAAAGAATTTTTTTCTAAAGGAGTTTATGCACTCTGTAAGCGCTGGTCAGACTGGGGGAGTGGAACTACTGTCATTTCCGAGACAAAGTTAAAATTTTGTGTAGGTCTATGTGTACATATGTCAGTATTTGTTGCGCATGTGCATTTCATCTGTTGTATATTATTAAAGTGATATTCACCTAGAGGTGATAATTATAAATAAGCGTGGGGGATATTATGTTGAAAAGTGATACAGCTTTGTACCACTTCTGCACAATAAATAATATTTTAAAAATATTTAAGGTTTTCATTTGACTCACCCTCGTAGTTCACTTGGGTGGTCCTACAAGAAATTGTCAACTTGCTGCAGAGGAAATCGCGGATAGGACTCATATCTCTTACCTACTGGCTGAGTTCATTAGTAGAGGCCGAGCATATTTTCGGAAATATTGTTTGAAGTAACGCCACAGCTTCTTATTAACTTCTGTAAACTATCTAAAGTGGAACAGTACTTTTCTTTCACTCCCAGCTCGTGAGGGAGCAGGGCACGCTGTTGGGAGAAACATTGCACAGTCTCGAAGTGGCAAGAAAGAATCCTAACTGGGAAACTTTGGGAGGGAGTTTTCAGTCCCAGCGTTCGCCTTATGAGCAACGGAAACCTTCCGAAAAGATTGGTCAGACTGGGGGAGTGGAACTACTGTCATTTCCGGGACAAAGTTAAAATTTTGTGTAGGTCTATGCGTACATATGTCAGTATTTGTTGCGCATGTGCATTTCATCTGTTGTATATTATTAAAATGATATTCACCTAGAGGTGATAATTATAAATAACGGTAACATACACAACAGTGAGAGACGTTAAGGCTGGCTGTGTCACTTTCTGCTACTTTGAGCAGCCGGAATCTATTGTTAACGCTGCTATTACACAGCACTTCCAGCGTTACTAATATTAGAATACCTGTTGTTTTACAGTTGACCACTCGTTGTTTTACAATATACCAGAGCTAAAAGGTACAAGTCGTTACGATTAGGACGCAAAATGTACAGAACGACAACACCACGGGTCACTGCTTAGCGTAATGAAGAATTGAAATCTGTGGCATTCCTATCTTCCCCGTGGCGTCAGAGGACACTGACCATTTCCAGAGTCGCCTGCCAGTTACACTTCTACCTTTTATCTTGAACACAGCTAATACACAAAAATAACAGTGAGTTTAGGGCATCTCATTGTTGAGTCTGTTGTGACAGCCTGCAGAGGAGAGCAAAAGAATTGCTTTTACTTATTGATTCCCCACGAAGATTCATTTACTCTTGAACAAGATATTTTACAAAAGCATGGAATATCGTAACAGAATTCTGAACAACTTTATAAAAATGTCACGACTTCATCAGTTGAGGACTGACTTTTATATTCCTTTCAGTGAGATAAATTTTCATAAATGCATTTTTCTAATCTTCCTAAATATGGTGTGTGATATTATGAATGATAACACACACTACACTCTCAGACTTAATGTTACACCAGTTCAGGGTAAAACCTTAAGCTGTCGACGATTACCTACATAGTTTTCGTCAGGAGCAACTGACTGTCAAAATTGCTGTTGTGGTGGCCTTATATATCCCAAGGACGGCCTCTCATTGGTCAGTAATTACGTCATGCTGTAGCAGATGGTGCCAACATTTGCGCTGGTAGCACCACCGCTCCAGCCGTAGCTATATAAGGCCACCACGGCAGCAGTTCCGACAGTCAATTGCACTCCTATTTTGGCTGGGATGTGAAGTAATTAAGACCCCGAATTTTCTTTGTTACTGAGGAGAAAACCTCCCTAAAAACCTCAGTAATGTTAAATCGTTTACTGTATATTCTTTATTATTCGTCACGCTCATTTTGATTTTTTATATGCTGCAGTATATTTTACTCTTGTAAACTCCTTAGCAATTGTGCAATTCTGGATATACTGTTTGTATGGCACTAGAGACAGCGCGTGGAGGATATGGGTATTTGTATCTTGGAAAGTTTAGATGTATTAGTGGCTACTTGAGGAGTTCTGTTGTTTTCGTTTCTGTAGCAATTCTTGATAGTCCATAGTTTTTTCGAAGATTGGATTAGAGTTTTCCCAATTTTGACCTCAAAAGTTTCCAAAAGTTGCTGTGATGTGTATTGAATCTTTATATGATCAGTAGATGAAGTTTAGAGGTGTTTAGACAAGATTTTTTACGATCGATAGATGTGTTGGTCTACCATTTTTTGCAGTATTTCATGATCTTTGCAAAATATGTAGCACTGTGTTCTGGGCCAGTAGCTGTGCATATAGATGTTTATGATTTTTGAATGGGTTGCTATTGATGATATGTCCAGTGTAATTATGCAATTAGAGCATCTAGTTGCTGATCCTCCAGCAGGGTAATACTTATACCTTCCGAAAATGATGAAATGAAGAGAGTAGCCCATATGCTTACACATCAACATATATGTAAATTGAATTTTTAAAAATAAAGAATATTATATTATTATTATTACATCCTGTGCAATGTGACATCTAAATTTAACATGAAAATTTTAATTTACCGAGAAAATTGGAATTTCCCACCAACAGGGGGAGGAGAGGGATTGCGGTGAGGAGGTGGGCTGGGGATTTTCCAGGGAGAGGGGTGGGTTTGCTCAAGGGTGGGGGATGGAAAGGGGAAATTAAATAGTCAATTTAATTAACTAGTGAATTAATTTGATATCAATTTAATATGAAGTAGACCCAGAACTTTCTTTGTCCTCCTACTCTAGCGCAGGTTCAAGTAGTGCTACTTCTGTGTCAGTGAAAAAATAAAGGGTCGAAGTATGTAAGAGTAACACGGATTTGTATCCCTACTGAAATACGTAGAAAGTACAGAAGGCCTTTATCCAAAAAGGAATTGTCAAATAGTTGATGATAATGTTGATTTTTAAGAAAGTATGTGCTATGAAAATCACACTTCAACAAAACTGAAGTAAAGAGAGTTTTTTAAATTCCATTCTTTCGCTTACAACTAGCCTATGTATGTGTGTATGTTCCTCTGAGATGTGTGTCAGAAAAGAGGTAAAACATTCCATCCCAGACAAATTTAGACACAGACTTCTTTACTTCATTTCTAGAACTAGAGTTCCATTTTCAAGCGATTGACTATTTTAAATAGGCTACATGTCACTCTACTGTAATGGTGTCACTATTATTAGATTGTCAAATAATCATAGAAACCTTGTTTTGGAGCAAAAATACGTAATCATTTACACGAAAAATAAGTAACGGCAAACAGTTTTCAATATATGATCAATGAAAGCACCTTCACTCATGCAGTAGTTTAGTCATTTTCTCTGTATTTTGGTTTGCGTTGTAGTTTAGTTTGTATGGTGGGCTTTTTCTCTAGTTTATGTCGCTTTCATGATGTATGGATTATTTTAACACTTCTTTTGGCGCAAGTTGTATTTCTGCCAGTTGACTCTACTATTCATGTTGGTGAAGACAAAACTTGACAGTTTTATTGTTATTTCAGGCATCAGAGTACTCCTCGACTATGTGCCCAACCATACTAGCGATGAGCACGAATGGTTTATCGCTTCCAGCGACCCTACGCACGAAAACTTCACGAGGTATAAGGACTACTACGTATGGGTGAACGGGACTGCAGATTCGCTGCCAAATAACTGGGTGAGTTGTACTCGTATGTTCAGAACAGAGATTAATAGCTGGTGTGTATACGTAATAACACAGCTATACCTACAAAAGATCTCATGCAAGAAGTTATAATACGGGATGATTCAAAAAAATTTATCCGATTTCAACAGTTCTATTAATTATAATGAACATCGATGTTCGGGTCTAACGTGTAAATTACTGTAATCTAGCTCAGACACAGATTTAGCCACAGGTATCACTTTTTAATCGACGAGTTTCAAGACAAACAGTTTCAGCTCTTCGGGAGAACTATACAGAGAAATTCACAGCTTAAAAAATGTTTACTACACTACCTGAGAATTGCTAACGAACAGAGACATGGTTGGACAGGAATAATAACTAGCAATAATAGACGATATGGAACACATTACATACGTAATTGAAGCGAAACGGTATATTTATAGCGAAAAATAGTACGTGTATCATCACAAGGGAAAGCAGGATAACAGGCATAAATAACGTTCATATTTGACACTGATTAGATTCCCAATACAAAGGTCGATATCGGACTTTCACTAAGGAATATGTGCTCATCCGGCACGAATGCAAATTTTGCACCTGTTATTCATGCTGGGTACCAAATTATTGAGGGTTTCTCGGAAAATATTGTTCCACTTCTCTCTCAGCGCGATTTTCAGTTCTTACACGGTTCTAGGGGGGGTGGGGGGGGGGGGGCTTGGTTGAGAAACACGTCTGCCAAGAGCATCCCAGGCATCCACTATAGGGTTTAGGTTCGGGGAGTACGTAGTCCATTCCATACGTTCAATATCTTCCTTTTCCACTGTGTTCGACTCCTGTGTGGGCGGGCATTGTCGTCCATAAACAGAAAATGGGGATCTTGCGCACTCCTAAACACACGGACTTGATCTACAATAACTCCCTGAAAATACCGCTGTGCTGTAACAGTGCCTAGCGCAAATATAGGCAGCGTGTTTCACCATTGTGCATAATTCCTCCCCATACCATAACGCCTATGTCATGCAGTAGACGTCATGAAGATTCTGTGGTGTGTAACGTGTTGCCCTCTCCCTCCACTTTAACTGGTGGCCGGAATCTCTTGCGACAGTGAAGTGGGAATCGTTGGAGAACATCACTTTGGACCAATGTTGCTATCCTAACCAACATGCTCCTTGCACCAAGGAACTCTTTCTCGACAATGACGTATTGATACATTTAAGGCTTCCGAGCACGAAGACCACGCTCATTTAATCGAAATGAATTGGTTCTGGCAGAGAGACGCGTACCGGTAGCGGTTGCAAGGTCTGCAGCGATCTATTTAGCAGTGTGATTGCTGTTCCTTTTCGCTGCTGGGGCTACGTATCGACCCTCTTTCAGTGTGATGGTCCCTCTACGACCACCAGCATGTTTGGCATAGCGTTTCCGCCTTCAGCGTTTTTAATCTAGATGACACTTTTGGACACACCCATTCCTGTGGCCACAGTAGTGACACTATGACTCCCTTCAAGCCGCCCACCTACTCGTCAGTGATCGTGTAGACTCAAATGATATCAGAGTGAAATTTTCACTCTGCAGTGGTGTGTGCGCTGATATGAAACTTCCTGGTAGATTAAAACTGTGTGCCGGACCGAAACTCGAACTCAGGACCTTTGCCTTTCGCGGGAAAGTGTTCTACCGACTGAGCTACCCAGGCCCGACTCACGACCGCCCTCTCAGCTTTACTCAAGGCGAGTTAGAAAGGAATTTTTTTCACATTTTCGGATTTTTATCTCATTATAAAATTAGCAATTTTCCGAATCAGATGATACACATATCACTTATAAACTCACATTGGAAATATTTTATTTTCTAAATATAATCTACACTGGTTGAAAATGTTCAAATTTTTACTTGCATTACTTCAAGATCTGATAAAGTCGGTAATTTTTTATTAGAAGGCTGTGAATCGCTGTGTTATAAAGGTCATGTCCAGAAGAGGATGGGCACTAGGTTAAAGAAATTGAAACAAAATTTGAGAAACTGTTTCATGGTAATACCATAAGGGGCAGGCTGACAGACAAAATGATTCATGAACTACAGCAGTAGTATGGGATGGCCATTAAAAATAATACTGAGGAATTGATGAAAATGAAGCAGGCAGTATGGACTACCTTCTTCCACAGACTGTCAACTGGTGAAAAATCAGTACACCACCTTTGTCCTCTTGCACCTGATTCATGGTGCAATAGCCGCAAAGCCCAGTACTCGAACAGTTTACACAGCCATAAACATTCCATCCCAGCAGCAGTCATGACTATTTACAATTTTACAGAGACCTAGAAAATCCTGAATTACTGACGAAGTGTGTGCACGGTCAGACTCAAAACCCCAATGAGTCATTCAATAATCTTATATGGGCTCTCTTACCAAAAAATGTTTTGTTGGAATGAAGACACTAAAATAGGATGTCAGTGATGTTGTTATTGCTTGTAATGATGGCAACATTGGTAGGGTTAAAGTGCTGCGGCATATGGGAGTTAATCCTGGAGCAAACTGCATCAGATAACTTGAACGGATGGACAAGATTCGCACTGATAAAGCAGAGTATGCACCACAGTTGGCCACTAAGGAGTCCAGAAAGAAGAAAAGAAGAAAATACTTGGAAAAAGATAAAGAGGATGATATACAGTATGGAGCAGGGTGCTTCTGAGTGACTAAAAATAAAAAAAAATTAAGCATTTATTAAATGCGTTACAGTGTTTTGAAACTTTGGGAACCATTCCTGAAAATATATATTTTCAGTTACATTTTTTCCCTAAATCTCGGAAACCACTCCCAGTAGAATATTCAAATGTTAAGGGAGTAATAACATACATATCCTGAGTCTACTGAACTAAAAGAACAACATAATGTCATTTATAATTAAAATTATTTAGGATAACATACAATTTTAATCATGTAGTTAAAAAAATTATTTCCGAAAGCAGTGGCCGAAATGCAATAATTGTAGTTCAGTAGGCTTAGAACACACAGTTTAATATCCTATAAAAGTTTCATGTCAACGGCTAAAGTGGTTCCTGAAATACAGGGAAGCCAAGTTACTAAATTTAACATTGTTGTGATAGGGCGTTCCTACTCCACTTAACGCTGTGAGGAAGGGTTGTGAGACCTGTCTGGGTAGCTCTTCTGTTTACTGTGTTAGCTTTCTCACTAATCATTTCTGTTCCTGGCCAGCTTACCTACAGTTACCACTCCACTCTGCGGCGCAGCTCTTCTAACCGTTGCGTGTGAAGCAGTACGAAACAACTCTGCCCATAATTCACATTACTATTGCGTCTAGATCTCACCATATTAATTCGCAAGTGGTGGCTAAAGATACTACAAAAGCCATTCTCTGGTTCAGTACCAGACAACAGGTTGCAAAATGGTTCAAATGGATCCGAGCACTATGGGACTTAACTTCTGAGGTCATCATTCCCCTAGAACTTAGAACTACTTAAACCTAACTAACCTAAGGACATCACACACATCCATGCCCAAGGCAGGATTCGAACCTGCGACCGTAGCGGTCGCGCAGTTCCAGACTGTAGCGCATAGAACCGCTCGGTCATTCCGGCCGGCCAACAGGTTGCATCTGTGTCGAAGTTTGAGGTAGTTGGGATCAGGGCCTATATATGAAGTCTGCCAGAGACGGCACCCCATTCATCAAGATGCTGAAATCTGAAGTATGCCTGAGGTGAGGAGATGCCTCGCTGAAGAATAACTGTCAGCTTTCTGCCACCTACAAGGAAGATTCGGGTCTAAACCAATGAGGGTGGACCTCCTTAACCAAAGCACGGTTTCCCACTCCCACTGCTAAATTATTTATGTTACCCAGTAGTAGCTGTTTCTCACATTTCGTTACACATTTTGTTTGAGCTCGTTGGTGAGTTCTTACACTCTTCAAAGGAGTCCTAAATTTTACTGTTCCCCATTCCACAGGCCCTGTAGTCCCGACACAGGCTGGAGATATAATCTGTACTGTGACACTAACATGTCCAGCTAACAGTGGGGCTTACCACAAAGCACGGCCCGGCCTGCAATTCTCCCTAGCAGCTGTCCAGCTGCCTTCTGGTGAATTCTGTTGGGTCTGTTCTCACCAGCCGGTTCATGACCCAAGGCGCATCCGCTCGCTTACAGTTAAGAACAACTTTCTTTCATAGAGGCTTCATATTTAAGTCAACATGCAATTCACTATAGGGAATTGTAATCTACGTTAGTAAAGTACTGGCAATCACTGGTGCTGATCCATATTTCATTTCCAAGTGGCAATTAATTATTCCAGTGTGATTTGCCTTTTAGCTGTTTGCATGGAGAACAGCGGGATATTTAAAATCTCGAGCAGCGTGCGTGTGCTTTTGGTTAGGTGGCTTTTGTAAATCAATTTCAAGTACAGTAATTTCCAGCCTTGACGGACTGCAAGTGTCTTGCATCAAATTGTTTGTCCCGAATTCTCCTACTTCACTGTGATGTGTTGTAAGCATTTATCGTATACACATTGTATACAAACGATTTTGTAGACAACGTCTTTAGCTGAAACTGCATAGTAGATTGTAACTGTATATTGAACAGCGATGCAAACACGGAACCTTGCCTGCTCGCATGCAGTGTTCTTATTGGCTGTACTATTCGGCAAAGACTCACGTTTTCTGATGTAAACTTATCTTCTTTGTTTCATGTCACTTTATAATGATTTACAACGATGTTTTAATGTATAATAAAAATTGACAGATAGACCTGGGAGGCTGACGTGAACAGACAGAGGGAGGGAGAACTGGAAACAGGGGGGGGGGGGGGGGGTCAGGAAGATTTATGTACAGTATATGCGTCACACGCATTTGCGAGCAAAGCCGTTAGCAAAACGCTAGCAGGTAGCTGAAATAAAATTCAGACACCAACTCAGTGGTTCAAATGACTCTGAGCACTATGGGACTTAATATCTGAGGTCATCAGTCCTTTTGAACTACTTAAACCTAACTAAAGACATCACACACATACCTGCCCGAGGCAGGATAAGAACCTGCGACCGCAGCGGTCGCGCAGTTCCAGACTGAAGCGCCGACACACCAACTGAAACTATGCACTGTATGCGCTACAACTCCTACTTCATAGAAGGATTTCCAACTGAGTAATGAGTGTGTGTGTGTGTGTGTGTGTGTGTGTGTTTGAAGGAGAGAAGAGACAAAGGTATAGGCAGACAGACAGACAAAATAGTGGCACAAAGAGATATGTACGAAACTTTGCAGGCATAAATTTAATGTAAAAATGACTGCGTGTAAATGGGCAGCGCGTTGCTTCAAAGCGCCGAGAAGGAAAAGAGGAAACGAAATGAAACTTCACTGATTGGAACGGAATGTGATGTTATTTCAGTGATTTCAAAACTGAGTCAAGTTTATTAGGTACTTAGCAGTATAGATCCAGTTTCTGTATCACGTTTCACCCACTGTGACCTGGAAACACACACTGATTTCGTGGGAAAAGGTAGTATAAGAACGGGTCATCTGTTGTTCCTGTGAAGGTGAGTCGGAAAGAGCGTTGTCCACGAGTAGGAAAGTCCCCGATCGGCACATTAATTTCGTAAGATACAGAGTTTCGAAACGGCACACAAATCGCAGCTGATTAAAACATTCTTTATGGAAATGTATCGAGTTATTTGAAATTGCTCTCAGTCGTTTTCAGAGGGCCGCTGTTGTTAGACACTTATTGCGAAATACTAGAAGGTTTGAAGATTCACAGCGGTTGGCCCAAACACTCCTAGTTGATCATGACACTGAATACAAGCAATAAGTCTACATAGACGACTATACCCCATATCGTTTAGTTATACAGACGACGTCCACTCACTGATATTCGTAAGTACACTGCCTCACAAAAAATGTGAAGCATCCAGATGATGTTACGGCAATATAACTGTGTACTCGTACACACACTGGCGGGTATGTAAATGATTACAATTGCAATTCTCTGTGACAGATAGAACAGCCACCAGAGTCCACTAAAAGGGTATAAAAGGAAAGTGAACTGCCTGTGTACTTGTGTGAGACAGTCAAAACGTGACATAGTTTCATAGGGGACCTTATTGTGGGCCTCCGTATGGCCAGATTTGCGGGGCATTCAGATGTGGGAGTGGTCCAATGTTGCACTACATGGCAATGTGATGGCAGGAATACTCGTCGTTAAAGTACCGGCTCACCATGTTTGACCAATACAAGACGGGATCGCCGTATTGTGGACCAAGCGTATTATAACCCTGTGACATCTGCACACGCCATCCAGCAAAAACTAATTAACTCCCTGCAACATTCTGAGTCATTCCGAACCATTGGTCATGGACTAGAAGCAGTGGAGAAGGAATTACTGTTCCATGGCTAGGCTGCCGTTAACACTACGATACCAACGGGTAAGGATGGAGTGGTGCACTGCTGATGTATGGTGTCGCATTGTATTCAGCGATGAATCGTGGTTTTGTACCACCACACATGACCATCATCGGCGAACATGGCAACGATCCCGGGAGAAATCCTGTTCCGGTGTTACTACTCACATCATGGTTTGTGGGTCTTTGGGGAAGATTTCAAGTCACTACTGGTAGTGATTGAGGGAACGCACATCTTGAGTCCTCATGTGACAGTATCATGGTGCCATTTTTCAACAGGACAACACTCGTTCATACATGGCATTTGTCTGTCTACTGTCTGCATGATGTTGAAGTGCTCTCATGGCCAGTAAGATCCGCATCGGTCCCTGATGAAACATCTTTGGAACCAGCTCGGACAGGAAAATCGTCCATGCACCAGTATTCAGGATATTGCAGACAAGTTAAAACACTTGTGGGCGACCTTGTCTCAGGAGAGGCCACAGTGGTTTCATGACACCCTTTACATCGAAATATGGCATCCAGAGAGGATGCAACGTGATACTGCTAACTGGACTAATACTGCTGAGTTCCTTATAAATTTGCCTCGATTTCGTAATGACTGAAATAACACCACATTCCATCCCAACCAATGAAATTTCATTCCATTTCCTCCTCCCCTTCTCGTCGTTTCTCATTGTTTTGAGGTAACATCCTGCCCATTTACATGACCGACTTATTTACACTTATCTTTAGACACGTGTAAATTTTTACATGTGGAGTTTCATATGAAACTCTTTGTGCTACATATCAGTCTGTCTGTCTGACTGCCTATTTCTTCCTCTTTCTCTCTCTCTGCTACAAACACACACACACACACACACACACACACACACACAAACACACACACAAATATTATAGTATTACACAATCGTAAATTCTTCTATGAAGTAGAAGAGTTTTAAAGCATGTATGTTTTCAGTTTGTGTTTGAGTATATTTATTTTATTTTTGTTGTTTCATTTCATCGTTAGATAACTGGATTCGATCTTCTCAGATCTTGCAATCCTTGATGACCGTAGTAACAGATGGTGTGAAACAGATCCATTAGTGCAGGTGTGGATAATGCAGCTCATCACTGTGTCGGTGTTCTCCACACCTACAGAGATGGATCTCCCCCACTCTAGAGATTCCTGCGACCAATAAGGAATGTAAGATCTGAAGATGATCTCTTAGAAGATCAAGACCAGTCATCTAAAAATAAAAATAAAGAACTTAAATGTGATAAAGATTGTGCATACTGAAATTATTTATTCATTTACATACTGGCCATTTCTCCACAGCTTCGTCTCCGTATGTCTTGAGCACTGTTCCGTCACATTTATGTTACCACCTGTCAGAAGCCTGAATACCACCTTTTGCAGCACGGATGCGCAGGAATAGAGTCAACGAGGTTCTAGAAAGTGGCTACAGGGATGTGGAGCTATGCTGGCTACATTGCTGTGGCCAGCTGCACTAGATTTCTTGGCGGGGAAACCATGGTGCTAACAGTACAATAAAGGTGGACCCATAGATAGATTGGCTTTAAATCTGGAGAGTTTGGTGGCCAGAAGAGTGTGGTAAAATCATACTGGTGCTCTTCAAACCATGCATGTACACTGTGAGCTGTGTGACAGGTTGCATTTCCTTCTGGTAGGCCCTATTGCGCCAAGGAAAAACAAACTGCATGTAGGGTGGTAGTGGTCCCCAAGGATAGATGCATGTTTGTGTTGATCCAGAATGACTAGAGCACGCACTCCGACCTGGACTCTTCTGATGACTGTTGTAGTGTGCATACGTTCAGAAGTTTCACGTCACACACGTTAATGGTCATCTGTCAGATGGAGCATAAAACTTGATTCTCCTGAAAAGGCACCTGTCATCACTTACTGATCGTCCAGTTGCGGTGCTGGTGTGTAAATTCCAGCCTTTGTTGCTGATGAACAGCGGTCAGCATGGGTGTATGGAAAAGGCACCTGCTGTGGAGATCCATATGCAGCAACATTCACTGAAGAGTCGTCCCCTTGGTCCATCTGGGCAGTAAGTTGCTCAACAGTTGAACTTCTGTTATCCCATACACACTTCAACAGCTGTCATTTTAAGCCCACGGTGCACCACACATGCCTCAGTGCCTGCTTTTGCTGGTGCCATTTTGCCAAGCACAGTCTACTTTTGCTATCATGGCACACAGAGAGTTTACATTTCGGCAGTACTTCAAACACTGGCCCGAAAGACAATGACAATGTCCTTTAGGACATCAGATAAATCGTTCTGTTTCTGCACTATGAGAACGACTGCACATCCCCGCAACACACTTTATATACACTGCACTGCCCATGCTGCTATCTGCATCTGTGCATAGTTACTGCATGCTGACATCAGATATAAGTGGTGGTCACATCAGTGAGACCTGATCGTATATTGAATACACCTTCTCTCCTCCTCCCAGTCTCTTTGTCCATTTTCTTCAGCCCCTCTCTCTGACCATATCTTCCTCCCCCTCCCATTGACCATATTCTTCACCCCTTCTCTCTTACCATCTCTGTCTCCCCTCTTCTTTTTTCACCTGCCCTTTACACCTCTACTCCCACCTCCTTTATCCATCCCAACCTGTCGCCAGTTATGCTCACTGGTACATGTAGCTTGTGCAATACAGTTCAATAAGACACATCAATAATACTCCCACGACTAGTGTGGCATGCGGTACAGGCTATGTTTTGGTGGGTGGAAAACGTTTTTTATTTGCTAACATGTAGGCTGCCCTGCAAAGCAGGTTAATGTGGCACAACGATACAGTTCCCACACAACGTGCCTGTCTTACAGCGCAAAATATACACCTGTGGCTGGGAAAACAACACTCTGTCGACATTTCTGCCCCTTTTGGAGGTAGGGTGTTATAAAGCCTGCAGTGCTGATACTTGGGAGGTTGCTGTTTCTATGCCAAATTTGGCTGAAATCGATCTAGGTGTTTCGGAGGGTATCCAAGACATAATCACATGTGTTCTCTTTTACATACATGTATAACAGGTTAGGAAAGTGCTATGCATACTGGAGTGTCTTAGCCTTATAATGAGCCCTCACTGCAATATGTGTTAAGAACCATACGCACACCAGCCAGAAAATTAGTTACGTCCAAGAGATGTCATGCTAATAAAGTGTAACAGCTCCTCTAGCCTTGATAATGGCCTCAATTCCTTGCAGAAAAGAGTGTCCACAAGGTAAATCAGCCACGTCATAACCTGCTTATGCCACTGACTGATGTTTATTGTAGGTTCTACAGAGCTACCAAACTGTAGCGATGCTGTGTGCTACATTTCACTCGTTTTTTTAAACAGTTCCACTCATTTTCTGTCTGTTGTTCTGCTGTCTGTGTCAGCGGACGATTAACTGATTAATAACACTAATTGGACTTATACTTAAATGAGTTATGCAGTATAAGACACGTTCAGAAATGTTTACTGATTGTTTTGAACGTTATTTTTCTCCTACTCATTGCCTTATATTACAACAAGCTTAATTTAATTTCAGATTCCCTGAAACAAATATCTACGGCATTTGAAGATGAACGCTTCTAAAACGCCCATTCACGAATTCATGTCACTTCTGTGTAGAACTTTATACCATAGCATCTGACTGGTAGAATGCATGCAGTTCCGTGAGTTGTCAGTACTCGAAGTCAAACAATAAAACAACCCCCCTCTCACATCCTGCGCTACTTACCCCTCTGGCCATGTGGTAAGCAGCCAGCTTTACATAATTCATGGTCGAATTCAGTGTCGTCGATTAAAATTAATTACATCTTAAAATTTTACAGACTCTGTAACTACACTACTGGCCATTAAAATTGCTACGCCAAGAAGAAATGCAAACCATAAACGGGTATTTATTGGACAAATTTATTATGCTAGCACTGACATGTGATTACATTTTCACACAATTTGGGTGCATAGATCCTGAGAAATCAGTACCCGGAACAACCACCTCTGGCCATAAAACGGCCTTGATACGCCTCGGCATTGAGTGAAACAGAGCTTGTATGGCGTGTACAGGCACTGCTGCCCATGTAGCTTCAACACGATACCACAGTTCATCAAGAGTAGTGACTGGCGTATTGTGACGAGACAGTTGCTCGACCACCATTGACCAGACGTTTTCAATCGGTGAGAGATCTCGAGAATGTGCTGGCCAGGGCAACAGTCGAACATTTTCTGTATCCAGAAAGGCCCGTACAGGACCTGCAACCTGCGGTCGTTCGTTATCCTGCCGAAATGTAGGGTTTCGCAGGGATCGAATGAGAGGTAGAGCCACAGGTCGTAACACACCTGAAATGTAACGTCCACTATTCAAAGTGCCGTCAATGCGAACAAGAGGTGACCAAGACGTGTAACCAATGGCACCCAATGTGCGTTCACCGCGATGTCGCCAAATACGGATGCACCCATCATCATGCTGTAAACAGAACCTGGATTCATCCGAAAAAATGACGTTTTGCCATTCGTGCACCCAGGTTCGCCGTTGAGTACACCATCGCAGGCGCTCCTGTCTGTGATGCAGCGTCAAGGGTAACCGCAGCCATGGTCTCCGAGGTGATAGTCCATGCTTCTGCAAACGTCGTCGTACTGTTCGTGCAGATGGTTGTTGTCTTGAAAACGTCCCCATCTGTTGACTCAGGAATTGAGACATAGCTGCACGATCCGTTACAGCCATGCGGATAAGGTGCCTGTCATCTCAACTGCTAATGATACGAGGCCGTTGGGATCTAGCACGGCGTTCCGTATTACCCTCCTGAACCCACGGATTCCATACTCTGCTAACAGTCATTCGATCTCGACCAACGCGAGCAGCAATCTCGCGATACTATAAACCGCAATCGCGACAGGCTACAATCCGAACTTTATTAAAGTCGGAAACGTGATGGTACGCATTTATCCTCCTTACACGAGGCATCAAAACAACGTTTCACCAGGCAACGCTGGTCAACTGCTGTTTGTGTATGAGAAATCGGTTGGAAACTTTCCTCATGTGAGCACGTTGTAGGTGTCGCCAACGGCGCCAACCTTGTGTGAATGATCTGAAAAGCTAATCATTTGCATATCACAGGATCTTCTTCCTGTCGGTTAAATTTCGCGTCTGTAGCACGTCATCTTCGTGGTGTAGCAATTTTAATGGCCAGTAGTGTATTTCTGTTTGTTACTGAGCAGGAAAACTACATCCTTACGAAGCTCTTAACATCAGCTGACATTTTCGTATTCGGCTGTTAGTTGCTAGATGCATATTATTATAAAATATGACTGAGAAACGCGAGCCATGCAAACACAGGATTTGGGCCGCGTGCGGCCTGTTGGCCACAGTTTGACGACCACTGTTCTACACAATCTACTGCACTCCAAAGCGACCTGTCTGTTGTTTTAAGGGGTGCGGCTAACATTTAGTCCGCTAAGGTTATTAGTTTTTGGGCAGTGACCATCAGGGTAAAATTAAAGAAAATTTGAGATACCAACAAAATTTTTCTCCCCTGTGCGCCAGATGTGTATGCAAATGAACAGTTTATTCAAAAGTACAGATTCAAGCATTTCATATAATTTTTCTGGTGGATGATGAATTCTGTATTGTGCCTTGCCTCACTTGATGCTCTATTGCAGCCCGGTGGTTTCAACGAGCCTTCTGCATGGCAGTGGAACGAGGCCCGCCAGCAGTACTACCTGCACCAGTTTCATTACAAGCAACCCGACCTCAACTACAGGAACCCTGTCGTTTTGGAGGAGATGAAGGTGAGCACTTTGTGACATTAATCACTTATTCTTCCTTGCAATGGCAAACAGCACGCTGGGCTTGTTGGTAGTCTCAGTGGTATCGATTTGCCAACAATAATCGAAATCTAAATTCATGAGCATTTATTAATTCAACAGTTATTTACATTTCTCGTACTGGAGACGGCCTGAAAACGGTAGAAATAACCCTCCTCAGTCAGTGCATTAAATAATCTAAAATTTTAATACAAAAGGTTTATGACAAGATGTTCGTGATGTAGTGTACATTCTAATTGTTACGAGCATGTGATGGCGGCTCCCGGTAACTGAGGTATGGACTGGAATGTGAGAAATATTGCGAAGGTTGTTATATGGAAAAAAGACGTTGGCTGTCTACGTGGGAATGGACCGATATGTAGGATGTAGATATTAGATGTTGGGAAATGACTGGGATGGCAGTTGGGCAAGGGATAAGGAACGTGCGTGTGTAGGGGGGGGGGGGGGGGGAGATAGTGAGATGAGATGAATAAGGTAATTTATGGTAGGGGTAGATTTCAGGGATGACATCATGGTCTGGGAGGGCAAGGCTACTCAAATTACGTTGGGAATGAAGATGGAGCCTTTGGAGATGAAGGTGGCTTGTATTGATAGGGGTTTGTTATGTGCAGATGGTGGTCCTATAATTTAATGCCCATAACGAAAAGCGCTTTGCTTTTGTTCTACAGCATTCATTTATTTCGTTAAACCGTTTTTGGCTTACAAAGCCGTAAACAGACATTTACTGACTATTGTCGCCAAAGTAGTCACAATGTTTGTAAACGACATGGAAAAGAAGTTACACGTGGATATTGAAGCACAAAGGCACAGAAAATGATATCTTTCACAGTGTGGTGCGCTTGAACCATAAATAAATATAAACGGTGTAAACAGGAAAAACGTCAACACAAAACTGATGAAGAATGTCTACATAACAGTTTATATTAATAAACAAAACCAACAAAATAAAATAAAAGTAGTAGTTGACAATGCTACTTTAAGAAGTATAAAACATGGAGTGTGATATACAAATCAGTTAAAAGGAAGAATAATCAATTGTAACTACAAAATATCTGAAGAACTTAAGCAGTACCAATAAGATGAACAGAAATGAATAAATGCAGGAAATGGAGGAATCTAAGAGAACATACAGTAAATCCCATCTTTGAGAGTGTGGTGGCACTGCATTTTGAAAATTAAGAAGTTGAGCAACATCCAAAGATAGAGTGATCAAATAGGAAAAACATTAACACTGTAGTCAAAACTGTTTCTATATAACAGTTTGCATTACATAAATGAACCTTGGAAAGTAATACAAGCACCAATTAAAGGAATGACTTAACAATTTCAGTAACATAAAAGAACTCAATGAACACAGTAAACCGGGTGAATGTGAAGGAACAGACATTGTGGGAAGTAATGAAGAACTCAGAGGATTATGTGAAGCTTAGAAAAGGGGACGCATTAAGTTGTGTCTAGTCATTTGATATTAGACATGGACTGTGAGTTAGATGTTTGTTTATTTCCAGGGCTTCCCGCACATTTAGTTTTTGGCGTTTGTTTGCTAAGTGAAGGCATGCCACTCTGGCTGGTAGTCGTGGCCTTCACTCAGCACATTCTCAGCCAAGGTGGAGTCAGAATTCTGCAACCTCTAACTGTGTTCATGTTCTGCCAGACTAGCTGCTATATCTCTGCCTGTGAGACGACCTTTTCGAAATAAACTTGTTGACATAAATAAAATTAACCGAGGTTGCATTTACATGGTGCGCTAACAAACTGGTTCAAATGGCTCTGAGCACTACGCGACTTAACATCTGAGGGTCATCAGTCCCCTAGAACTTAGAACTACTTAAACCTAACTAACCTAAGGACATCACACACATCCATGCCCGAGGCATGGCGGTCGCGCGGTTCCAGACTGAAGCGCCTAGAACCGCTCGGCCACTCCGGCCGGCACTGCGCTAACAGATGGCGTTGCTTTAGTACTTGAGCCAAGCTCGTGACAGTATTTTTTTAAATCGGGACAAAATTTGGCATTGCCGGGATGTCTGGACAAGCAGGGCCACAACGGTGAAGCATTCTGATGTATTGGGATGGCAGCCCTTGGCGTACCCCATCCGTATCCGAATCAAATTCCCCGTCGCAGTCTCCAATGATAGCTAAATACGGTGTTTCGTAGAACATTATGTGGTACAGAGAAAGTGACGCGAACTGCACTGTACCTTAACGACAGCTTTGTTCTCTTCATCACTTGAAGACATCCAAGAGCACGTTTCACCATTTCTATTTATTGGCTTCCGGAACGAGCTCATACAAACAACTCGACACCGGAAATGCTTTACTACAGTTCGTTGTGACAATGCAGAGTATACATTAGTTTAAGTCGTAATCTGGTGCAAACTTGCAGAAGCTTAAAAAAGGACAGAATCTGACATAAAACAAATTTTATATCCACATTATAGTGAAACGAGTAAAGGAGACGAGGATGGAACACAGGAAAGACAGAGGTGCTCTCCTATAGAAATCCTGCTGCTAACACATTAACAAATGACAGATTGCCGTCTGTAAACATTTAGAAAATCCCAAATTTCACAATTTCATAATGCTTGAATGAAATGTAGCCTGTTTAAGGAAGCTTGGTGAGTTAGTTTAGTGTATTATGTTTATTTACAAACAACGGACGCTACTGACATATACCGACATTCAACCTCGAAATGATGCTAACTCAGTGGACTTTAGTAGGCTGAAGCCTACGACGATCACTCACATTTTTCAGGGCTGGTGCGGCTGGCGGCAGCAAACAATTCGTCACAACTCGTCAGCTGAACCTATTTGTAAATAATTCAGATTTCGAGGAAAGGTATGCATACTCCTATCACGGTAAGACGGCAGAACCATCAGCATTTTCTGTGGAGGTCTCCACCGGCCTTTTCTCTTATGTAAATCCAATCACTTCCGACACATCTTCTTCAATGATCTCGATGTCGGTTGCCAATATTCTAAGTTGTGTTTACGGGATTTCTCAAATCGCAATACTGATTAGGTTCACTCCGCAGTTTTCTACACGTATCTGACATCTTGATGTGCGTTGAATGGGTACCAGCATTTCTCTCATTGAAACTTCTCACAAGAAATTTAGTATGTCATGACATACGTGCTTGATAATTTGTAGCACGGCAAAGCGAGGTGTTTCCAGAGCCAAAGTGGCTCAAAAATATTATAATACTGACAACTTCTTATATGAACCAACCCTTTTCATGAATTTTGGTCAATGAGAGCACAAATACCCATACATTTTGTCGACCATTGATACTGATAAATAACTTGAGATTTTTCCAGCTACAAGAAAGGCTCTATTAATTGCTCTTTCTTGGCCTGCAACTACACCCACAGTTGAGCGATCTTTCAGTACTCTACTATGAGGAAAACAGCGGATGTGTTGTACGATGAGTGAAAACGAGTTATGTGACTTGTATGTGCCAAGTGTTCACAGACGTAAAGTGACTAAAAACCTTGATTTACTTGCTTAGTCATTGACAAACCGAGGCAACATCCTCGACGATTGTTATTCGCCATCATACGGGATCACGTGTAATATTACGTTTAGTGTAGTTTCATATCACGTGTGGTTCTTCAGAGCTACTCAATAAACAGAAGACATATGACATCTAAAGCATTTACTAAACATACAACTCAGTGTTTCATATCACATCGTGTTTTGTTTTTGTCGGAATTGTACATTACCTCGACGGGTCAGGAATACGTATTTTCGTTGGCGTTCATTGCCAAATGCTTTAGTAGCTAATACTGGCCACACGTTCAGCGATGAGCTACAGTGTAGTTGTTTGACCATTACGGGTGACAGCAGTTGAAAACATGACCATCAGGAAGACTACCAACTTGGGCCGACGCGTATCGAGCACAAAAGTAGGGAACAAAGTGGCATCACTTCAGGGACAGACATGGTAGCATCTGTTGTTTACACTAAGTATTGTTCTGGTTATCAGAAATTGTGTTTTAAAAACTTGACTTTCAAAACAGTATTTGGTAAATAAATACTTTATCATTGTAAGTTTTATCACACGTTTTCAAAATCGGAACTTGTGAGTAATATGGCTAGGTGGTAGAGGGGGCGATTGCCTGTATGTTTGCAGAGGTGCGACTTTTTGAGACAGAAATGTACATACCGTCAGTGAGATTTCCCGTGTCAGTCGTACTTGTTGGTAGTAGTAGCGGTTTTAACGGATGTGGCCTTGCCTTACTATGAAATAGTACGAGGGAAAACGAAGTTCCCAGCCACGCCCTACTACACGAAAATGCACATGAAGAAACAGTTAACACCACGATCAGTAGCCAAATTATGTGGAACAGTCTTCTTGTTGTTTAAATAAGCATCACCACCATCCTGGTAGCCTTCCTCTTGCGTTCAGAAGTTGTGGTCTGATGTTAGGTAGTTTTGCTCATGCGTAGGATAATATAGCAATTTTACCTTAATACCATGTCTCTGGAGTACCCCCTCCTCACACTATTATGGCAGATAGATGTGGCATCTGTCCAATCTCCTACAGAATACGCTAGGGAATGGCTTAACTTTATTAAATACAGTTATTCATCTCCTTAATACTAATGGAATGACATTTGTTGTGAGAACCAACCCTAATTCAACTGCATGTATGATAACGCTGACCTGGACTGGAATACATATGTTTTGCCTGCTTTAATATAGTCCTTCCGTGTGATACTTATATCGGCAGACAGAGCATGATTTCATAGCTTTTCTCAGTCTTGAGTGTCCGGTTACCCTCAACCCACTTCAACTCCACGCATTTCATGGTATTTTTTCAGTAATTTTTTGTATTCTCAATTTTGCTGGGTTTACGCGATTTTACATATTTAGTCTAATTTCCCTCAATTTTACGTATTTCCCATCCATTTGTCATAATCATACCAGGTTTTCCTCAATTTTTACAGATTTTATGTTATTTCTCATATTTCTTTCGATAGTTTTCCATATGTGTATGGTCATAATGCTGCCATAGCTATTCGTTGTTTGGTATTATAATAGGGTATTTGCACGTCTCATATAATAAACAGTCCTAAGAATTTCCCTCTTCCCGATGATATACATTCATTCATTGTGGATAGAACGGTTATGGAAAGTATAATAACACTCGTTTTGTAGCTATATGAGGCTAAACGAATGGTGGAGATGATGGATACATTGGAAACACTTCAGCGTGCTGCTACAACACATCAGAGAGCTGTCTGCAGGTTCATGTAGTGACGCACTTGATGGAAATTCAAAAGTCTGGAAACAGTTCTATACGTTCATTTGAGTACCACTCTATCATATAGGGCTCTGTAACAGGGAGTTGACACGTGTACAGAGTTGATTTTTGTTGTTAATCTGATATTTCTCCCATAAGTGTATGCTCTTATTGCTTACCAGATCAGCCTCGCTATTTTTGTTTATGTATTCCAACTCTGATTCGTTTCCACAACCCTGCCAAGACATTTACAAACTGCAGAGTTCAGGTATTTTTTACCCTCGTAATAATTTATTCGTTAGTTGACAGTGTGTCGACTGCCCTTAGCATCCTGGACCATAAGAGTTCCCTTTTCCCTGCCTACAGAGTGTGTTTCCCTGGCAGCGTAATTTACGGACGAACAGTTAGCAAACTATTCATTCGAGCAACAACTGCTGACAGCTCTACACACATATATACACTCCTGGAAATGGAAAAAAGAACACATTGACACCGTTGTGTCAGACCCACCATACTTGCTCCGGACACTGCGAGAGGGCTGTCGAATGGCGCTAGCTGCGCATCATTTGTGCACCGCCGCCGTCAGTGTCAGCCAGTTTGCCGTGGCATACGGAGCTCCATCGCAGTCTTTAACACTGGTAGCATGCCGCGACAGCGTGGACGTGAACAGTATGTGCAGTTGACGGACTTTGAGCGAGGGCGTATAGTGGGCATGCGGGAGGCCGGGTGGACGTACCGCCGAATTGCTCAACACGTGGGGCGTGAGGTCTCCACAGTACATAGATGTTGTCGCCAGTGGTCGGCGGAAGGTGCACGTGCCCGTCGACCTGGGACCGGACCGCAGCGACGCACGGATGCACGCCAAGACCGTAGGATCCTACGCAGTGCCGTAGGGGACCGCACCGCCACTTCCCAGCAAATTAGGGACACTGTTGCTCCTGGGGTATGGGCGAGGACCATTCGCAACAGTCTCCATGAAGCTGGGCTACGGTCCCGCACACCGTTAGGCCGTCTTCCGCTCACGCCCCAACATCGTGCAGCCCGCCTCCAGTGGTGTCGCGACAGGCGTGAATGGAGGGACGAATGGAGACGTGTCGTCTTCAGCGATGAGAGTCGCTTCTGCCTTGGTGCCAATGATGGTCGTATGCGTGTTTGGCGCCGTGCAGGTGAGCGCCACAATCAGGACTGCATACGACCGAGGCACACAGGGCCAACACCCGGCATCATGGTGTGGGGAGCGATCTCCTACACTGGACGTACACCACTGGTGATCGTCGAGGGGACACTGAATAGTGCACGGTACATCCAAACCGTCATCGAACCCATCGTTCTACCATTCCTAGACCGGCAAGGGAACTTGCTGTTCCAACTGGACAATGCACGTCCGCATGTATCATGTGCCACCCAACGTGCTCTAGAAGGTGTAAGTCAACTACCCTGGCCAGCAAGATCTCCGGATCTGTCCCCCATTGAGCATGTTTGGGACTGGATGAAGCGTCGTCTCACGCGGTCTGCACGTCCAGCACGAACGCTGGTCCAACTGAGGCGCCAGGTGGAAATGGCATGGCAAGCCGTTCCACAGGACTACATCCAGCATCTCTACGATCGTCTCCATGGGAGAATAGCAGCCTGCATTGCTGCGAAAGGTGGATATACACTGTACTAGTGCCGACATTGTGCATGCTCTGTTGCCTGTGTCTATGTGCCTGTGGTTCTGTCAGTGTGATCATGTGATGTATCTGACCCCAGGAATGTGTCAATAAAGTTTCCCCTTCCTGGGACAATGAATTCACGGTGTTCTTATTTCAATTTCCAGGAGTGTATAAATACTCCGCATGTTTATTACCAGTCGCGACGTCTAGATTTCAACCACATGTACGTTTTTACGACAATGCTACAGCCCTGCAAAAAGCAAAATAGTCTTCGCAAAACGGTTCTGTAGGGGGTGTAAGCGCATTTAAATTCCTCCTGCTAAAGACCGTAACATCCTCTGTGCAAATTATATTACCAGTATTTTGTAACAAGATTGTCTAGATTTTCCAGTAATAAGAAGAAACCACGGCATCCTGCTGTGTCTGGCTCCGAGCTGGTTAGTTCATGATCGCACATCGAGGTGAACAAACGTGCAACTGCCACCCCTCCCTGCTAGTGCTACCTTTTGGGATCGGTTTTTATGGTAGTTGTGTTATTTTAATAATTTTTCTCATCTCCCAGTACATGTCTTGCATTATGACCAGTTGTTTACGAGCTGCCGGCCGGAGTGGCCGTGCGGTTCTAGGCGCTACAATCTGGAGCCGAGCGACTGCTGCGGTCGCGCGTTCGAATCCTGCCTCGGGCATGGATCTGTGTGATGTCCTTAGGTTAGTTAGGTTTAATTAGTTCTGAGTTCTAGGCGACTGATGACCTCAGAAGTTAAGTCGCATAGTGCTCAGAGCCATTTGAACCATTTGTTTACGAGCGCTGGTTACATTTTTCACGACAATTTTGATGTCTAATTAGACTAATGAAGCATTTTAGATCAGTTGTGGTAATGTGTATAGAGCTTCCTACACTTCAGTGACGGTTTGCTGCCCTATCCGTTCTTACTATGTATCAGCGCGCAAGTTGCGCACAGCTATACCAAGGTGACATCTCTGGGGCAGTAGAATAGGATGAAGTTGTCGAGAAATAAAGAGAGCACAGTTTATTTGAATTCACAACACCAGGGCTGCAGGGTGTTTGTCGAGCAACGCACCGGAAGGCGCTGCAGCGAACTCCGACGTCAAATAACGAGACACACACGCACACAGTCAGTAGAAATGGATGGCGGTGGACGCCCGAAATCATCTCTTGCACTGCTGATTGATCAGCCATTTCATAAACACGAACAGATCCAGCACAGGCAATAGTCTCTATGAGTTACGAGATGCCTCATCAGTCCTCCCAGTGCGTTACCATTATTTGCTAGCTACGCTCCCCTCGGTTATCAGCACCATTCCTCATGTAAGAGGCTACAGACACAGTCCTCAGCTAAAACGTTCACAGGTAACACACTTGTTAAGCCCTTCTCTGTCCACCACCAACATCTCATCACTTGAACACATTTCCCACCAAAAATAAAGGTAGTAACCTCCATTGCAAGTTTTATCTCGCCAATTCACAAGTGGAGCAGAGAGATTTATTTCGATTCGACTTGTGGGTAAAGGTATCATCCTATGTAAAGTTAGTATTTATTTCGACAACATCTGCTACTATCTTTTTCCAGCAGGATAACACGTTGCATCACATCGTCAATTTTTGAGGTACATTGTGATTTTAGGCACTCCTTGTGTAGCGCTATGGATCATCATCATCATCATCATCATTTAAGACTGATTATGCCTTTCAGCGTTTAGAGCGCTATGGATATAATTGTGAAATAAGCAACGACCTTTATCGTTAATTACATAATTATAACTGATTATTACTTCATTTCCCACCCAAAATAAATAAACCACACTAACCTAACCTTGAAACTTCCTGGCAGATTAAAACTGTCTGCCAGACCAAGACTCGAACTCGGGACCTTTACCTTTTGTGGGCAAGTGCTCTACCATCTGAGCTACCCAAGCACGACTCATGCCTCGTCCTCACAGCTTTACTTCTGCCAGTATCTCGTCTCCTACCTTCCGAACTTTACAAAAGCTCTCCTGCGAACGTTGCAGAACTAGCACTCTTGAAAGAAAGGATCTTGTGGAGAGACGGGTTAGTCACAGCCTGGGGGATGTTTCCATAAAGAGATTTTCACGCTGCAGCAGAGTGTGCGCTGATATGAAATTTCCTGGCAGATTAAAACTGGGTGAAGGACCGAGACTCGAACTCGGGACCTTTGCCTTTCGCGGGCAAGTACTCTACCGTCTGAGTTACCCAAGCACGATTCACGCACCATCCCCCAGGCTGTGGCTAAGCCATGTCTCCACAATATCCTTTCTTTCAGGAATGCTAGTCCTGGAAGGTTCGCAGGAGAGCTTCTGTAAGGTTTGGAAGGTAGGAGACGAGGTACTGGCAGAAGTAAAGCTGTGAGTACCGGGCGTGAGTCGTGCTTCGGTAGCTCAGTTGGTAGAGCACTTGCCCGAGATAGGCAAAGATCCCGAGTTCGAGTCTCGGTCCCTCACACAGTTTTAATCTGCCTGGAAGTTTCATATCAGCGCACACTCCGCTGAAGAGTGAAAATCTCATTGTGGTAACCTAACCTTTCTTTCTTGCAGCTGAAGCGAGACTGACCGTTTCTGTGTGTCGGGGCGTGTACCCGCCCCCCCCCCCCCCCGGGGGTTTCCTGATCAGGAGGAACGAGGTTCGAGTCCCGGAAAGTGCACCTGCCATTTTGAATTTCCCGGCAATTTCTATTCCTGCAAAAATTCGAAATTACCGCCAATAGGGCAGTTGGACTGAGGGGGAGCGGAAGGGGAGGCGAAGGAAGGGGGACGGGGTGGAGACGGCGGCTGGGGAAAATCCGAGACGCATCCAAGAGCGGGGGACGGGGTTAATTAATTGAGCAAATAATTAATTCGTATAATTTATTTGTATATAAATTTGGTATCGAAACTGCACTCGCACCGGCTCCGCCATCCTACTAACGTCCCGTCGACAGGAAGATCATCACAGATGGAGCACAAGCGTGGAACACAAATGGATGTGGAAGAAGGTCGGTCATGCCCTTTTCAAAGAATCCATTCCGGAATTTGCCTGGAACGATTTAGTGAAATAGAGGAAATTGTGTCAGGATGTCTGGACGCGGATTTAAAACGTAGTTCTATCGAATGCGAGTCCAGTGTGCATACCACAGCGCCACTTACCTCGGTTGCTATCTATGGTGTCTCGAAGGCACTGAAGTTTCCCTGTGGTTCCATTTCAAGAGTGTACCACGAGGGAATACCACACTCCCAAAATCAATATCCGAGGACAGCAATTTGATGGCAGGAGTCGCAGTCACCTATCACGAACAGTATCAGCTACCGTTCATCACGGATCATATTTCTGGAAGCGGAGGTTTAACGCCACTTCACTTGCAGATGGACAGATGGACAGATAGCACGTGAAGTTCAAGTGATTGACGCGAGTCATTGTTTTCGACAGACGCTATTCATACATCTGTAAACAACAGTCTCTAGAAATTATCGTATCTGTGTGTGCATCGCAGGATCAGGAATGAAGAGAAGTCAAAGCTGTTTCAGACCTGCTGCTAAGTTCTGAATGCATTGGAATAACACTGTCAAAGTCATAACGACGAATTACGTGTACGTCTGGTTTTGTGTATAGTATGATGTAATCACGTTATGTTTTCTGTGAGGATGAGTCTGCTTAGAATGGTATAGAAACGTAAGATGGTTATTTAATTTAGACACAGTAATATTGTTAGTTTTGACGCTGAAAATATGGAAAAATAAATTAAAAATAATGCAAAACACACATTTCTTTGTATCAAGAAAAAAGTGTTGGCTCTGGCCAATTGTATTCTTAGGAAACATTTAACTGACACTAAGCTTGCTATGTCTCGTAAGTAATCGGCACTTACATACATGAAATAAGGTTTCTGGATTTTCCACAGTATAAAACAACTGCTACAAATCTAATTTTCGGTGTAACATAAAAAGGTAAAACTCCTTCTCTTGAAACCTGAAAACCACATTATGTTAACAGACAAACTGTTGTTGGAGATGGGCTGTCTTTGCCTTTTTCTGAACATAGAAATGACTTCCCCAATCAATGACGACTCCATATAATGGAGCGACTTCACATTTTCACATTAATAAATCATTTTCAGAACTGAAACAAGAGATAAATTACAAAACAATGATCCCCAGACAGACTGGGGATCGAACCCCGAATATTTTAAACTTGAACTTACGCATATTTTATTGTTTTTTAGAAACGACACCATAACATGGAGCAAATTCTCATTTTTATCATTAACAAATCATTGCCAGAAATGAAAAAAGTGATAAATGCGAAACAATGGTCGTCGGACTGACTGGTGATCCAACTCAAAATGTTTTAAGTCTTGCACTTATTACCAGTATAGTTGCTTATGCTTGTGACTTAACCTTAATGCTGTCGAGAATTGTAAGTATTTGAGACAGTGAATTTAACAAGCACAAGTACACTAATTTATTTCTGTTGATAAATAAAGAAATTATTGCAAAACAGGGACTTTATCATACTGTTTATAACAAAATGAACCATTGTAGAGTTGGATTCATTCACCAGAGTCCGGAAAGAGCAAGTGTACATAAAAAGGCCGTGGGACCGATTCGTCCCTCTTTCCTTCATCTTTGTCCATAAAATTACAAATTTTGTTTCTGGAGAGACGTGCTCAGTCAGCCCTTTAGACAAGACCACTAAAAAGTATAAATGGTAAGAACTGTTACCTGTTATTTCCTTTCGTAGGAAAACATTTAAAGGTACGTTTTTTGCAGAATGTTTTGAGGTTCTGGTTGGATAAAGGAGTGGATGGCTTTCGTATGGATGCCGTTATCTGCCTTGTGGAAGCGGAAGGTTTCCCAAATATTACAAACGGCGAACCTAACCCCATGTTGCATCAACCGGAAACATACGTAGTGGTCGAGGAATTCCGCACAGTGCTGGACGAGTACGAAGAAAAGTAAGTAACAACTTGGAGACCAGCATTTACAGGTATTAATACTGATGCGTACAGTTTTAGCAAACAGGAAGCATCTCCCTTATTTGCCAAACTTAAATTTTATGTCATATGAAATCATATGGTAGTCGTAATTACGTGTGGCGAACAGGAGACAATTCGTTTCTGTAAGAAATAGTCACAAGTATGATAATCCCGTCGTTTTATTAGTTATTAATTTTCCCGGTAATGATCATAATTCTGTCTCTTGTATCTTACCTTGATATCTTATCATTAAATTGATTACGTGTTGCAATATATATTATTTACTTGGTACGAAATCTAATACGCAGAAATTAAACTTGCTGGAACATTAAAACTGTGTGCCGTCGTAGTCTGGAACTCAGGAGCTGTGCCTTCCGCGGACAAGTGCTCTACCATCTGAGCTACCCAAGAACGCCAGTCCTCACAGCTTCTCCTACCTTCCAAACTTCACAGAAACTCTTCTAGAAACCTTGCAGAACTAACACTCCTGAAAGAAAGGATACTGCGGAGACATGGCTTAGCCACAGCCTGGGGGATGTTTCCAGAATGAGGTTTTCACTCTGCAGCGGAGTGTGTGCTGATATGAAACTTCCTGGGAGATTAAAACTGAGTGCCGGACCGAGTCTCGAATTCGGTACCTTTGCGTTCCGCGGGCAAGTGCTCTACCGGCGTAAGTAAGCTGTGAGGATGGGCCGTGAATCGTGCTTGGGTAGCTCAGATGGAGAGATGGCGCCGGCACGGTTGCTCTGCGTGTTCGGTCAAGAGAGCTGGCTGCTCTTTGTAAAAAAAAAAAAAAAAGAAAAAAAAAAAGAGACCTGAGTGAAGGGATCAACAACGAACTGCAAGGGATGTCATGCGGCGTCCGCTACGACGAAACGCAGCGAACAATAACAAAAACGAAAAACAAAAACAAAATTATTGTGACATCAACAGCGAAAAATTATGAACATATTGGTTTTTGAAAAGTGGAATAACTAATATAATTTACAGGCAAGTTGTTTTAGAATGTGGACCGTGGCAAAAATCGACGCGTGGGACGAGATGTGAGAGAGAAAAATAGGAACGTAGGAAGTTCAAAATGGTTCAAATAGCTCTGAGCACTATGGGACTTAACAGCTATGGTCATCAGTCCTTAGAACTACTTAAACCTAACTAACCTAAGGACAGCACACAACACCCAGTCATCACGAGGCAGAGAAAATCCCTGACCCCGGCGGGAATCGAACCCGGGAGCCCGGGCGTGGGAAGCGAGAACGCTACCGCACGATCACGAGCTGCGGACCGCAGGAAGTAGTTGGGTAGTTCGACACCAGCTATAAATGGAGGAGAAAGTTAGAGGGATGACAAAATGAGCTGCCTCAGTTTTCTCTCACAGGCGGCAGTAAACTGTAATGTGCGTAGAATACTGAATAGGGGTTCCACATGTGGGGTGGAGAATGTTTTTCGCTTTATATTTGGAACAGCTAGAATGCTAGGTACGTGAGATGTTTTGTTCCTATTATACTACCAGATGAACCTAAACTGCGCCGCCGAAATTTCAGGAGTTGTTCAGGTCTTTTTGTATTTTGCTATAACGTAAGTGACGCGTGACCTCAGATGGGTCTGTGCATAATAATAATGTAATTGTGATTTTTTGTCTTTTTTATTTCACTTACCTTTGTTTTGTGTAAATAATTACATATTAGTGAAAATTCTTGTAATGTGCAATCACAAAGATGTGCGACACAAAGACAGCGTAATGTAGCACTCCTCAGACGCGGAAGTAGAGAACGTTATGTGCATCTGGTTGTCTATTTAATCTGATATTGAAACTAATATATGGTTGCTGAAGAACAACCATGTTCAGAAGTGTAGGATGTTAATAAGGCAGTTATACAAAAATGAATAATTTACGGAAATGTCTGATAAAGCACTGAACGCAGTATATCTTCAAGTTTTATCTAGAAATGTTCAGTGTGGCCACCTTTTGTAACACGACAAATGTCGCATCTGTAATCAGTTTCCTGCTAAATACTTTGAAGCAAGTCTTGATATACGGTGGCAACTTCTTGTGTTATATGTGGTCGCAACTCGTCGAGGTTTCCCGGAAGCGGAGGAACACGCTCTCTGTCTTTAATGTAACACCATGCACAGAACACTGTTTGCGGTAATCCCGGTGATAGTGGTGACCAGGATATTGTACCATCATGTGCAGTCCAAGACGGCTCAATCCTACAGAGATACGCGACTGCTTCACGATGATAATGTGACGGTGCGCCATCTAGCTGGAAAATAAATTCTGGGCCCATATATTATTGTAATTGAGACATTAGATAATGCTGAAACATGTCCAGGTACGATATGCCAGTTATAGTTGACTCAGAAAAAAAAGGAAGGTCCGTAAATCTTCTCACTGCTTATAGCGCAAGAAACATTTAATCCCAAAAGTAAAAAAAAAAAAAAAAAAAAAAAAAAAAAAAAAAAAAAAAAAAAAAAAAAATGGCTCTGAGCACGATGGGACTCAACTGCTGAGGTCATTAGTCCCCTAGAACTTAGAACTAGTTAAACCTAACTAACCTAAGGACATCACAAACATCCATGCCCGAGGCAGGATTCGAACCTGCGACCGTAGCGGTCTTGCAAAAGTAAAGTCTTCTACTTTTTTTATAAGTACATACACATGTTTATTTCTACAATGGTTTACATCAGTTTAGAACTTGAACACTTAGCTATTTTTCGACATAATCACTACTGCTGTCGATGCATTTTTGTAGACGCTGTGGCGGGTTTTTGTATGCCCATGTCAAACCAGCTCGCCTTTTCAGAAAGTTATGAACCTCTTCTTTCACCACGTCGTCGGAGCTGAAACGCTTTCCGACCAAATGTTCTTTTAACCTAGGGAACAGGTGATAGTCACTGGGCGCCAAGGCACGACTGTAGGGTGGGTGGGTGATTATCTTCCACTGAAACTGTTGCAAGAGAGCAACGGTTTACCGAACGATGTGTGGGCTAGCGTTGTCATGGAGAATGTGTACGTCCTTGCTCAACATTCCTCTTCACCGGTTCTGAATTTCCCGTTTGAGTTTTTTCAGAGTCTCACAGTACCTGTCAGCGTTAATTATGGTCCCAGCGATACAGCTCCGACGACGAGGTGAAAGAAGATGTTCATAACTTTCTGAACAGCATGGCAGTGAGCTGGTATGACATGGGCATACAAAAACTGCCACAGCAGTAGCTCTGCTACTCGTGCTGTTCTTTGAGGTGTGTTTCCAATGGCTGTGCCAGGGTGATGGTGACGGAAGCGGGAGGAACGCTGGATGAGGTGCTGGGTTACTATGGCAACGCCACCAACCCCGGTGCGCACTTGTCCTTCAACTTCCTGCTTATCACCGACCTCAACGGTCGCTCCACAGCAGAGGAGTTCGTCCGCGTCGTCAGTGAATGGAACGATATTGCCAATGAACGTGGTATCTGGTCCAACTGGGTGGTGAGTTCACTTACTTCAACGCTTCTTCCAAACTCTCTCTGTTGTTGTTACGCTTTATTATTATTATTAGTAGTAGTAGTAGCAGTAGTATTCCGCCCCTACCACACACACAGGTACCGGCCGCGGTGGCCGAGCGGTTATAGGCGCTTCAGTCCGGAACCAAGCCACTGCTACGGTCGCAGGTTCGATGCCTGCCTAGGGCATGGATGTGTGTGATGTCCTTAGGTTGGTTAGGTTTAAATAGTTCTAAGTTGTAGGGGACTGATGACCTCAGATGTTGTCCCATAATGCACAGAGCCATTTGAACCATCTGAACCACACACACAGTTCCGTCTAGCACCAAAACAGTCCTTTCCTTAAAGCCTCAGGATACGTCCTGTGAAGGCATCCCTACTTTCAGTCAACTTGTGCCATAAATTTCTTTCCTCCTCCTTCTGACTAAGCCCTTATTCACGATTTATCCCTTCTACATACCTAATCTTCTACTGTAGCACCATTTTCAAAAGCTTTTATTCTCTTCTGGTCTCAACTGTTTAGTGTCCACGTTTTACTTCCGCACAAGGCAACACACGAGACAGTTATCTTAAGAAAGTCCTTCCTAACACTTAAATTTATATTAGATGTTAACAAATTTCTTTTTATTGCTATTGCAAGTCTTCAGTTTACATCCTACTACTTCGGCTATCGTTAATGTTTCTTCCACCCCCAAATAGGGAAACTCATCCACTACTTCTAGTATCTGGTTTCCTAAACAAATTCCCTGATTTAATTCTACTACATTCCATTACTCATATTGTATTGTTCATCTTATAACCTCTTACCTCTTAAAAGTTTTTATTTCTTCTCCTGTATTTTAATTCACGCACTAAACTTCTCTTTGATTTACTTTACTGCCCCGAGGAAATCCGGCACAACGTGGCGAAAATTCGGATATTTTACTATATTAAGTATTTAATATGGAGTCTGATGAGATTTACACCAGTCGCCTAACTTTTTCATCTCAAAAGGTTGATAGGCGGTTAATAAAATAACATTATATTGCTCAACAGCCTAATGCAAGATTTCAGTTGCCTGCCACACCGGCTTCGTGCGTATCGCAATGCTATCCCAGTAATGATGCTTGGGAACTGGATAGTATAGTTTAACGTTGGACCGTTCCTAGTGAATCTTCACATCACTGAGAGGCGAGGACTAGGTCATAGGCAGCTTGAAAATTCCGTGTTTCGATCGGGATTCGGTCTCGATACCATTCGCTATCCAGGCCTGCAGTTTACCCCAGACCATCAGCCACGACTAAACAAATAGTGACCAGGTGCTCATTAAAAAACCAAATGCGTTCTGTAATTTAATTAATCACCTATACACAGTCAATAGTTTACTTTGTTTTTTAATGGAAGTATAATAATTTCGCGACAGAATGGCGACCTTCATGGAACAAATTCAGTAACGGACCTATAACTCTTTTGTATACGTGACGATGAACTACGAAGTGAAAATATACTGTGCAGTAGTCGCTGCCATTTAATGGGGTTCCTCCTACAAATGTGCTTCACTCTCCGTGGCAATCAAAGCCTCTGAAGCAAGCGGCACGTGAGGTTTATATTACGTTCGACGGAGTGTGTAAATTGGAGTAATCTTTCGGATGACGCCCATCTCAAAAGACACTAAAAACTGCACGAGAATCCCCATATACAATGTACGAGTATTTTTACGCTGTAAACAGGGCAAGTGTAACCTCCTCTTTTTACTATGTGTTATAAGATCGAAATAATATGTCTCATTTAGAAATGGCAGCACTTACACTTGCGAAACGGTCATAGAAAAGATGCAACGACAGCAATCTATCACTAGTGAGTACCTGTAACATACAGAATGTTAACTCACAGAAGCATAAAATGCACCGACGTAAGTAATTATAGCTCGAACAACAAGTTAGCATCAGATCGTGACAAAGGATTTTGCAGTACTGACATGTAGTTCTACTATTTCCCCAACGTTTCGCTCATTCTTGTGGGGAATTCTTTATGTGACGTGTTTTCGACGACCCTTTCCATTGACGTCTAGTGAGAAGGTCATCGTTCATATTACATGGGAGAATGCTTTATGGGCTGTAGCGTGACGTGAGGTCAACCTGGCGTCTATAGTGTATCGACCTCAAGAGGACGTGTTGCTGGTAGAGGATTTCTTTTTTCAAGCCAAGCCAGTCGCAAGTTACGGAACCACATACAAAGAAGATTCTCCGTCCATTTTTTAACTGCCAACACTTTGCTTGTAAAAATGAGGACAGCAGTCAGAAACTGCCTTTGTAAAACGTAAATACCTCATCAAACGTTAAAGTCTCTTCCATCTTAGCATGCATGCACGCTCTCTCCTCCGAAATGTTCTCCACCCCTGTGTCGAGAATACTTGTGAAGCGCCTTCGGGAGTGGCCGAGCGGTTCTAGGCGCTTCAGTCTGGAACCGCGCGACCACTACGGTCGCAGGTTCGGATCCTGCCTCGGGCATGGATGTATGTGATGTCCTTAGGTTAGTTAGGTTTAAGTAGTTCTAAGTTCTAGGGGACTGATGACCTCAGATGTTAAGTCCCATAGTGCTCAGAGCCATTTTGAACTTGTGAAGCAAACTACTAGGTGACAGGAAAAGCAATTTCCTTAAGTTTTCACCCTAATAATAGTCGATATCAAGCTGTGTCGAAACCTGAAAGGCCATGTCCTACCTCACAAAGTGACAAGAAATGCAATCTGTACTACTCCCTGATTATCAGTCATTAATATGCCAAACGTCATCAACAAATAGTTCTTATTAAGTAGTATTGATGAGAAACTGGTTAGACGTGTGTGACTCCACTGCAAGGGAGATAAATAATACGATGTGGGTGCAAAACGGCCGAATTGATCGAGTCTATTGTAGCAACTGACTCTCAATTCAGCCGGCCGGTGTGGCCGTGCAGTTCTGGGCGCTTCAGTCTAGAACCACGTGACCGCTACGGTCGCAGGGTCGAATCCTGCCTCGGGCATGGATGTGTGTGATGTCTTTAGGTTAGTTAGGTTTAAGTAGTTCTAGGGGACTGATGACTGCAGATGTTAAGTCCCATAGTGCTCAGAGCCATTTTGAACTCTCAATTCACAAAATATAGCAAGTTATATCTTGCAGTTTGATGTAGCCGACCGTTGTGGCCGAGCAGTTCTAGGGGTTTCAGTCTGGAACCGCGCTGCTGCTACGGTCGCAGGTTCGAATCCTGAATAGGGCATGGAGGTGTGTGGTGTCCTTAGGTTAGTTAGGTTTAAGTAGTTCTAAGTTTAGAGGACTGATGACCTCAGATGTCCCGATGTGCTTAGAGCCATTTGAACCATTTTTTGAGTTGGATGTATCACCCGTACCATATACTTAAATTACGATAGTTACACATTAAAAAGTGAAGAAACTGAAGGAATGATATCATACAAGTAAATCTTTGTTGCCTGATTTGGAGTGTAAAGCTACACGACTTACGGCGTTTCATACAGTTATAGACCGATTATCTGTATCACTAGTTTCACTATTTTTAATAACCGCTTATTCTGCATGAAGGCAATTGAACTTCGGTGGAAAGTAGGTAAAATTTGACCTCTTGTCTCCTTGCCGTCGCTTTCTTCTCTGCTGTAGTCTTAGCTGATACTATAACTTTAGCACTAGAGAACTTTAGATCGTGTCCCGTCGCATTTGTGATTAATAAATAAAACTTTTTTAAAATCACCTAGTTTATTTGAAGGACGACAACTGCTTATCCACAATAATAATGTGCCGCTTAGCGGTAGACCACACAGATACGTCCGTCTACTGCCACAGCAAGAAAGCCAGAGAGTGATATATTAGTCTGTAAGAATCTTCATTTGTTCAAAAAGAAAACAAAGTTACGCGAGAAATTTCTAAACGTCGCTGAGATTTATTGGTACTGCAGCTGAAGACTGCTCCACTCATGTTTTTGCTTAATTAGTACTGTGTAACTGAAAAGGCTTAGTCCTGGAGTCGTTACATCGTGTATAGGGACGACCGTAGAGGTTCATGAGTTGTTCAAGGGAGACGATTTTCAATGAGAGACAGGTCTGGTGGTAGTACTTAGGGGGTGTTCAATATCGTGTTGCAAGCGACGGGGAAAGCGGCAGGTGTGTGCTGGGGAGCACAGCAATGCTCGAAGCACTTGTCTCACTAAATTTGGATTTGTTGACATTCTGGATGTATCAGGCGCAGTTCTCCCAACAACTACCTACGGTGTACAATCATTGAGTTCCATTGGGTTCAAACACTTGTCCAAGTATCTGTTGCAGTCTCCTTACCATAAGCAATGGCTGCTCGTTTGATGCGGCGAACCAGTCACGAGCAGACTATCTGATCAAAAGTCTCCGGACATCCCTATGTAATATGGAATTGACCATCAGATGTCACGTAAATCGGACTCATCAGTACAAAAGGAAACGGGGAGTATTGTGTTGTCAGAAGAGAAACAGCACCACCAGAATGAGTTGTTCAGGAGATCCCAGTGACTTCGAATGTGGACTAGTCACTGGATGTCACCTGAGTAACAAAGCTGTCAGGCATGTTTCAGCGCTTCTAAATCTGCCAAAGTAGACTGTTGCTGATGGCGAAATGGAAACGCCAAGGAACAACCACAGCTAAACAGAGATCAGGTACTCATATACTGACGGACAAGGGCCATCAAGCACTATGCAGACTGCTTGTAAAAAAATGTTTCACTTTGCAACGGTGAGGAATGTGATATACGAGGGCTATTCGGAAAGTAAGGAAACCACAGTGAAAATCAAAACTGTTTTACTTGCAACGGTTAGCTGCACCTTCCAGTTACTTCTCTGCACAGTCGCCGTTCATACATATACATCTGTCGTAGCGTTCTATCAACTTTTCAATTCCCTCGTTATAGAAGACAGCCCTCAGAGCTTTTCGACAATTTTCTACTCTGGACTGCAGCTCATTGTCTGTTTCAAAATATTTTCTTCACAGCCAGTGGTTCATTTGAGTAGAGCTGAACCTCAGGGATAGACAACTACAGGCTGTATTGTGGGTGATCAAACATTTATCTTCGGAAAAGCTGCAGGAGCATCTTCATTGCCCCTGCAGAGTGCGGCCAAGAATTGTCGTGTAGAACGAACTGCATGACAGTTATGCTATGTGGATTGCATAGCTTCAGGCGAAATCTTCCACCAGGCCCTCATACTTGGCAGGAGACGCTAATTTCTAGCCATCTTTACGTTCTCACTGTGAGCTCAGAACTGACAGGCGTACTCGACACGGTGTCCAACGCATTTGTGCAAAGCTTCATCAGATTTTCACTGTATTTTCCAATTCGCGACCGATCGTTCCTTACTTTCCGAATAACTCTCGTATGTATTATTGGTCAGTGGCACATTTTATTGCTGAGGTAAGACAACTGCTAACGTGTTAATATGGTCCGAAATGAATAGGTAAAGAGGGCCTTTGCCTTGGCTTCCAACATCATGTGACACATTTCCTCCGGATTTTTTTCTGTCTGGGGTCGTGTCAGAAGTAAAGTAGTTCTGTTGATATGGCTGAAGAACAGGAACAGCGAGTTGTGCAACCTTATCAGGCTTTTCCAGGAGGAGCAGTGAAATAATTCGAAACACAGTGCACAGACGTCTTGAGTGCTGCATTCAGATCTGAGGACGACAGGTGGGAGCGTACAGCAATTAGTAAATTGTAACACACTGAAGTATTTTGTCTCTTTTTGAAGTAGGTCGTGGATGAAATTCGAGACCAGTTTGACTGTGCATTTCAGTACATACACTGATCAGCCAGAACATTATGGCTACCTACTTAATAGCCAGTATGTCCACCACTGGCATGGGTAACAGCAACGACGGTTTGTGGCATGGAAGCACTGGGGCCTTGGTAGGTCGCTGGAAGGAGTTACACCACACCTGCACACAGAAGTCACCTAATTCCCGTAAATTCCGAGGAGGGGGGCGATGAGCTCTGTCGACACGTTCAGTCACATACCAGATGTGTTCGATCGGCTTCAGGTCTGGCGAGTTGGGGGACAGCACATGAATCAAAACTAGCCACTGTGTTCCTCGAACCATTCCAACACTCTCCTGGCCTTGTGACATAGCGCATCTTGTTGAAAAATTTCACTGTCGTCGGGAAACATGGTTGTTATGAAGGGTTGTACGCGGTCTGCAACCAGTGTACGATACTCCTTGGCCATCAGGGCGCCCTGCACGAGCTCTACTGGACGCGTGGATACCCATGTGAATGTCCCCCAAAAGCCGCGAGCTTTTCACCGTTTTCCAGTACTGTGGCAAGGAGCTGTTCGCCTGGAAGACGACAGTTTCACGCCCTTCCGTCGGGAGGATGAAGAAGGTATCAAGATTCATCAGACTATGCAACGCTCTGCCACAGCCTCAACGTCCAGCGCCAATGGTCACATGCCCAGTTCAGTCGCAGTTGCCGATGTCATGGTGTTACCATTGGCACATGTGTGGGTCGTCGGCTGCAGAGGCACATCGGTAGAACTGTTGGGTGCACTGTGTGTTCACACACACTTGTACTCTGTCCTGCTTCAACTCTGATATTAATTCCGCCACAGTTCGGCGCCTGTTCTGTTTTACCAGTCTGCCCAGTCTACGACGTCCGACATTTGTAATGAGGGGTGGCCGCCGAACCCCACGACGTCTGGGCGTGGTTTCACCTTGGTTCCGGCACGCGTTGAAGACACTCACTCCTTGAACGCCCGAGAAGTCGTGCAGTTTCCGAAATGCTCGTGCCGATCCTCCGGGCCATCGCAATCTGCTTTCGGCCAAACTCGGATAGATCGCGCACCTTCCCCATTCTACACAAGGGCAGCACGCGCACTGATATTACATGCACTGTGGTAGCAGTCATTCCTCGTTGGGTGATACTGCTATAGCCTGGATGGGTTTATATCGATAAGAGGTCGGTGGTCCTAATGTACTGACTGATGACTGCATTTAGTAACAACATTTTGTATTGAAGAAAGTGGCAGCCTATAACCATACACTCACAATTATCTCGTAAACTGGTCGTTTGCAGACCCAAGTTTTCTTGATCCGTTTTTCATCTTTTTTCGCTATTAATTATGTTAATCCCTGTATACAGTCCTATACATTCTTTTTGGGGCTAAAGAGGCTATTAATACACGATCTTTGGTCTCAGCTTGGCAACCACGACCAGCACCGCGTGGCCAACCGCTACAGCCCAGAGCTGGTGGACGGGATGAACATGCTGGTGACACTGCTGCCGGGAACCGCCGTCACCTACAACGGAGAAGAGATCGGCATGGAGGACAACTACAACATGACGTGCGAGGTGGCTCAGGACCCACAGGGCTGCGCAGATAACGTCACACTGGGAAATTCGAGGGACCCAGAGAGGACGCCATTCCAGTGGGATGACTCTAAGAATGCAGGTACGAATGTTCTGCAACCTATTTTGTTAAAGTGGTTTGTGGGAGAGGGCTGCATGGCATTGTTGGTCCCGAGAAGCTGCTAAGCCATTTATTTGTAAGGAATAGTTTTCTTCGTGTAAATAATCACCTTTGTATCACGAAGAGAAGGTATAACTGCCGTCTGGTTTCTTTACAAGCTGTAAGTAATGTTTCGCTCCCTTTGTTTAATCCCTGGTACCTTCAGAATTTCAAGGAGTGTTTTCCAATCAAGGTTGTCAAAGGCTTTCTCGAAGCGTAGGTTTACTTTTTCTAAATCTATCTTCTAAGAGAGTTCGTAGATTCAGTGTTCCTACATTTCTCTGGAACCCAAACTCTCTTACCCCTAGATCGTCTTTTACCAGTTTTTTCATTCTTCGGTAAATAATTTGTGTCTGTGTTTTGCAACTGTTACTGATTAAACTGTTAGTTTAGTAATATTCTCACCTGTCAGCACTTGGCCTGCGTCATACACCATGAACACCAAGTGGAATAGTTTCCTCGTGGCTGGCTCTCCCAAGGAGAATGGGAATGTCGTCTATTTCTACCCGTTCGCTGCGACTTAGATCTTTCAGTGCCCTATCAAATTCCTCTTTCGGTATCAAATCTTCCACCCTATCTTTCTTTCCCTGCCCGTTGAATAATATGGCTTTAAAGTTCATCTTCCTTGTGTAGCCCCTCAAGAAATATAATAGACTGATCGACATAAGATGTGCTGCACCCAGAAGAACAAAACGGATTGCGATCATCGTTGGCATGGAGGTAGATGGTACAACATATATGAAATGATTACGTTTTCAAATTTGAAGGACAAGAATATATTGCGATACACAGCCACTACAAGGATCCAGACATCGCGACGTGGAGTTGTACAGGTCTAGGATGTAGTTTTGGGGTACTTGATATCGATGTAGTCCTGTTACACTCCATCCCATGCCGCTTGCACCTTAGGGTATAGTTTCCGCAGGTTGGTGGATGGAGATAGAGTCCTGTTGGCACACCATACATTCTCGATTAGTGAAACATCGGGCCATAAGGTAGATATCCTCAGATGTAAGGCCCGCTCGGGAGGTGGCAGCGGTGTGAGGACGAGCGTTGTCCCGTTGAAATAGGGCATGGGCGTGGGCGTTTACGAACGGCAGAGACACCAGTTGCAGGACCTCATCCACATACTGTGCTGCTATCACGGAGTCCGTTAGGAACACTAACGTTGAACGGGCACTATAGGATATCACTTACCACACCATCACACTAGGCAGGCAAGAATGTGTGACGGGAGACCATAACCCGCTATTGGTAAAGCTCTCCATCGCGGTTCCATACATGGACCCAGTGGCCGTGGTCTCCAAGGCAGAAGTGGCAGTCGTCACTGAAGGCGACTCGCTGGCAGTCGGCTTGTCCCCATGACCGTCGTTCCGGGCGAGTCGGGTATGGCGCTGTGGGGGTTGTGAATGGGGGTGGGAGTGTAACAGTCGACGTGCTGCGAAACGTCCGACACACAGCTGCTTGCCAATGGTACCGGCACTTACGGAATGTTGCCTAGGAGGAAGGGCAGGTCGTTGAATCGTCCCTATCGTTGCCTTTAGATCTGCTCGCGTGTGGCGGATTATCATTCGGTGCTCTCTCTTTGTGGTGTGTGTCGGACGTGCACATCCTATATGTCATGGATGTGTGCCTTCCTGTTCCCATTACCACCAAAAACGGGCAACGGTGGTGTCAGTAGGAGTGGTGTCGTGCGTTTTACGACGGTAGGATCACCCAGTCACCCTCAGTCCCATGATACGGTCTCTCTTGAATCTGATAAACTCGCTATTGAACGCGTCGTCTGGCTCCAGTGCACATGAAGGTGCTGTTACGTGCTGTTATACTAACCAACACGACCGTTTGGGACCCTCTAATGTCAACGAGTGCGGAGTCACGGCCTCACCCATGCTCCCTGCGTGCACATCTGACCGTGTAGAAGTAATCATTGACATAGCTGATTGTGTGCAACATACGCACCCAGTTGGCAATGGATCAGTCGGTTTTTTTTTCGGTTTAAGGGCGCACAGCTACAGTGGTCATTAGCGCCCAGATCAGGCGGGTCGGGTCCTTCCGGGCCCTACTCTTTTATGACGATCAGTGTATGTAACAGTCGTGATTTGACAGAATCAACAAAACCTGGAGATGGCGCCACTGATTTTGCTGGTATAGACGACAAGGCGCATGTTTAAGTGCGACACTGCTGTGTCTTATGGAGGGCGCGTGTGTGTGCAGGCTTCAGCACGGCGGACGAGACATGGCTGCCCGTCAATCCCAACTACCTGACTCTGAACGCGGCGCGGCAGAAATCCGCGGCTGGCCGCAGCCACCTCAAGACGTACCGCCTGCTGGCACAACTACGGCGGGACGATGAGTCCATCCACAACAGAAATGTCTCCGTCGCCAGCACCGGCAGTGTCTTCCTTTTCAGCAGGTACGTAGGCCCAGGTGGCAGTAGGTCTCACTAGCGCGGTCCTACCTACTTTGTCGATTTGTTTTTTCATCTGTAGTTTACACTGAAATTGGTTAACAAGGCTTTTTAAATGAGTGGTATACACTACCATGACGACTTTCTGGTAAAAACTACTTTTATTTATTTAATTTTTGCTCTGTATGATTATATTATTTGGGATTTTACAGTAGGCAGTAGTTTCTGTGTACGGTTGTTCAGGCGATTCAAAAAGAAAGATCAGTTTTCAGTTATATTTGTTGTTTAAATAAAGACACCTTCTCTTGCTGCACTGTATATTATTTTCACAGACGTGTTTCGACTTTTTTCTCTTTAAAGTATCTTCAGTGGGGCCTATAATGATACAGTTACGATACATTTTTGTTTTATGTAGATAAGTGATTACTTACGGTACTTCCTGCTTTTAATTGGCTTCGGTGTTTACTCTCATCTGGTCACATGGAGGTCGCACTGCCTCTCTATTTACGAAACATAAGCATTTTTTTGTGTTTTTCGACCATTTTTCTTCCTCCTCGCTTGATTTTATGCACTGTCAGTCACCTGTGACTAATTTAGATATAACACTAAAATAGACATAACTACTTTGCATACACTGTGTATCCCTTCCTGTTTGGTTTGTTTACGTATATATACATGTTGCCAACCTAACTAAGTATATGCTGAAACTAACGTCTATTAATTTCTGTTATGTTTATATCCGCGCGCGCGCGTGCGAGTGTGTGTATGTATGTATGTGTGTGTGTGTGTGTGTGTGTGTGTGTGTGTGTGTGTGTGTGTGTGTGTGTGTGTGCATGTGTGTGTGTGTGTGTGTGAGAGAGAGAGAGAGAGAGAAAGAGAGAAAATGAAAGAGAGAGAACGAGAGAGAGAGAACAATAGGAAGAGAAAGAGTAAGAGAGAGAGAGAGGGAGAGTATACATACATGGATTTTTTTTTTTTTTCATTTGATTTGAGTTTTAGTTTAAATGTTTTGTGGAGAGGCTCATGGATAAGTGAGTGAAAAAGGGTCGGGACGTATTATTATTATTATTATTATGATAATAGTCCTTTGTTGTAGTGTTACTCTGTTACTTTCTCTATTAGTGTAAACAATGAGTCGTTTGGTACAAGTACTTCATCTTTCAACAGAGTATCTTTTTTGCTTTCGTTTTTTTATGTGATTATTTTCCTGCAGGGTTCAGCTGTTTATTACAGAGAAGTTGTGAAAAACAGAAACAAATCGTGCATGTCACTAGACAGAGAAATGTTGAAAGATATATAAGCACAGTATGTTGGCCGAGAAACACCGAAACGGTAGACCACTTCATTCCAAGTACGAATCAACAGATCCCTGTTTATAGAATCGATAGCTTCAACAACTCGATTTCTGAAGTCCTGAAGAGTCGCTGCCATAGGTGGGACAAAGACTGCGAACTTTATGCACCCTCAAAGAAAAAAAAAAAAAAAAAGAGGGTGACGTCTGGTGACGTGGGAGGCCAAAGGGGATGAAAAAGATCTTTTCCACATCTTCCAAGATAACGCCGCTCCTAAAAGTAAAAATGAGGCAGGGTGCCGTCATGCATGAAAATGAAATTATTAGAATCTCCGTGAAGTTGAGGAAACAACTAATTCTGCAAGATGTGGGGGTATGACATTCCTGTCGCAGTTTGCTCGACAAAAACAAAAGGTCCATGAAATTTGTATACAGGAACGGCGCAAAACACATACCGTTTGGTAGGTCTCTTTTATGTTCGACGACGGAGGCAGCATTTTGTGAGCCCCAAATTTTTACATTATAGTGGTTTACTTCATGCCGTAGATGAAACAACGCTTAATCCGAATAGATGAGTCGTTCAGATTAAGTATTCACTGCCGTATCGTGAAGAACTGAAATGCAAAATTCGCGCCTTGTGTTATGGTTGCCGGAACAAAGCTTTACAGTGACGACATCTTATAATGCTTAATACATAGGCGTCGTTTCAGAAGACGCCACACCGTTGTTTGCGGAAGTTCCTGTCCTGTCCATCTCGTGGACCTCCGAAGGCTCCGTATGAACGTATCTCGGATAGTCTCGACATTTTCCTCAGACGTGCGTGGCCGACCAGTAGTCTTCCCTTTGCATAAGCAACGAGCTTTCAAGAAGTCTGTACGCCCGCCATAAATCTGCTTGTGTAGAGGCGGCTTCTTGCTGAACCGACGATGGAATGCACATTACACTTGACAGCGGACTGACTTCGCGCAATTTCTAAAACAAAATGATTTCTCTTGTGGTGCAGTCGCCATGTTGTACATACAAACAATAGCGCATTTGTGTCAAAACTTTGAACCTTCCTCTGTTCAGTGACATGCGCCATGTTTTTCTTTCTTTTATAGTTTGTCTGTAATAAACAACTGAAATCTGTTCTTCATTTTTGAATTACCCTTTATTTCCATGTCACTTCAAGCTACATAATAACGACATTACATTTCAAATATTTTTATTACTACTAGTACTAGTGCAATTGTAATATTAGCAACATCGCAACTGTGAGGTCAGTTCAATAAGTAAGATTACAAATGCTCTCGTTGATGTATAGATACCCCATACGAATCACATTTTAAATACAATGTTACCAACTTCCAGCCAACCGGTTGCAAACGTTAAAACTTCTAGATTAGAGTGATGTCGCTCATATTTTCGTTTTAACCACATGTGGGTATTTTTATGCAATTTAAGTTGTAAAAATTAAGTATTTGTTGTATGCCTACCTGCTATTAATGTACCTTCCTGTGATATTGTTAAGCAAGGTAACAGTTTCTTCTGAAGACGGCGCCCCTAGTAGGCGTTGAAAACTAGTTAATGAATTTCAAATCCTGTTTGCAACCGGTTGGCTGGAAGTTTGTAACATTGTAATTAATTACGGTTGCTGAGCACAGCCATGCCCAAAACATTACATTTTAAATTTTAAGAGGTGTGCGTTGACGGATAAATGGTCGGATATAGAACTGCAAAGTGTAATAAGCTTTTGCTCTTAAGGAAAACGAGCCTGAAGCAGTTCATTGCCAGCGACGAAAGTTGACGGAACGAGTTCAATATCACGACAACAGGCGTGATTTGGTCACAGGAATTTGATAAAGGCAGACCAGATAGTCGAGACGACGGAAGCTCAAGTCAAGAAACCGTAACAGTTTCAGTCTCGGAGGATTGATTCAAGCCAGCCGTCGCATTCTTGTGAGACGTGCGTCAACGAACACAGCATCTTCTTTCCCAGTGGAATAGATATCGAGCACAACATATTGGACTACTAGAACACATGTTCCTGTTGGAAACTGCGAAATCTCTCACACTAGAATAAAGCCAAATGGTTTGGATTATCTCATGAGTAACTGAAAAAAATGTTGTTTCCTAAAGACGTATGACTAGATTACACATATTTACTGCAAATTCCCGATATTACCTAGCACATTTTGAGACATATTTCCTTTCTGTGTGACGAACAAATAAGCAGTGCACATGCGTTGTAACTGAGATGACGATGCGACATGTACTTTTAAACTGCGCAAACATACTGTGCTAATTTCGCTCCAGATGTACCGTACGTAGAGTCAAGTACGGCTCTTGCACTGCAAAAGTGAACTACTGATCAGAGATGGGGTCAGTATTACTTACGTCCTCTTTCGAAGGACAAATATGAATATTAGACAAATGGATCTCGAATCCAGTTACCGAAGCAACTATAAACATTTATGTCAGTCTACCTCATTTAGTATTGGAATTTCTTTCAGATCTGTTGATAGCATGAACGTTTTGTGATTTTCCTAAACACATCTGTATGTTGGCAGTTTACAAACTTGTTGTTGTTGTGATGTCCTGAGACTGGTTTGATGCAGCTCTCCATGCTACTCTATCCCGTGCAAACTTCTTCATCTCCCAGTACCTACTGAACCTACATCCTTCTGAATCTGCTTAGTGTATGCATCTCTTGGTCTCCCTCTACGATTTTTACCCTCCACGCTGCCCTCCAATACTAAACTGGTGATCCCTTGATGCCTCACAACATGTCCTACCAACCGATCCCTTCTTCTAGGCAACGTTTGCCACAAATTCCTCCCCAGTTCTATTCAATAGCTCTTCATTAGTTATGTGATCTACTCATCTAATCTTCAGCATTCTTCTGTAGCACCACATTTCGAAAGCTTCTATTCTCATCTTGTCCAAACTATTTATCGTCCATGTTTCACTTCCATACATGGCTACACTCCATACAAATACTTTCAGAAACGACTTCCTGACACTTTATACTCGATGTTAACAAATTTATCTTCTTCAGAAACGCTTTCCTTGCCATTGCCAGTCTACATTTTATATCCTCTCTACTTCGACCATCATCAGCTATTTTGCTCCCCAAATAACAAAACTCCTTTACTACTTTAAGTGTCTCATTTTCTAATCTAATTCCCTCAGCGTCGCCCGACTGTACAAAATTATAAGTAAAAATAAATACATTAAATTATTCCTACTGAATGCTATCTGTATTCTTTCTCCCACGGGCGAAGTCTAGCGTATGACATCTGACATTAAAATTCAAACTTCTCTCTAATGTTACAGGTCACGAAACGGCACTGCTACTACAGTCGTGGCGCTGAACGTAGGGTCTGAGGAGGAGACTGTGGACATCATTGAGTCAATGCCGGACTTCGACCTGCCTATAATTCTCAGGGTGTACGCGTCCAGCGTCAACAGCGAACTGGATGAAGGGTGAGTTCTTGGGCCTGACTGCTGCTTTGCAAGTAAACTGTTGAAATTTCGTGCTGGATGCTCACGGTCGCGTAAGAAAACTTGCAAAGAATAGTTCTGGCCAATTGATCTGATATCAATTTCCAGAAGTCCTCTAGAGGTACCGCGACATTCCCTATAGGAAGAGGCCTTCCGATAGCTTTCTCATTCAGCTCATACAGAAGAAAATAATAGGTTATTTTGGTGTTTAGATCCCTTAGATAAGGTACGACTTATAAACGTTTTATTTGAACTATAGACGAATGTTACAATAAGAAGACGAAAGAAGAAGGACGCATCACGAAGGAATCATAAGAGTGGACGGAAATCTATAGATGTGATTATACACTCCTGGAAATGGAAAAAAGAACACATTGACACCGGTGTGTCAGACCCACCATACTTGCTCCGGACACTGTGAGAGGGCTGTACAAGCAATGATCACACGCACGGCACAGCGGACACACCAGGAACCGCGGTGTTGGCCGTCGAATGGCGCTAGCTGCGCAGCATTTGTGCACCGCCGCCGTCAGTGTCAGCCAGTTTGCCGTAGCATACGGAGCTCCATCGCAGTCTTTAACACTGGTAGCATGCCGCGAAAGCGTGGACTTGAACCGTATGTGCAGTTGACGGACTTTGAGCGAGGGCGTATAGTGGGCATGCGGGAGGCCGGGTGGACGTACCGCCGAATTGCTCAACACGTGGGGCGTGAGGTCTCCACAGTACATCGATGTTGTCGCCAGTGGTCGGCGGAAGGTGCACGTGCCCGTCGACCTGGGACCGGACCGCAGCGACGCACGGATGCACGCCAAGACCGTAGGATCCTACGCAGTGCCGTAGGGGACCGCACCGCCACTTCCCAGCAAATTAGGGACACTGTTGCTCCTGGGGTATCGGCGAGGACCATTCGCAACCGTCTCCATGAAGATGGGCTACGGTCCCGCACACCGTTAGGCCGTCTTCCGCTCACGCCCCAACATCGTGCAGCCCGCCTCCAGTGGTGTCGCGACAGGCGTGAATGGAGGGACGAATGGAGACGTGTCGTCTTCAGCGATGAGAGTCGCTTCTGCCTTGGTGCCAATGATGGTCGTATGTGTGTTTGGCGCCGTGCAGGTGAGCGCCACAATCAGGACTGCATACGACCGAGGCACACAGGGCCAACACCCGGCATCATGGTGTGGGGAGCGATCTCCTACACTGGCCGTACACCACTGGTGATCGTCGAGGGGACACTGAATAGTGCACGGTACATCCAAACCGTCATCGAACCCATCGTTCTACCATTCCTAGACCGGCAAGGGAACTTGCTGTTCCAACAGGACAATGCACGTCCGCATGTATCCCGTGCCACCCAACGTGCTCTAGAAGGTGTAAGTCAACTACCCTGGCCAGCAAGATCTCCGGATCTGTCCCCCATTGAGCATGTTTGGGACTGGATGAAGCGTCGTCTCACGCGGTCTGCACGTCCAGCACGAACGCTGGTCCAACTGAGGCGCCAGGTGGAAATGGCATGGCAAGCCGTTCCACAGGACTACATCCAGCATCTCTACGATCGTCTCCATGGGAGAATAGCAGCCTGCATTGCTGCGAAAGGTGGATATACACTGTACTAGTGCCGACATTGTGCATTCTCTGTTGCCTGTGTCTATGTGCCTGTGGTTCTGTCAGTGTGATCATGTGATGTATCTGACCCCAGGAATGTGTCAATAAAGTTTCCCCTTCCTGGGACAATGAATTCACGGTGTTCTTATTTCAATTTCCAGGAGTGTATGTACAAACAAACATATTATTACAGTTTCAGAAACATTGTATGATTTATTCAAGAAAAAGAGCTTCACAAACTGACCAAGTGAATAGCCTGTTGGTTCAGATCTGGTCATTAAGCAAGCAGTTATTCGGATTGGCATTGACTGGTTGAGTTGTTGGATGTCCCCGGCCTGGAGTCTAATTGATTTGGTAGAACTGTCTCCAGTGATGTCTCCCTTCGAACTGAGCCCCGATGTCCAGTGAAGACGTGTCTGGAGATGCCGCAGACAGCAGTGGGATACCAAACTGATCGCCATCTGCCATATAATCCGACAGCCAGGGGTAATGGTTTGAGTTAGCATTTCTTTTCATAGCAGGATCCTTTTGGTTGGCAACCGTGACAGCCTTACAGCGCTGCGATACGTTGACGATATTCTACGGTCCAGTTTGTTGCCTTTCATCACGAGTCATACTCGGCTTACATTTCAATACGATAATGCGTGCGAGAGTTCCTACTGCTGGTCTTCGTGCTTGGTGAGACCTAACTAGCAAGGTCGGTGGATCTCTCCCTAATGAAGAACGTTTGGATGATTAGCGACAGGACCGAGCGTGGTGGCGCAGTGGTTAGACACTGGACTCGCATTCGGGAGGACGACGGTTGAATCCCGCGTCCGGCCATCCTGATTTAGGTTTTCCGTGATTTCCCTAAATCACTCCAGGCAAATGCCGGGATGGTTCCTCTGAAAGGGCACGGCCGACTTCCTTCCCAATCCTTCCCTAATCCGATGAGACCGATGACCACGCTGTCTGGTCTCCTTCCCCAAACCAACCAACCAACCATTAGCGACAGGACCCTCCAGCCAACCCGATATTTTGAAAGTCTAACGCCCCAAGTGGACAGAATTTGTCACGAATCCCTCAGGAGGACATGCAAGAGCTCTGTCAATCAATACCAACCCGAATAACTGATCGCATACGGGCCAGAGGTGTAGCAGCACGTTATTGACATACGGAATTTGTGAAGCTTTCTCTTGAATACGTCATCCAGTCTTTCTGAAACTGTAATTATTTGTTTGTCTGTACAAATACGTCATAACTACCGAATTCCATCCCATTTGGATACTTCCTTCATGGTAAGTCTTATTTTTGCATATAACGGTACTGACCCCATAGAGGTCTAAAAGTTGAAGATTCCGCGTGCTTACAACTAAATAAACAAGCGGGTAAGTGGGTTCTGACATCTTATGTGTTCGACGAAGAACTCAGTTTGCCGTGAAAGTAGCTTACAAAGAAGTTGATTCAAATTACAACCATGTCTTCAGTAGCGTTCCTGCTTCTTAAATAGTGTTCCTGCAGCCACGTATATTACCTGATATGAGCAGGCCCCTCTGACTTTAGTGATGGGAATAAAGTATTGTGTGTGAACTAGTAACTTGTATGGAAACAGCACAATAAGATGAGTGGACGAGCAAACGTTACAGAATGGCAGAAAGGAGCTATCGTGTCTGGACTTGCCTATGAACACATATCGATGAAGTTGCCGGATTTTTTGGTGTTTCGAAGTGGACTGTTGTGCCTACAAGGAATGTTCCACCACTCACTTCCATGTGAGAACAGTGGTGCTCAAAACCGACGAGAACAAAGACGTTTGTCACGAGTTCACAGTTACAGTCGCTTTCAAACCTGACGGGAACTGCGTTTGTTAGTGACTGTAGCACCATCCAAACCAATTTCCTAGCGAAAGTTGTGAAGCAAACTGCACGCTATTGACGGCAGCTACCTCACGAAAGGCGATTTCCCTCAGAGGCACATTGAGCTGCATATTTTTTATGATCCGTAGCGGGCTGGGGTGCAGTGACCGCTGAAGGGTGATGGGATCCATCTTGGAGTTTCCCAGGAGGCGTTCGACTGCCACCTATGACACCCTGGAGTCGTATGATAGCGAGGGAGATATAGCGCCGTAGAAAGGAGGGGCTGCAGAACGACGTGAGAGTGAGCAAAACAGTTCTTTATTATTCTCTTAGACTTGAAGAATTGTATGAGCTTGCCCTCATCTGGGGTGTGACCTCTCGTTGTCCCATACTATGCCAGCGTCGGTGCGACTGAGGTCCCAGAAACGGTCATGCGGTGTACACTCGCAGCCATAAAATGGACTTGTGTCGTCAGTGGCGGCCACAGCTTGCGCGCAGCGAAGACTTTTACGTTTTGGCCCGGTGTCTCACACGTGGGACAGCAGGTCACAGTGTTGCCAGAGTCAAGTGTTGGCTGGAGAGCAGAGGTGGGCAGACGGTGAACCCTGGTGGCACAGAGCTGGGTGGTGGTCCGCTGATACCTCGGATCACGAGGCAGTAGCACGTTTCTCGGCGGGCTGTCTCGTAGAGCTGGCGGTGGAGTATTGGCCACGTCACAAATACAGTACCCACCTGTACAAGTTGTGACTACATCAGTAGGATGTTGTCTCTCGTGGCAGCAACTACTGCACGATGAGAAACGACGTAATACAGCCCTGCCATGCCGATGATCTGCCTGGCTGGCCTGGCTGTTTAAATACGGTTCTAAGACGCTCACCACGCGATAGGCGCAGTATTGTCTACGTAGGTGAACTCTCTGGTTTGCACGGATGCTTTCCAAAATGGTATGCACTTTTCTGTGCCTCGGGCATTGGATTGTAGAAGGGATGGCACAGAAGGTGCTGCTCGGCAAAGGGTACTTCTGTCCGCATAGGTTATTGACTTGTGACTATCAATGCCTGGAACTCGGGGCTCTATCTGTGGCATTGGGCAATGACTCTTTCTCTATGCCATTACACTTCCTTACCCCTAGGAAAAATCCAGCCGACCGAACTTCGCCTTGGGAAACTGACTGCAACTTCGCATTCTGCATCTTTAGCTCATCGTAAACATTCACTCATTCTGTACACTCGGTTGACCGTCTCACACACCTAGGGTATCTAGTTCCTTGTTTTTCACTATTTGTCTTCAATTATTTCTTTTGAGTCTGGTTAGCAGCTGTGTCGTTTCACCCCATGGGAAACGGATGGAAATCAATAAGGCATCCTATCAGTGTAACCTTGCTAGTCTGCCTACGTATTATTTGCATACCAACTCTACCAACGTCTGTCCCTGCGTTCACTGTAATTAAGAGCCCAAAGCCTTTTCATAAATGCATCATGCTAAAATCCAAATCTCGCATAGTCTCATAATATACACACTACACACCTTTAATAACTAATAATGCAAACCCCAATAAACATTCTCAAACATTTTGTTACCGAGCGGTTCTAGGCGCTGCAGTCCGGAACCGCTCGACTGCTACGGTCGCAGGTTCGAATCCTGCCTCGGGCATGGATGTGTGTGATGTCCTTAGGTTCGTTAGGTTTACGTAGTTCTAAGTTCTAGGGGACTGATGACCTCAGATGTTAAGTCCCATAGTGCTCAGAGCCATTTGAACCAGCCATCTTGTTAAGCCATACGCAAACCTATACAAACAATGTCACGCGCTCATATCCAAAATCAGAAACCTGGTACTTTTTTACCTTTCCGAAATTTATACTTATCAACTCCGTTACCTTACCGCTATTACCTAATAAATAAGGAAAAATAAGTGCCAAAGAAACGAGGCAGTGGTATATCACTGTGGTCGCATTCTCATACGCATTGACTGAGAAGAACTCCATTGTTCTATGGCACAATGCACGCAGTTCTGTACATTCTCACGACAAAGACTTCCGAACACCAACTTCATCTTCACAATACTTCAATAATGCACATAAATTTTCCATAATACAGTATATTCATAACCCTAACTCATCACCGTCTAATAAAAATCATCATCACCTAAAACCTCAACTCAGCGTTGCGGCTCACCCTGAGATAGTACTCCAGTGTCCGCACTTCAAAGATCTCTCTAACGCCACATCTAACTTCCTTGGCCACAGTAGCAGTGGCTGGGTACACCTATTAACACTTCATGGTACATAATATCTGACTCGTCCTCCCGTAATGTAAAATCCCTTGCCAGAACACATATCATTACAGATTTTATGCTATCACCCTCACCGTACCTCGAGGGACTAGGAGAAGTTCAGTCGACGGTGTCAGGGCCAGTGACTCGACTCACATTTGTGTAGTTCTTCAGTGTGTTGCTATTTTGAATTAGTGACACATGACGCTAGCACATTTGATACTGTTTCAACACTTAGACCATGAACTACGCAGTCAGCACTACAGAGGGGCCGAGCGGATGACGCCTCTGTACGATGTCAGGAATCGTATGGAAGCACTCGTGGTGCTAAGAAAACATCATTATTCAGTGAATCGTTCACTTTGACAACTTTACAAAGAGTTGTCCACTGATGGCCATAGTTGCCTCATGACATTGTTACCGACGCTCTCTCAGCGTCGGACGCTGCGCCATTTCTTGCGCCCGCGTCCTAGCGAGAAGTCGTTCCTCTTGCATCGATGTGGATGCTTAGCCCAGCCTGGTACTGCATGGATGGCTGCTACCGGCTGGGGGAGTGTACTCTATCCCACTCCGTGCCTCTTCTTCCCTGGATCACCCCATCTGCGGTGTGGTATAGGTGGCAGGCGTTGAACCCAATACTGCCGGCCTGGTAGGCCCTGTACCAGGAGGCGCCTAGGCGTACTGGACGGTGGTCCTCAAGGAAGTTTGGTCGTCGTCTTCCGTCCCGCACTCAGAGAGTACGGCGCCTGGTACTGCACAGCTGCTGGTAGTTCATCAGCTCTCCCATCAGTAGTGGTTAGTGTGACACTGCATAAAGTTCGACAGTGGAGTTCAGCTCTGCGGCACTCCATGGCTGGCTGGTACTGCGCTGATTCATCTGAGACAAGGCTTACCAAAACAACATGGTCATGGAACGGAATGTCGTCGACACGGACTCCATCGTTCCCGTTGACCTGAACCGTTCTCCCCTACTTGGAGCTGAGACTCTGGTATTAAAGATCTCTCCGTAGTCTACGACGTCCGGTTTACTAGCGATGACCGCATGTGGTCTCGTTATTCTGCTACCCTTGCTTTAATTCTCTCTGTTAGCAGCTAGTTAAATTGGTCTATGAGGACCCCTAGCCGTGTCTATTGTTTCTTGCGGCATCACGCCACGCGAAAGTGCATACTTGTTATTTTGCTGTCCTTCTCTATTTTCCCCCTGTGTGTGCTCTCTCTCACTCAGCTACTGCAGAGTTGCAGACTGTTCTGCCCGTCTGCCTCGCATCACCGTTTTTCCTGGTCCGCCGCTAATCGTGGCGTAACCAGTCTAGCTTACGTCAAAGCGGTTGAACTCAGCTAAAAATTTTATAACTTGGACCCCATATTACTCTGCACCGTAACACATCCCTCTCCTTTGTTAAAATTCCTCGCGAATTTTCGGCTCCACTTGTTCTTAGTTAGACTGTACATTCCTAGACATTAAATTACATTTCTCCTTGTTCTAAGTTACAACGGGATATTGAATCTTAGTTTATTCCGCTATGCTTATCTAATTATAGTGTGTGTTTTCTGCTTTCACCTTATGACTACGCTGTAGCCATTTTACTGGCAATTGTTAGGTTGCTGTTTCACTTGAGTGCACCATCTAACGTTTCAGACAGATTAGATTGCACAAAAAAATATCAGAACCAAGATTACGCTGATGGTTGACAAACTGTAAACTGTAATAGTCTTCTGTCTATATTTTTCACGATACCGTTTCACATGCCTCATTATTTGGTTCACTGAGATTTGTTGGTTTTCCTAATTTATCAGGTTGTCTATCGACAGTAATAAAGTTGAATCCAACGAGTTGTTGGTAACAGTTAGGTTTTGGTGGGGCAGATTGTGTGGGTGTTTCTCTGGCCAATACAACATTGGACTGAGCACGTTAAATAGTGTTGTCCCCGTAGTGGTAGCTGGAAGGTGAAACTGTCTTCCTGCTGTCTCGCATCTAGTCCCATTCATTAGCCATCAGTTACATTGTAATTCTATTATTTCCATTTTCGTAACGACAAAGCCAGTGCACTCCGATTCTCTGGAATTCCGTCTGTGGCAGTAAAACTTTCTTCTCACACTCTGCCGCTTCTAGCTTCCCTAAAAACAATTGCCTTTCGCGTGAGTTTTTGGTGGTTTGTATCGCCCTTGCTGGACAAATAACAATTCTTTCCTGAACGCAATCGTTGAAATCCGCTACGGACATCACAACATGGGCATCTCTTTTCTTAGAAACTAATAATATTCCTCGTGTCTGTAACTGTACCCATTTCTGAATTGTACTCCACTCTGTTGGATATGAATGTACCGTGTAACATTAGTATTGTTCATTGATTCCTACTACTGGAAATTTAATTCTAACATGTACCCTAGCTTGATCAGTGGTTACTTCTACAGTAAATATACGATAAAATAAAGCTATGTTCCTACTTGTTATTTGTACGATATGCTGCAACCATTCGGGAAAGTCTCTTTGTGCTGGTTGTAATGCTACGAGAATTTGATATGGACTTACTAATGTGGAACTCAATTTCTCATGAGTAGCATGGTGCATTGCCTCATGTAACGTCTGTACCTCTAGTCTTGCGTCGTCTAATGTATTCGCTAAAGTGCTTAGTGATGCGCCTACTAGCATTTTATCATCTAAACTATTCATTTGAGTTTTAATCTTCATTATTCAAAGCATCTCTAGTTTCATGTGCATACAGCGCTAATTTAGCTGTTAAATTTTTTAATGTTCTAGTCACATTGAATATTCCGTGCTCCATATTCCCTATATGTGTCGTGTGGAATTCCAGTTTTGTTCTCGTATCCTCCTATAAGTTTTGTACGTTCTGAAACTGTGGATGCTGTCAATATCCTCATTATCTGCTGTCCCAAATACCGTTTTTGATAGTTTTCCTCATGAATTTAACCAACCTCGCTTCCTTTGTACTGATGCTCGCGGTGCAATTTCGGTTACCCGTTCTCAGTTTTTCATACGAGACTATCACTTTTCATATCCTCCAACAGTCCTCTTCTGTCCTCCTCTTTCTGTAATGCTACAAATCTGTCTTGTGGTCTTCTTAGTTCATTTATCACTTCCAAAACATAAAATGCAAACTCAGTTATCCAATTGTGGCTTGTTAGGACATCTGTTTTTCTAACAAACAGGATACCATTGTGTAGTGGATGATTCTGCATTACATTTCCTTTGCAGCAATATAGCAGCGCTAAGCACAGAAGAATTTTTCTCCGCAGCATTTTGGCATGTAACCTGAGAGAAAGGTAAACATCACTCCCCTCCCTCCTTTAAAGAACTAACTAAAAACCGTATAAAGAAGAAAAAATGACACGTAATAACAACAGACATAATACTTGGATTACACTGGTGAATCCTACTTTATTTACTCTTAGATCTAAGTGAATAAGATATATCCATTTTAGGTAGTTGCTTCTTTCGTACTTCTGATCTTTCGGGATTGGTTGAAGAGATTTGTGGCAATGCGTCATATATGACCTTAAATAGTTTGAGTCGAGTGATATGCACTATCGAAGTCCTTGTTGGTAACTGCAGTTTTACGCTGACCGGTGAAGTCATTTCCGCAACTTGGTACGATCCTTGATACTTATTCAAAAATTTGTTAGTTTTGCCTATCGGAGCATAAGGATTAGCTAACAATTCGCACTGTCGTGTTCTATTCTGTGATAGTTTACTTGCTCTTTGCCCAATACGCTCTTATTTTTCTAACTCTTTTGTATTGGTGCGTTTCACCTCTTTCCAAATTTCTTTTAACATTTTTGCAAATTCTTTCACTGGTTCACCTTGTGCCCACCGTTTATGTTAGAGCACGTCGAAAGGTGATGGCATTTTCCTACCATATACAACTTCGTATGCTGGGAGACTCACTCCAGAATGAACTGTTACATTGTAGACACAGACGTCTAGGTTCAAATAGACATCCCAGTTTAAATTCTGTGAGTCGACGTAGTGGCTCAACATCTTAGCTAACGTACGGTGAACTCTTTCAGTTCGCCTGTTTACTTGAGGATGAAATTGACTGTTACATAACTTCTTAATCTGTAATAACCGACATAGCTTTTTCAGTACTTCAGATACAAAATTTTTTCCCTGTTCTGGAATCATAGTTTCAGGTATACCGTACTTCAGTAGCCAACTGATCACCATTGCTTGTGTACTGTACTAGCCTTCTGATCAAGAATAGCTACCATAACCAAATAATGTGAAAAATGATCCAAAATTCCAGAACGAGATTTTCACTCTGCAGCGGAGTGTGCGCTGATATGAAAGTTCCTGGCAGATTAAAACTGTGTGCCGGACCGAGACTCGAACTCGGGACCTTTGCCTTTCGCGGGCAAGTGCTCTACCAACTTTTTTTTTTAATCTCATTTTGTTCGTTATAGTTCGTTGCAATTGTTCGTGGCGGACGTCCCCTGCCGCCCATTGAAGTTCGTTATTGATCCATTTACTCAGTTTTTTTATTACAAAGGGCAGCTAACCCTCTGACCTAACATGCTGAGCTACCGTGCAGGCTGCAGCTGAGGTATCCAAGCACGACTCACGCCCCGTCCTCACAACTTTACTTCTGCCAGTACCTCGTCTCCTACCTTCCAAACTTTACAGAAGCTCTCCTGCGAACCTTGCAGAACTAGCACTCCTGAAAGAAAGGATATTGCGGAGACATGGCTTAGCCACAGCCTGGGGGATGATTCCAGAATGAGATTTTCACTCTGCAGCGGAGAGTGCGCTGATATGAAACTTCCTGGCAGATTAATACTGTGTGCCAGACCGAGACTCGAACTCGGGATCTTTGCCTTTCGCGGGCAACTGCTCTACCAACTGAACTACCCAAGCACGACTTTACACAGCTTTACTTTTTGATCCAAAATTGTTGGAACATATTTGTTCCCAGCAGGTGTTTGGTTAAAAGGTCCCAGAATGTCTCATCCTAAAAAAGAAAATGGTCCATCTGCTTCAGGTAGTTGTTGTAACTCAGTCTTCTGATGACTCAAAGACAATCGTTGTGCGCACAGAACACAGTCTTTTTTCTTCATATTGCGCTACACCAGGGTGTCATATCTTTTACCAGAATCTTTCACCTATTCTTCGATCTGTTGTACGTTTGCCTCCGTGACCTGATAAAGCATGGCCATGAGCCTGATTTAACACTTCCTATCTCAGCACTGCAGGAACGACAACGCGTGGTCTGCATTTTGGAGTTCTGCATAGCAAGCCTTCTAGTATTTCAAACTGTGGCTGTGTGCGAAACAATGTGCATTTTTCTGTCAACTAGTTGTGCCTTTATCCATGCAAAGCTGCAACCTTTCTGCTTAATGCGTCACCAGTTTCATTTGAAGCTCCCGACTTATAAATCACTTCATAATGAAATTCACTTCCTTTCAGTACCCATCTCTACGATCGGCTTGATGGATCCTTTAACCCTAGTAACCATCTGAGAGAAGCATGATCTGTGACGACTTTGAATTTGCGACCATACAAATAACAAAGAAAGTATGAAATTCCATATACGACAGCTAGCATTTCCTTCTCTGTTGTGGAACAATTTCATTCCGCTTTATTTAACTGCCTCCAGGCATACGCCACTGGATGTTCATTTTCGTCTATATTTGGACTTAATACGCAACCCAACACGACATTAGATGCCTCACGTGGCAATATGAATTCATCTTCAAACTCAGGAAACACTAATACAGGACCTGACACTAAAATTTTCTCAAGTTTCCCGAAAACCGCTTGACACTGTGGTGACCATAAACCAACTCCTTTCTCAAGCAACCTGGTTAACGGTTGCGCGATTTTAGCACAGTGACATAATTTTGCAGGTACGTTCGGTGATATCTACATCTACATTTACACTCCGCAAGTCACCCAACGGTGTATTGTGGAGGGCACGTTACGTGCCACTGTTATTACCTCCCTTTCCTGTTCCAGTCCCGTATGGTTCGCGGGAAGAACGGCTGCCGGAAAGCCTTCGTGCGCGCTCGAATCGTGATCTCCTCGGGAGGTATAAGTAGGGGGAAGCACTATATTCGATACCTCACCCAGAAGCGCACCCTCTCGAAACCTGGGCAGCAAGCTACACCGCGATGCAGAGCACCTCTTTTGCAGAGTCTGCCACTTGAGTTTGCTAAACATCTCCGTAATGCTATCACGCTTACCAAATAACCCTGTCACGAAACGCGCCGCTCTTCTTTGGATCTTCTCTATCTCCTCTGTCAACCCGACCTGGTACGGATCCCACACTGATGAGCAATACACAAGTATAGGTCGAACGAATGTTTTGTAAGCCACCCCCTTCGTTGATGGACTACATTTTCAAAGGACTCTCCCAATGAATCTCAAATTGGCACCCGCCTTACCAACAATTAATTTTATATGATCATTCCACTTCAAATCGTTCCGTACGCATACTCCCAGATATTTTACAGAAGTAACTGCTACCACTGTTTGTTCCCCTATCATATAATCATACAATAAAGGCTCCTTCTTTCTATGTACTCGCGATACGTTACATTTGTCTATGTTAGGGTCAGCTGCCACTCCCTGCACCAAGTGCCTATCCGCTGCAGATCTTCGTGCATTTCGCTGCAATTTTCTAATGCTGCAACTTCTCTGTATACTACAGCATCATCCGCGAAAAGCCGCATGGAACTTCCGACACTATCTACTATGTCATTTATATACATTGTGAAAATCAATGGTCGCATAACACTTTCCCGTGGCACGCCGTGGTTACTTTAACGTCTGTAGACGTCTCTCCATTGAGAACAACATGCTGTGTTTTGTTTGCTAAAAACTCTTCAATCCAGTCACACAGCTGGTCTGATATTCCGTAGGCTCTTACTTTCTTTATCAGGCGACAGTGCGGAACTGTATCGAACGCCTTCCGGAAGTCAAGGAAAATGGTATCTGCCTGGGGGCCAGTATCTAATAATTTCTGGGTCTCATGAACAAATAAAGCGAGTTGGGTCTCACACGATCGATGTTTCCGGAATCCATGTTGATTACTACAGAGTAGATTCTAGGTTTCCAGAAATGACATGATACGCGAGCAAAAAACATGTTCTAAAGTTCTACAACAGATCGATGTCAGAAATATAGGCCTATAGTTTTGCGCATCTGCTGGACGACCCTTCTTGAAAACTGGAAGCACCTGTGCTCTTTTCCGACATTTGGAACCTTCCGTTCCTCTAGAGACTTGCGGTACACGGCTGTTAGAAGGGGCGCAAGTTCTTTCGCGTGCTCTGTGTAGAATCGAATTGGTATCCCGTCAGGTCCAGTTTACTTTCCTCTGTTGAGTGATTTCAGTTGTTTTTCTATTCTTTGGGCTCTTATTTCGATGTCAGCCATTTTTTCGTTCGTGCTAGGACATGTGGATACTGTTAGAAAAATGTGTCGCGAATAGAGGTAGTAGTAAACTGAAACGTCATATCTCATACTGTAGACTTACTGCATGAACAGAGAAAATATAGTAAGCGAAAACGTTTTTCCTTTCATCGTTTTGTGCCCATTGTCAACCAGAAAAAATCCTTAAAGGCTTGAAATTGTGTGTAACGTTTGTTCGAAGTAGCTAAGCACTCCATCCTCAAACAGTGGATAAATATAGTCTGCATAATATGCGCGCGTTCAGTATCTCTGTCTCAAGACGTATACACAGTCCCTAACTGTAATATTTGTCTTACTGTTTTGAACCTTTAACATAAGATTACACAACATGTTCACTCCAGATCCACTACCGGAAAATATGTTTATCTATCTAATATTGCCATTACATCAAATCATTTGACCAAGAAGCTTAAGAAGATGTAATTCTTTTCAAAAATTATGGCTAGATATTCCAAAAAAAGACGTGTCTCATACGAAGGACTAGCATACAAAGCAAGCAAATAATAAAAACTGAGTTGGGTGATACACTGATTTCATTTTTTGTAAACTTGTAATGAAAAGGAAACCAGTACACAGAAATCATTTAATTACATCATGGTACTTGGAAAAATAGTTCTACTTTTATGATGAGTATATTTTATGCGTACTAGGACAGGCAAGCTATGACATCTTGATAGATAATGCAAAAAATACCTTTATTTCTTCTGGTGTTGAGTCTAGTAACTTGTCAGTACATACAAATGGCAATTGATTTGTAGCTGTGGAGCTCAAAAATTTCTGATGTGATGTATTTTCTTGCGTACTATGTAGTTGGTCGTCTTTTTCTTCTCAAACTGCTTCCTCCATAGCTGCATCAGGTGGCAAGGGCTCAAGCACTTCTGTGTGGCGCCAAGCAGGATTATTTTCTCGTTGTGGCAGAAGTAATTGTGGATCCATGACGTATAAGTCGCTATCTGATCACAAAACTACATATCCTACGTCAGTAGATGGGAGAGAGATCTCAGCATCCTCATCATCACTTGGCTTTTCGAAGAATTCTGACAGATTACCATCAATGCCAAAAGGCTTATCCAGTTCAAAAATCATATTATGTTCTTCAAAAAGGAATTTTGTTAACTACACTCCTGGAAATTGAAATAAGAACACCGTGAATTCATTGTCCCAGGAAGGGGAAACTTTATTGACACATTCCTGGGGTCAGATACATCACATGATCACACACTGACAGAACCACAGGCACATAGACACAGGCAACAGAGCATGCACAATGTCGGCACTAGTACAGTGTATATCCACCTTTCGCAGCAATGCAGGCTGCTATTCTCCCATGGAGACGATCTTAGAGATGCTGGATGTAGTCCTGTGGAACGGCTTGCCATGCCATTTCCACCTGGCGCCTCAGTTGGACCAGCGTTCGTGCTGGACGTGCAGACCGCGTGAGACGACGCTTCATCCAGTCCCAAACATGCTCAATGGGGGACAGATCCGGAGATCTTGCTGGCCAGGGTAGTTGACTTACACCTTCTAGAGCACGTTGGGTGGCACGGGATATATGCGGACGTGCATTGTCCTGTTGGAACAGCAAGTTCCCTTGCCGGTCTAGGAATGGTAGAACGATGGGTTCGATGACGGTTTGGATGTACCGTGCACTATTCAGTGTCCCCTCGACGATCACCAGTGGTGTACGGCCAGTGTAGGAGATCGCTCCCCACACCATGATGCCGGGTGTTAGCCCTGTGTGCCTCGGTCGTATGCAGTCCTGATTGTGGCGCTCACCTGCACGGCGCCAAACACGCATACGACCATCATTGGCACCAAGGCAGAAGCGACTCTCATCGCTGAAGACGACACGTCTCCATTCGTCCCTCCATTCACGCCTGTCGCGACACCACTGGAGGCGGGCTGCACGATGTTGGGGCGTGAGCGGAAGACGGCCTAACGGTGTGCGGGACCGTAGCCCAGCTTCATGGAGACGGTTGCGAATGGTCCTCGCCGATACCCCAGGAGCAACAGTGTCCCTAATTTGCTGGGAAGTGGCGGTGCGGTCCCCTACGGCACTGCGTAGGATCCTACGGTCTTGGTGTGCATCCGTGCGTCGCTGCGGTCCGGTCCCAGGTCGACGGGCACGTGCAACTTCCGCCGACCACTGGCGACAACATCAATGTACTGTGGAGACCTCACGCCCCACGTGTTGAGCAATTCGGCGGTACGTCCACCCGGCCTCCCGCATGCCCACTATACGTCCTCGCTCAAAGTCCGTCAACTGCACATACGGTTCACATCCACGCTGTCGCGGCATGCTACCAGTGTTAAAGACTGCGATGGAGCTCCGTATGCCACGGCAAACTGGCTGACACTGCCGGCGGCGGTGCACAAATGCTGCGCAGCTAGCGCCATTCGACGGCCAACACCGCGGTTCCTGGTGTGTCCGCTGTGCCGTGCGTGTGATCATTGCTTGTACAGCCCTCTCGCAGTGTCCGGAGCAAGTATGGTGGGTCTGACACACCGGTGTCAATGTGTTCTTTTTTCCATTTCCAGTAGTGTATTTTATCTCCAATAAAGTCATTAGACTTTTATTATTACTGATATTATTCTCTGAAGAGCCAAATAAATTGGTACACGTGCCTAATATCATATATTGCTCCCGCGAGCAAAAGGGCCGCAACACGACGTCACATGGACTCGACTAATGTCTGAAGTAGTGCTGGAGGGAATTGACGCCATGAATCCTGCAGGCCTGTCCATAAATCCGAAAGAATACGAGGAGTGGAAATCTATTCTGAACAACACGTTGCAAGTCATCCCAGATATGCTGAATAATGTTCATGTCTGGAGAGTTTTGTGGCCAGCAGAAGTGTTTGAACTCAGATTGTTCCTGGAGCCATTCTGTATCAATTCTGGACGTGTGCGTTGTCGCACTGTTCTTTCTGAATTGCCGAAGCTCTTCGGAATTCACAGTGGATACGAATGGGTGCCGGTGATCAGACAGGATGCTTACGTACGTGTTATCTTTCAGAGTCATATCAGGGCGTATCAGGGATCCCATACTACTACAACTGCACACGCCCCACACCATTACAGAGCCTCCACCAGCTGAACAGCACCCTGCTGACATCAAGGGTCCATGGGTTCATGAGGTTGTCTCCATACCCGTACACGTCCATCCGCTGGATAAAATTTGAAACGAAACTCGTTCGAACAGGTAACATGTTTCCAGTCATCAACAGTCCAATGTTCGTGTTGACGGGCCCAGGCGAGGCGTAAAGCTTTGTCTCGTGCAGTCACCAAGGGTACAGGAGTGATCCTTCAGCTCTGAAAGCCCATGTCGCTGATGTTTCGTTGAATGGTTCACAACTGACACTTGTTGATGGCCCAGTAATTTGCGGAAGGGTTGCACTTCTGTAACGTTGAACGATTCTCTTCAGTAGTCTTTCGTCCCGTTCTGGCAGAATCTTTCTCCGGCTGCAACGACGTCGGAGATTATCTTTCACAAGATTCCTGATATTCACAGGACACTGGTGAAATGGCCGTAAGAGAAAATCCCCACTTCATCGCTAGGTCGCAGATGCTGTGTCCCATCGCTCGTGCGCCGATTATAACACGACGTTCAAACTCACTTAAGTCTTGATAACTTGCCATTGTAGCAGCAGTAACCGATGTAACATCTGCACCAGACACGTGTTGTCTTACATAGGCGTTGCCGATCGCAGCGCCGTATTCTGTTTATATCTCTGTATTTGAATACGCATTCCTATAACAGTTTCTTTGGGGCTTCACTGTAATGTTGTTGTTTTACCTACTTCACATATTATCAGCCTCAGACAGCCAAATATGTCAAAACTGATACCAAATTACTGAAGAATGTTTGCGAATGGAAAAACGTTTTTACGAGATTCAAAGCCACTCTGTCATAATGGACACACGAGTGACCCCCGTGGAGCAAAATATTGTAAGTGCTCTCTTAGTGCTAAAGTCTGTAGATACCTTTTGTTATTAACAGTCTGTTGATAATAACCGGAATCGGTTCAAGATCGTCAGGATGCGATTAAATGAATAAAAATACACACGTGCTGAATATCGACATCGTTTTACTGTTTTCCGCTGCGGACAAATGGAGCAATAGTTGATGTCAATAACTGACCACTCAGAGCGCTGAAACGTGCTGTGGTAGGTCGTCATAGATCGTCAAACTATTGGCAAGTGTATCTTTGCGTTATATGGATTCTGTACGCAGGAAATACTTATCAGACTCATGTGTCGTTTTCAATACGTGGGAAAAGAAGCTGTTAATTGGCTGTGATAGCATTTCAGATTTTTAAGATTCGGTCAATAAGTAAATGAAATGTGGAAATTCAAAGTTTTTTTGCCCCTGGAAGCCGTCAGATTGGGAATCTGCAAGTGGGGTTGTGCCCAGGGTTAATAGTTTAGTAACACAGATAATCTCTTTTGGGCTTCTGTTTGACCGATTCGAGGTGTGATTCACATACTAGTTGACTGTCGCTGCATAATTTGTCTCGAACGAGAAATCCTGAGCCGTTACAGTCAAGGGAAGAGAATTCCCTGTCAAAACGGCTTGAAAATTGCAACACTCTGCGGTGACCCTGTACGTGGTCACCAGGTGAATGACATAAGGCACTTTGCAGGAGGTCACCGGCCGAACATTGAATAGCTGCTGTTAAATTCGCGTGACTGGCGCAGCGTTCGATGCCGTAGCCTTGTTCTGCAGCCTAGCGTAACGAGCTGCGTTGATCAGTATGTATGGGATATCAGCTGTGAAACACGCAATGCAGGCGGCCTCTGCGTACACCTCAGATGCGAAAATAGCTCCTCATCCCCGCTTTCCCTTACATCACTCGGTATTTGCATTTGGGCTGTTTATGAAGCGCGTATGCGTGCGTGGTGCTCATAGGAGTAACTGCATATAGGACACACTGTATCACCCTGCCATCCCACCTTGTATTACTCAGGTCTATTAATCACGCCTGCGATAGCTACTACTACCCTATCAAGCGCTGTATCTCGTTCATACGTCAGTTACAAAGACCTTCGAATCTTTCGAGCATTCCCTTTTCAGCTTCACAGTACGTTCTGGGGGTACTCAAAATGTGGCAGCCAATTGATAATGTGGAGATGGGTGTGCTGTTTTGTTCTGGCTTTTCTAACGGTGGAGGGGAGACAACATAGCTACAAGTACTTTCCAAGGTTGAATATCTTCAGGAAAGATGCGGAATAAGAGAGATAAAATTTTATATCTAGGTAACATTGACGAACAGGTTGTCAGGGAGCTGACACATTGGTTCCACATCGTACAACTTCTTTATCGTAGTAAGCTTTCCCGTTTTATATGACTTTCTTCTGGCAGTGCGTGCTTGTATTGCTTTACTTCGTCCTTTGTTTATGTAGTTATTTCTTTACTGAAGCGCCAAAGAAACTGGTATAGGCAAGCGTACTAAAATACAGAGACATATAAACAGGCAGAATACAGAACTACGGTCGGCAACGCCTATAGAAGATAACAAGTGTCTTACTGCTGCTACAATGACAGGCTATAAAGACTTAAGTGAGTTTGAACGTGGTGTTATAGTCGGCACATAAGCGATGGGACGCAGCATCTCCGAGGTAGCGATGAAGTGGAGATTTTGTCATACGACAATTTCATGAGTGTACCGTGAATGTCACGAATCCGGTAAAACATCAAATCTCCGACATCGCTGCCGCCGGAAACAGATCCTCCAAGAACGGGACCGACGACAACTGAAGAGAATCGATCAGCGTGACACAAGTGCAATCCTTCCGTAAATTGCTGCAGATATCAATGCTGGGTCACCAACAAGTGTCAGTGTGTGAATCATTCAAGGGGACATCATCCATATGGGCTTTCGGAGTCGAAGGCTCACTCGTGTACCCTTGATGACTACACGACACAAAGCTTTACGCCTCAACTGGGTCCGTAAACAACGCCATTGCACTATTGATAACTGGAAACATGTTGCCTGGTCAGACGACTCCCGTTTCAAATTGTGTCGAGCGGATGGACGTGTACGGGAATGGAGACAGCCTCCTGAATCCATAAACCCTGCATGTCAGAAGGGGACTGTTCAAGCTGGTGGAGGCTCTGTAATGGTGTTGTGCGTTTGCTGTTGGAGTGATATGGGACCCCTGATACGACTCTGACAGGTGACACGTACTTAAGCGTCCTGCCTGATCACCTGCATCCATTGATGTCCATTGTGCATTCCGACGGACTTGGAAAATTCCAGCAGGACAATGCGAGATCCCACACATCCAGAATTCCTACAGAGTGGCTGCAAGAACACTCTTCTGCTGGCCACCAGACTCCTCAGATATAAACTTTATTGGCATATTTGGTGATGGTGATGGTGATGTTTGGTTTGTGGAGCTCTCATCTGATCGGTCATCAGCGTCCGTTCAAAGTCCCAATTTTTACATAGTCCAATTTTTAGGCAGTCCGATCTTGCCACTGTCATGAACAATGATGAGGATGATGATGAAATGATGATGACAACACAAACACCCAGCTCCCGGGCACAGAAAATCCGCAACCCGGACGGGAATCGAACCCAGGACGGACTGGCAAATCGGGAATGCCTTGTAACGTGCTGTTCAGAAGACATCTGGATGCAGGATTCATGGTGTCAGTTCCCTCCAGCACTGCTTCAGACATTAGTCGAGTCCATGCCACGTCGTGTTGCGGCACTTCTGTGTGCACGCGGGGGCTCTACACGATATTAGGCAGGTATACCAGATTCTTTGGCTCTTCAGTGTATATCGGTATTGTAATGAGAAACAACTGTCATTGAATGTCTACATTTGTCGAATAATTACTGTTCATACGGAAATAACCTGGTAATACGATCTTTGCCGACTTGCTAGTCGGCAAAGTCATGTGCATAGGCTACAGCTATTAAAATGTATTCCCCCTGCCACACCCTGGTGGTTCACAATGGGGCCGCCAGCACTAAATGGATCCTCTCCTCTACAGTGCTGTCTGCAGAGGCACAGGCCAAGATATTTTGTGCACACTGTAACTACGTGACAGAATGATGGGTATGTTAAGAGTTCTGGTGCTTGCATCCTGCAAGTGTGTTTCTCGTGTGTCGTGTTGGCAGGCGGCTGGTGAACGCACGCGCACTGCGACTGCCCAGCCAGCAGGCGGTGGTGCTGAGGCCTGCGTTTGAGAGGACTGGCTGAGCTGCGAGACCTCTACGGCGCTTCTTCAGTTAGGAAAAGTATCACCACGTGTATTAATGACAGTGAACTAACTAGGAGAAGAAACTGTGGATGTGGAATATCTGTCTGTAAAGTAATTCACTACGTTCAATTACTCTGTTCAGTATTCAGTGTTATTTTAATTTATATATTGCTGAGTATATTAACATTACATGACTTAGACCTTGATAAGAAATAAATGAATTTATACTTTCTGTTAGAGTTGATAACTTTTTTTATACTGATCACTAACATAATCAGCAACTGCTATGCAGAACCTTCTTCTCCTCTTCTTTGTGCCTTTCTCCCCCATGTATTTGGGGTCGCCATGGTTACTATTGGATATGGTGTAGTTAATTTAAGGGGTGGCTGGACACCTTTCCTGTTGCCAACACTTAACTGACAGAGTGGAATATGTGTACCTTAATTGTCTGTCTGTAGTGTTATCTATGTGAAAGTCTGCGAACGTTTACTAATTGTGTACAAATCGTGTAACTGGGGTTGGATTTGGATACCAACCTGGTATTCACTTAGTTGGACGTGGGAAACCACCTAAAATGCACATCCAGGCTGGTCAACACGCCATGCCTTGTCATTAACCTGCTAAGCGGATTCGACCTGGGTCCGGTGCACGTACTCGAATCCTGGAAGCAGTATATTAACGTGCTGGATATTTAGCTGGATAACAATTACTATCTCGATTATCAATAAATATTTAATATTTATAATATATTAATATGTATAATCTACGAGGTGCGGCTAGAAAAAAACCGGACTGATGCTGGAAAAAACATTTATTTACAATTTCATGTTATCTCCTTCAATGTACTCTCCTCCTCGGTCTATACACCGCTCCATACGAATTTTCCACTGTTCTTAGCAATGCTGCAGATCATTTTTGGTAAGTCCATACATTACTTCCGTCGCTTTTTCTTTTACTGCTTCAACAGTCTCAAATCTAGTTCCTTTCAAAGCTGACTTGACTTTAGGGAAAAGAAAAAAGTCACAGGGGGCCAAATCAGGTGAGTAGGGTGGATGATCTAAGATGGGAATGTTGTGTTTTGCCAAAAACGTCTTCACTGACAATGCACTGTGAGCTGGGGCATTGTCTTGGTGAAGGATCCATGACTCTTTTCTCCACAAATCGTTCCGTTTTCTCCGTGCTCGTTCACGTAGGGTAGCCAGGACGCTAATGTAGTAATGCTGATTCACTGTTTGTCCCTCTGGTACCCAATCAATGTGCACAATCCCTTTGATGTCAAAAAAAAAAAAACAATCATCATTGCCTTGAATTTCGATTTTGACATTCGTATTTTCTTTTTTTTTTTTTTGTCGTGGAGAACCAGGAGTTTTCCAATGCATCGATTGGCGTTTAGTTTCGTGATCGTAAGTAAAAAACCACGATTCATCGCAAGTATTAACATTTTGTAAGAAGGTGGGATCACTTTCAATGTTTTCCAGGATGTCAGAACAAATCATTCTTCGGCGTTCCTTCTGTTCAATTGTGAGACACTTTGGAACCATTTTTGAACACACTTTGTTCATGTTGAAACTTTCATGAAGAATCTGCCTAACACTTTCCTTGTCAACTCCTGTTAACTCAGACACCGCTCTGATTGTTAAACGGCGATCTTGTCGAACAAGTTTACCGATTTTTTCAATGTTTGCATCAGTTTTTGCTGACAATGGTCTGCCAGTGCGAGTGTCATCACTGGTGTCTTCGCGGCCATCTTTAAATCGTTTAAACCACTCAAACACTTGTGTTCGCGATAAACAATCATCGCCGTACACTTGTTGTAACATTACAAACGTCTCACTTGCAGATTTTCCTAGTTTGAAACAAAATTTGATGTTAACACGCTGTTCTTTCTGTACACTCAACATTTTCCGACGCACAGACAAAACGTCAACTACTTAAAACAGACGCCACGGGCAGACTGAGTGCAGGAGGCAGATGAAACTCGAGCAGTAGGCGGAGCGAGAGTCACGTGACAGGCCACGCGACTTTCAGCCTTATTGCATTCGTTTTATTGTTTCACCAGTACTAGTCCGGTTTTTTTCTAGCCACACCTCGTATTAAATGAATATGAAACCGCTCTAACCTCGACGTATCATAAGACGCCCAAAAGACTATGTGGAACGACTGGACCCGAGGGCGGGGGAGCAATCACCTTTCATTGTTCACAATATTTATTAACTCAATCAACAGACAACAATTTTCAAACTTCAAACGATAACATTTGTACATTAAACTCATCAGCTTTCGATAGCAGACAAAGTATAACAACTTTTCAGATGTGAAAAATAATTCATTTTAATATTAATAAAAAAAATAGAATACACCGAACGCCTAAAGGGTTACAGTAAGTTCACTTACAGTTTTAAAACTTGTCCAAATATATCCATTTAAAATAAAAATTAACCTTACGCATGAACTGTGAATAACTATTTTGCATTAACAGATAGTGAAGAACTAACATTTATAATAAACTCCCAGCCAGAGAACATTTATAGATGAACGCTATCAGTTGGCTTTAGTTACTAACAAACGTATAACAACTTTCCAAATGAGAAAGGTAATATCTTTTTATATAAAATAGAAAACACTGCACGCCCGAAGGGCTGTCATAAGTTCACTTACAGTTTTAAGACCTTGCCCAAATATATTCATTCAGAAGGGACAGTAGCCCTACGTACGGACTCGCAACTAGGCAGGCAATAATATACATTAGACACTTCTCTTAGAAATAGTTCCCAGCTGACGGCATCGGCCAAGTGCGGGCATGAAAGTCCTGCGAGCAGCCAACACGGGCCACACCTGGTTGTGCCGCTCGGACCCGATTTATGGACCCGAACGAGGGCACGAAGGACAGTGGGTGCGTCCGTTTTCAGTTCCTGGATGCCGATATTCAAACCTCCGCGCCACTGTCTCATGGAGTTAGCATACATTGGTACATCATACAGTTCGAGATGCACTATATTCTCTGGAACAAACTAAACGCTCAGTTTTAAAACATTACATACAACAATCTCCACGGCTTGAATGGTAAGGGAGAACGCCAACGCTACTAGACACCAAGCAACTACAGTTCGACCAGAATGGTGCAACAAATTGTGTAGCGTCCGACCCCAACATGAATTACTAACAGATTTTCGTAACTGAACACTCTCTAATAGTTAATTGAGGTACACTTGCACTACGGAAGGCAGAAAGTTCATAGCCAGCGAAATAAATACACTCCTGGAAATGGAAAAAAGAACACATTGACAATGGTGTGTCAGACCCACCATACTTGCTCCGGACACTGCGAGAGGGCTGTACAAGCAATGATCACACGCACGGCACAGCGGACACACCAGGAACCGAGGTGTTGGCCGTCGAATGGCGCTAGCTGCGCAGCATTTGTGCACCGCCGCCGTCAGTGTCAGCCAGTTTGCCGTGGCATACGGAGCTCCATCGCAGTCTTTAACACTGGTAGCATGCCGCGACAGCGTGGACGTGAACCGTATGTGCAGTTGACGGACTTTGAGCGAGGGCGTATAGTGGGCATGCGGGAGGCCGGGTGGACGTACCGCCGAATTGCTCAACACGTGGGGCGTGAGGTCTCCACAGTACATCGATGTTGTCGCCAGTGATAGGCGGAAGGTGCACGTGTCCGTCGACCTGGGACCCGACCGCAGCGACGCACGGATGCATGCCAAGACCGTAGGATCCTACGCAGTGCCGTAGGGGACCGCACCGCCACTTCCCAGCAAATTAGGGACACTGTTGCTCCTGGGGTATCGGCGAGGACCATTCGCAACCGTCTCCATGAAGCTGGCCTACGGTCCCGCACACCGTTAGGCCGTCTTCCGCTCACGCCCCAACATCGTGCAGCCCGCCTCCAGTGGTGTCGCAACAGGCGTGAATGGAGGGACGAATGGAGACGTGTCGTCTTCAGCGATGAGAGTCGCTTCTGCCTTGGTGCCAATGATGGTCGTATGCGTGTTTGGCGCCGTGCAGGTGAGCGCCACAATCAGGACTGCATACGACCGAGGCACACAGGGCCAACACCCGGCATCATGGTGTGGGGAGCGATCTCCTACACTGGCCGTACACCACTGGTGATCGTCGAGGGGACACTGAATAGTGCACGGTACATCCAAACCGTCATCGAACCCATCGTTCTACCATTCCTAGACCGGCAAGGGAACTTGCTGTTCCAACAGGACAATGCACGTCCGCATGTATCCCGTGCCACCCAACGTGCTCTAGAAGGTGTAAGTCAACTACCCTGGCCAGCAAGATCTCCGGATCTGTCCCCCATTGAGCATGTTTGGGACTGGATGAAGCGTCGTCTCACGCGGTCTGCACGTCCAGCACGAACGCTGGTCCAACTGAGGCGCCAGGTGGAAATGGCATGGCAAGCACAGGACTACATACAGCATCTTTACGATCGTCTCCATGGGAGAATAGCAGCCTGCATTGCTGCGAAAGGTGGATATACACTGTACTAGTGCCGACATTGTGCATGCTCTGTTGCCTGTGTCTATGTGCCTGTGGTTCTGTCAGTGTGATCATGTGATATATCTGACCCCAGGAATGTGTCAATAAAGTTTCCCCTTCCTGGGACAATGAATTCACGGTGTTCTTATTTCAATTTCTAGGAGTGTAGTTTGTCACCTTGTCAATTCAGCGAAATAATCGTCCAACAGCATCAGAGAAGTACGTACCCACTACAGTCTCCCAATCATATGTCGTCGGTTAGCGGCCACCAACTGCATCTCAGGACACAGCCGTTACAACTGTCGCTTATACAATGCCTTTTTAAAACACCTATTCACCGACCGGGGTACTTCGCCTCCTTGGGCAATCGCACCGTCGCCTCTCCACATCACAACTAAACTCACTCGCGCGCGCCTCTCGATCCCCTCACTGCCACGCCACCTCGCGACGGGCTCACAAGTGCCGAAAGTTCATCATCTCTGAACTAATATCGACAGCCGCAAAGCCGGCACGGCTCAGAATACATAACGAATCGAACCATCTGAGGGAACATAAGTACAAGTAATGTCATCAGAATCGTCTTTGATTTCAGTATTTCATTTTATTAACGCTAAAATATTGTATGTTGTTGTTAATGTACGTACAATTTCATTCACTGTACTTTGACTCACTTCCAAAGTGATTTCAAGAAATTATTAAGTGGTTGTGGAAAATGTTGCTAAATTTAAACATGGTGTGAGATGTTTTTGTTGAATCATACTTGGATGGAAGTTCATCTTGTAGTCTGACCAAAGTGATCCATATTTTACTTTTGTCAACACTTCAGTCAGTTGTGCAGATTCTGTTTTTAATTACTGCAATAGATTCTGTCCATCCCTTGACTAAAGTAACACTCACAGTGAAGTAACATAGATAACGAAAAAATCTAGAAACGACCCTTATGCTGCGACTATAGCGTTCTGAAACATCTAAGTTCTTCCACATCTATTAATTCAACAACGTGGTTCTGAGGCATGTCTGGATAGTATAAATACTAATGACATTGCACGGGAAAATGAAATTTTGAATTCGACCGTCAGTCAGGAAAGGAGTTACATGTCAGAACGTCTTATAGTAAACATGCACATAATGACAGGCGTATATTTATTTTTGTGTCTAATGACCTTTTTCGACAACAAAAGGTTTTTGATAACAGAAATCACACAGCGCATCCGCAACGATAACTGGACACACCACGTATGCACCGGTGTGAAGTTAAAAACATGAGCTCACAGCCTTTCCTGTCACTATTCATCTGAAGATGGCTAGAAGACTCTGCGCCGAAATATCATGACAGCAAGTTTCAGATATCCGACACTTCGCATGAAATTTCATGAAACAACAAAAATCTCTTCTATAGGAGTCAATACTGATTGTGCAAACAAAGATCTTTTGATAGCCGGTTCCCTCTGTTTATCATGAGCGATAGATAATTACACCCATTCTGATTCTGTGCCGTGAGTTCTGGAATTCGATACAATTTCACACTTTCGCTTTGTGAACAAAATGTGGCCTTACGGAAGAATGTTAGGCCAGCTTCGTGACGGGATATGTATGTAATATATATGTATATGATGCCAGTAATATCCTTTCTTCCTCAGTTTTAGTCATTACTTCTTTATTCACCATACTGCACCTTAAGTATTGTTCTTCGTAGCCACATTTCAAAACTTTCTAAATATTTTTATTGCTTCTTTTTAATTGGCAATGATTCACTGCTGTATATCACTACACTCCAGACGTAGAAATTCGCAGATCTCTTCCTCAGCTCCACTGCATTTCTTCTACCTGTTAGTAACTACTTCATCTTTTCAAATGCTGTGTTTGCCACAGATATCCTCCTTCATATTTCTCTTAAAGAGTTTCCTTTCCATGTCAGAAAACTTTCCAAATACAGACTGGATTTTAATAGTCCTGCCTTTTTTCCATCTAAGTTAATGTATATAAATCGTTGCTTCCTTTTTGCTTACTGTCATCACTTTTGTCTTTCCCATAATTATTTTTACAAGAAGTAATCTTCTTAACCTTCTACAATTTTGCAAGTTTAGCCAAACCAAAATATATATATACAAGCAGAATGATAGGTGCCATGCCAAGCTGCCTTGGAGATATCCTGGCAGATGTTTTCTTAGAGCACTTTGAAAATAAAATTTTTGAACAAAGCATCCAGCAGGCTTATAAAGTCTATTACTTCCGATGTTACGTATGTCGATAGTGCGCTTATTCTCTTTAATGGAAATAGTGACAAAATTAACAAATTTCATGAACAGATCAGTAAAGTATGTAACAGCATCAAATTTACCATTGAATGTGCTGACACACGAAATCGCGTGCAACGACTCGAAGTCGACCTGGAACACAGTACAGAGCGGCATCGCATCCATGCCAAAAAAGATGTTCAAAACGGCCTCAATAGCACTGCAAGGGATAGGGATAGTAGTGACTGTCACACAGGATACTCATAACCGTACTTTAGTTTGCACCATGCTGGTGTGCCGCTTGCCTGGAGCTTGTACTAGGATCCGTCTCAATGTGCTGTAGAACTCGGTCCTCCAAATCTGGCGTACGCACAGTTTGCCGCCTCACTGCTCGTTCGTCTGTCTGGAAGCACTTATGACGAGACAAACGTCCAAAAGGGCTTGAAATGTTGTGTGATGTGGCTGATGTCTATGAAGGTACTTGTTTTGGTATAGCCGTGCTGGCTCTCAGCCGTTTCTTTTGTGGACTGTCAAGACAGCCAATCCACTCGGACGGGAGGCCGAAGGGCACGCGTTTAAACTCACGCAGGCTGGCGTGAGGTCTGGTACAGGTAAAGTAATTATACTAGCAAAAAAGGTACGAAGCTTCTGGAATACTTAACTTTAATCCATAATTGGTGAACATCGGTCTGACGGTACATGCATCACAAGATAAATAGCAAATGATAATGGCGCCTTGCTAGGTCGTAGCAAACGACGTAGCTGAGGGCTATGCTAACTATCGTCTCGGCAAATGAGAGCGTAATTTGTCAGTGAACCATCGCTAGCAAAGTCGGCTGTACAACTTGGGCGAGTGCTAGGACGTCTCTCTAGACCCGCCGTGTGGCGGCGCTCGGTCTGCAATCACTGATAGTGGCGACACGCGGGTCCGACGTATACTACCGGACCGCGGCCGATTTAAAGGCTACCACCTAGCAAGTGTGGTGTCTGTCGGTGACACCACAGTTTCCATCTGCTTGACGTACACAAACACCATGTCAGCTTGTTCTCGACGTGAATAAAGGACCATTCCGCTGCTTACAGTACACTGCGTCTGTTGTGTCGACAGAAGTGCCGACACAGTGTTATTTTGAGGGGGCCGATAGGCACGCTAGCTAACGCAGACGGGCGTGAATTCTGGAACAGGATAAGTAGTGAATTCTCATAAGAAAAGTATGCAGCTCCTCAAATACTTATCTTTTATTCTTTGATGAATACAGCATTCTCGATGAGACATTTCATATGATAACTTTCAAACTAGGTAAGGCTAATGGCGCCTTGCTAGGTCGTAGCCATGGACTTAGCAGAAGGCTATTCTAACTGTCTCTCGGCAAATGAGAGGGAGGCTTCGTCCGTATTGTCGCTAGCAATGTCGTCCGTACAACTGGGGCGAGTGCTCTATCGTATATCGAGACCTGCCTTGTGGTGGCGCTAGGTCTGCGATCACACAGTGGAGACACGCGGGTCCGACATGTACTAAATGGACCGCGGCCGATTTAAGCTACCACCTAGCAAGTGTGGTGTCTGTCGGTGACACCACAGCGTCAATCACACAGCCTGCAAGACACAAGAAACACACGGCACGTGTCAGAGAAACTGTTACTCGTCAGCGCTATCTGCTGTGGCAACGGTGCGTCTCCTGATACGTGTTCATAGGACCTTTTTTCCCCAATTTCCCGTCAGGAATCTGTACCTGCAGTTTTTCGGTTTTGTTAATGTCCACACTGTATATATATATATATATATATATATATATATATATATATATACTGATAGGAAAAATCCGAACACCAGAAAATAATGAATGGAGGGTAATGAATTTTCTGGCATAGATTTGTCTAGGTAACATATTTAAGTGATGAACTTTATAAGATCACAGATTAATGTAAAGACGAGACAAACCATAGCAGATGTGAAATGCTTGTATATTAATAATCGCTCTAGCCGCCAGAATGTTTTTATAAATTTGTGGTAAGGCCTTATGGAACCAAACTGCTGAGGTCATCGGTTCCTAAACTTACACACTACTTAATCTAACTTAAACTATCTTGTGCTAAGGACGACACACACACACACACACACACACACACACATGTCCGAGGGACTCGAACTTTTGACGGAGGAAGCTGCGCAGACCGTGACAAGATGCCATAGTCCGCGTGGCTACTCCGCGCGGCGCCAGTATGTTAAATGCAAACATGCAGACGTGCGCGCATTATGTTGTAAGGTGCCAGATGTCAGTTTATGGGATGAAGTTCAATGCCTGTTGCACTTGTTCGGTTAATACAGGGACGGTGGTTAATGCTGACTGTGGATGACGTTGGAGTTGTCGCCCGACGATGTTACACATGTGCTCGACTGGAGACAGATTTGGTGATCGATCAGGCCAAGGCAACGCGTCGTAGAGCATTTTGGGTTACAACAGTGGTATATAGAAGAGTGTTATCCTGTTGAAAAACACTTCCTGGAATGCTGTTCATGAATTCCAGCGCAACAGATCGAATCACCAGACTGATGTACAAATTTGCTGTCTCGATGGTTGGTTGCAGGCCTTCAATGGCCTCCTAACCGACACACGGCCATCACTGGAACCGAAGGAGAACCATCTTCCATCAAAAAATACAACAGACCTTCATCGTGCCCACCAAGGAGCTCTCGCTTAATACCACTGAGGTCGCAAATGGTGGTGGATCGATATCATTGGAATGGATGCTACAGAGCGTCTGGCTCGGAACAGTTAGTTGTGTCACTGTGGTTCCACCTGTTACTAATATTGCTGCTGCAGCTACAGTGCGATGCGCGAAGACTGTGGTCTTCGCTCTCGGTAGTGCAACGTGGCCGTCTGGAGTCCAGTATTCTTGCGACCATACATCTGCGTGACCACCGCTGCCACCAAACGTGTACTGTGCCTACATTCCTGCCAAATCTTTTTGCAGTATCGCTGAGCCAACATTCAGCTTCTCGTCGCCCTATTACACGACTTCGTTCAAACTCAGTGATAATGGTGTCTTTGTCGCCTTAAAACCATTCTTGACTAACGTCAGCTCACCAAGTTCAACCTCAAAGGTAATTAATGTGGTGTCACCGCCAGACACCACACTTGCTAGGTGGTAGCCTTTAAATCGGCCGCGGTCCGGTAGTATACGTCGGACCCGCGTGTCGCCACTGTCAGTGATTGCAGACCGAGCGCCGCCACACGGCAGGTCTAGAGAGACGTCCTAGCACTCGCCCAAGTTGTACAGCCGACTTTGCTAGCGATGGTTCACTGACAAATTACGCTCTCATTTGCCGAGACGATAGTTAGCATAGACTTCAGCTACGTCATTTGCTACGACCTAGCAAGGCGCCATTATCATTTGCTATTTATCTTGTGATGCATGTACCGTCAGACCGATGTTCACCAATTATGGATTAAAGTTAAGTATTCCAGAAGCTTCGTACCTTTTTTGCTAGTGTAATTACTTTACCTGTACCAGACCTCACGCCAGCCTGCGTGAGTTTAAACGCGTGCCTTTCGGCTACATCCTAGTGGCTTGGCTGTCTTGCCAAGTCACAACAATTAACGCTCACGGCTGTAACAGCGTAAAGCAAAGTTGGTTTGCACCTTCATACTGGCTTTACTATGGCCACTCAGCCACTCATATGCTACTGGCGCACAGTTTAAGCAGCCATTGACGATCAATCGCTGGTGAGATTAGCAACCGTAAGACAAATATAAGACTATTCGCCTGAGTTGACCTAAAGTGGAATGATCACATAAAACTAATAACAGGATGAGCAGATGCCAGGTGAAGGTTGAAAAATTTTAAGCAAGCGTAATTCATACGACATAGAAGGGCTTACAGAACACTCCTGCGGCCGGTTCTCGAGTATTGCCGGTCTGTTTGCGAACCTTACCAGGTCGGATTAATAGAGGAGGTGATGGATATCGTCGTAGGTTGGTTTGCATTGTAAAAGAACGTTACGGAGAAGCTCATGAAACTCCAATTATAGAGAGATTTAGTGTTAAAATTCCAGAGTGGACTTGCAAGAAGAGAAAGGGAATACAGGCTGTTCGTCCAAAAAGTACCGATACTGATCTTATTGCTGGCATTCGGTATAAGCGACGTCAGCGCATTAACTATGGTGGCAGTTTGAACTATCAACGGTAAACAACAGATGTGCTTTTGACTAGTCAGTTGTGAACAGGCAGTGTTAAGGAATGGACGAGCAATCGTAGCGTGTCTACGTTGACGTGCCATAAATCGCTGTGGGACAACGTCCATAAATCAAGTGTTCACGACTTTCTCCAGAATGTTCCAAAGAAGAGACAACTGTGTGCGAAGTTTGTTCTGTTTACTTTGCCTCCCAAACAGAAACAACGACACGAGGTTGCTGTAATCTCCTCCCGCCTTCCTACTCCCATCTATTGTCCACTTATGAAGGTTTGAGGGGAGCGAAGATTACAGCAAACTTTGTAGTTTGCTTAGCTCGTCGTTTTGAGTGGGCTCAGATCTTCTTGTCTAGGGGTCTGATTCTTAAAGCTGAAAATGTTACATCAGGTCCTCACGGTTGGTTTGAACTACATAAATCTGAATATTATTCCTGCAGCATTTTTTTTTACGTAAATATACTTTCTCACATTTAAGTATATCACACAGCATTTTGCTTTTTCACGTTAACAAAGCCGAAATTGCATTGTTCGCACAAAAATACGTCCGATCACATCAGAGGCATGCTTACGACCCTCTGACTCTGTGGAAATAACGATATTCCAAAGGGTTTTAAATTTTTCTTAACAAATGAATTTCGCCCAGCTTCCAATACATTGCCAGTTTCAATTATTATTTCATAAATGAATCCAGAAATAAACATAGCAAACACTACAGGAGTGTGGAGTTAATATTAGGAATTTTAAATGCACCATTAATTACATTTTTAAATGTTTCTAAAAAGAAGTCTTAGTTGCACATTCAGAACCAGGACTTATCGATTATAACATCCAGACTAAAATATTTTATAAAGTAATTCCTTTTTATAAATTTTAGCTTCAAATATAACATATTGTGTATAAAATCATATGAAAGTTTTCAGAAAAGCAACTGAGACAATACTGACCTGTCCAAAATTCGAAAAATAATAGTGGTTTCGACAACTACTGTTGAGTAAATGTAATGCTAGAGGAGGATGTCCCGTTACAACGCCTGCGGCTGCTTAATTGTAATGCAAAGCGTGGGCAGTTCTTTTCCGGGACACATGATATCATCAACAGGAACCTACCACGAAGCGACAAAGTAGAGAGCGGTCAACGCTTTGACGACATAACAGGTATTCAAGCCAGTATGAAGCGCGAGTTGAACAAAATCCCAAAGCATGGCTTTTCTGACAGTTTCACATGGTTGTATGAACGTTCTGTGCGTCTCCGTCAAGTGGAGGCAAGTGGATGGAGAACTTGTAGGAGAACTGGAGCACTAAAACCACCATCTTAACTTTTCTCTGTTTCTTATTAATCTATTCTCGACACTTTTTCGACTGGCTATGTATTACTTGCTCCCATGTTGTGGAAAAAAATATTTTAGAAAAATCGGAGATATATGAACTGTTACAGACGTCTACGGGCCACTGTTTTCCTGCAGACAGAACAGGAAAGAGGGAAATAATTGTGATGCATAAAGTACCTAGTGCCACACACTTTCAGGTGGCTAGAGAAGTGTTCATGTACATGATTCTTTCTCCTATTTTTTTATATTATCCTCTGCTAATTCTGAGTTGGATATTTCAATTCCATAAATAGCCCCGCATGTTCATTAGTGCAGCTGACGAGAGAGGATATCCATATCCATTCGCACAAAAATTTCGAGAGAAAGACATAAAACTGTATACTTAATTACTGGTGTCAAATAACTCTAGTCTAACTCCTTCGATATTTATAGTAACCACGTTACCGACTATGGTACAAGCCTCTTACCTGTACATCGTAAGAATATGAAAATCTTGCTACAGTATTTCTTCTGCAGCTTTACAGATCTAAGTGCGTGATAATGCATAATACGAATCTAATTTAGTTCTAAAGTCATGTCTAGTTTCCGAGTTATTGTCGTGTTATTCAGAAATATGCCACAGCAACGTTGGCTTGTAAGTTCCCGTAATGTGAGTTGATTCTTTAATCAATAAATATCTGTAGTAAAGTTTGAAATAAACTACTCACGCCTGCCTCAGACAGTTTTTTCCGATTCCTGGCTTCTTTCAGATTCAGCAGTGTCAGCTGCATCACATACAATGAAAGGAAACTTATAGGAAAAGACGTTTTTATTTTGATCTGGAAATGTTACTGATTATAGTATAGCGGTCATCACGAGTGTGATTGTCAGTGACGCCTTATTACCGCTGTCGTATGCTCAGCGGTGATGACATATTTAGCTGAAGGAAAGCTCCCAAAAATGCACTGAAAGTCCTCTAAAACTAAACAAAACATGATATAATGCTGATAATTTTAATTCATTTCCCTCGGACTGATTTTCCAGAAGCTGAAAACTTTTTGTGCGTTGGTTTATATAGATGTGAAAATCACATTTCCACCACTGTTTAGCTGAAGTTCTGGGGAAACGGGAAATGGAAATTAGATTGCCACAACTAAAGTATTTGCATCAACTGATCCAAAAAACCGAGAAAAACTGAATTTACAACAAGTGTTCCTAAACAGATACTAGTTCATTATACATTTTAAAAGGGTACACCTATTAATCGTTTTTACTGTGTCATGCCTCAATCGTATAAAATGAATCCTTGGAGGATCGTTTTGTTGTCCGTGTCTGTGTGTCTGTCTATCTGTCTTCATGTCCGACGGTTAAGAACCCTTTTTTGTAGGAACGAATTGATGTGTCGAGGTCAAATTTAAGTAATTTATTTACGTCCGTGACCCCTTGCTGATGTGCAAATTTTAACCTTGTAAGTAATTTCAGTCAAAAGATACGGATATTTATGTCATTGACTTAGATAATTAAATTTTGCAACAAGCAAGGTTTCACAGTTTAAGTAAAGGACAAATATTGCTAATTCGTAATTGCATCACACAAAAAAATATTTTTTGTCTTTATTTATCCATATGTCTGTTTGGCCGTCGGTTAAGGCCCTTTGGTTCTGGAACAGTTCGGTACATCAGGTTCAGAGTTATGTCATATTCTGAAGTATGAAATTTTATGAATACATTTGTCTAGGTAACATATTTAAACGATTAACATCGTAAGACTACAGGGCAATGTGAAGGCGAGATAAACAACTGAAAATATGGAATACTGGTACGTTAATGACCAGTGTAACCGCCAGAGTGTTGAGTGGTGAGTCTGCAAGTGATGATTGAAGGGATCGGTGTGTCAAAGTGAAGTCTAGTGATACCATGACTGTATGCTGGCACCAACTGTGCAAGAGACTGGAACCTTGCTACAAATCAGTCAGAGGGCGTGAAGATGTCACATTGTAACGCTCAAATTGGTGGCAAAAATAAAATGAGAGTGGAAATTTAGGCGGCTGAAAGTGTTGTGATTTGACATTTTAACTCTCCCATGCTACAATCTAAGTCACTACAAAGGATATTGGCTTACATTATGTTGTCTATTTCGATACGTATTGTTTAGTTATGAATGTTGAGGCAAGTAACAGGAATGCGTACGAACATGTAGAAATGATTAAAAAATTTTGCTTTAAAATATCCTATTTTTTTAGTAAGGTGGTATTTACGATAAAATGATTGTTATTTTAATAAAAAGGGATTTGTAACTCATTTTCTACTATAATGTTCTATTATTTGCCTGATTCCATGATTACAACTTTTGCTATAAAAATGTATCCTTCCTGATCAACATTTAGGACTAACTGTAAACTTTCGGAATAATACTATTCGTAATAATATTGCTTTTTTTCAATATATCTCAAAATTTCTGTTGAATGACATGTCCGTCTTTCGATCTCATCACATTAGTTATGGCGTGGTTGAATATACATAAATATTTCAGTAGTATTTCAGTAAGTATGTTGAACCACACTTGTTTGCAGATGAGGTATACAAATGGAAAAATAGTCTGCAGTACACTGACACTCACAAACAAATTTTTCTGTCTAGTATTCACCGAGTCAGAGTAGCAGCTCCATTTGACTGATTCAGTATTATTCAACACAAATCCTGTAATGGAGTACATGTACAGGGATGGCTGAATCAAATATATCCACTGTAGTATCAGACAAGTCTATTATCAGCGCAGAGAAAGATCAATGCGCGATTACAGCTCCCTTGCAGATGAAAGATTACGCCTACCATGGTGTCAAAATGACGAGTATTAGTGTCAGATGGTGTTCATGGTACCTAGCCAAAGAATCCATGGGCATCTGAACTATTAGGGACAATCTCTTAAAAGCCAATTCCGTTCGGATGCAGTTTCGTATTTCTTGACATTTTTTCTCAACAATAGCCTATTAATTTTAGTAATGGGAATGATAATAGAAATAAGAAAATGAAAAATAAGGATATAATAATGTAAAAGTAATGGACATAAGAATCAAAGATTAAACTTAAGTTTTATTTTAGACACTTTTATATGATAACAGTCTTAACTAGTTTTGGTCCTACATTGGTTATCTTTAAATTTTGCAATAGTTAATGTGTAAAATGTTTACCATTTCCATTTTAACTGCTGTGGGTCAGAATCACGTTATGAGTGCTTTGTGCTTTAACATCATAGGAGACATTTCATGAAACATGTATTGTCACATTAAATCTAAAACTAATACCAGAGAATTAAGAACCAAGAGACAAACACAAATATGTTTATATAAACAGCTGCAATGAATTAGAGTTTTTAAAATCTTTTTAGGTTCACTTCCATTATGCTAGATTTTACACCTAATATATACTGGTCACCCAGAACATTATGACCACATAGCTACTATCGACATAAAGCTGTCCAGGAAATAGCAGCGTCACGTGACGAGAAATGAGTGCTGATTATACACGCGCACGGTTGTATCAGTAAGCAGAAGGAGAAAGGCGCGCTACCTATCTAAGTTTAACGTAGGGCAGACTGTGATGGCCCAGAGGCTTGACGCGAGCATTTCGGAAACTACGACTTGTCGGGTGTTCGAGGACTGCTGTGATAAATGTCTTCAACACGTGACGAAGCCAAGGTGAAGCCACTTCTAGACGTCGTTGGGTTGACCGGCCGCTCTGATAGGCGCTTCAGTCCGGAACCGCGGTGTTGCTACGGTCGCAGGTTCGAATCCTGCGTCGGGCATTGATGTGTGTGGTGTCCTTAGGTCGGTTGGGTTTAAGTAGTTCTAAGTTTAGGGGACTGATGACCTCAGATGTTAAGTCCCATAGTGCTTGGAGCCATTTGAATCATTTTTTGTCGACGGGTTGGGCGGCCACCTCTCATTACAGATGTCGAACGTCGTAAAGCCAGCCAGAATGGTAAAACAGAACAGGCGGCGAAGTGTGGCGGAAGTAACATCAGACTTGTATGCTGGTCAAAATACAAGCAGTGCACCGGACACTCCTAATGATGGACTCCGCAGCCGACAACACATGAATTTCCCGAAGTTAAAACTACGACATCGGGAACAACGACCGAAATGGACAAGTGAGCATCGACACTGGACATTGGTGCAGCCGCAAAGCGTTGCATGGTCTGATGAATCACGATACCTTCTTTATCATGCCGATAGGAGGGCGCGAATCCGTCGTCTTCCAGGGAAACAGCGACTTGGCGTCTTTTCTGCGAGATGGGCGTGGCTCCATTATGCTTTATGGAACATTAATGTGGGCATCCATGGATCTTGTGGAGCTCGTGCAAGGCACAGTGACGTCCAAGGAGTATCGTACGCTGGTTGCATACCACGTACACCCCTTCATGACGATCATGTTTCCCGACGGCAGTGGCATTTTTAAGCAATATAATGCGCCATGTCACCTGGCCAGGAATGTGATGGAGTGGTTCAAGGAAAGCAGTGGCGAGTTACAATTGATGTGCTGGCCCCCAACTGTCCAAATCTGAACCCGAGCGAACACATCTGGGGTGTGATTGAACGTGGCGTTAGAGGTCATCATCCCCCTCCCCGGAATTTACAGGAATTAGGTGACTTGTGTGTGCAGATGTGGTGCCAATGCCGTCCAGGCACCAACCATGGCCTGACTGCTTCGATGCCACGACGCGTCGCCACTGTTACCGTGCCAAAGGTGAATATATCGGCTATTAAGTAGGTGGTCATAATGTCTTCCTGATCAGTGTTCACCACGTCTCTCTTTCGAAAGTCGTCAGGAACATTTTCTCGTCTATTTCGGCAGATATTTGTAATTTTGGTTTTTCACTGTGCAGCTAGATTCTGACCGTACAAATACTGTTCACCACGTCATTTATACGCGCCCAGTATCCGGTTTGTTTCCAGTTACAAACAAAATTACTTTTAAAGCGGAATTTGCGTGCCCATTCGCTAAAGCGATCCCAGGTTATTCAAAATGGTTCAAATGGCTCTGAGCACTATGGGACAGCTTCTGAAGTCATCAGTCCCCTAGAACTTAGAACTACTTAAACCTAACTAACCTAAGGACATCACACACATCCATTCCCGAGACAGGATTCGAACCTGCGACCATAGCGGTCGCGCGGTTCCAGACTGTAGCGCCTAGAACCGCTCGGCCACACCGGCCGGCCCCAGGTTATTCCAGTGCAATATTCATTTTTGTGGTGTGTATTAACGGAGACATAATACACGAAAAACTTGCTCCGTCTCATGTGCCGCCGTGCACCACGATCCCTGCTACCGCTATGCAGCAGCGCTAATCAGTCCCTGTTAGTCATGCACTTCGATAAACCGATAATAGACTAATCTGGGACTGTTCTAGCGAATGAGCACGTAAAATTTTGCTTTAAAAATAATTGTTTGTTACGGGAAACAAACCGACGTTTTCTGTTGACACTGGGCATCGCCTGATAGACATGATTTGAAGTATTTATTTGGGATGTCTTCATCTATACATATCGAAAACGTAATTCCAAATAACTGTCGAAACACGAGAGAAAATGTGCGTAACGACTATTAGGAGAGACTCTCTTAGTTTGTTATAAATCAATGTAAGCAACGGAATAAAGAAAAATGTATAAAAACTTTTGTTGCACAACTAATAAAAGTAACGAAAATCCAGTAAGTATGTTGTTTGTATTAAGAAGAAATGTAGTAATGGTTGAATTATTACTATATACTGACACTTGCTAACAATACACCACGCTTCATTTCTAGATGCGAGGTGTTTACTTCATTGGCCATTTGCTTAGAAGAATTGACTTGGCTCAGATTGCACAGGGTAACATTCTGTTGTTGACTGATGCCACTTCTCCTCCAGCTATGAAGTGTCTGTTAGCTGCACTAAAGTTCGGAAGTGACGATACGGTCTGTATGGCACAGTGGCTTTCTCATAAGTGCTTGTAATTAATTCAATATTTATTTAATTTTCAACACCTTTGTCCGCTCTCTTTTTTAACATCGCAGCGTAATGATTCCCAAACTGCATCACTACATTTACCTCAATTACGAATGTATACGGACCTAAAAGGCCGCTGCTACAGTACTGCAAAAGAGTACCTCTCCTTTTCTCGACGTGTTGTATTTCTGTTATAGCTGCCAGTTCAGTAGTGTTCTGGTGCTGTTGGTAGGAAAGGCTAAAAGAAAAAAAGGTCGATGGAAGTGGAGAGTCGTTGTCTGTGACTATCGAATAACACCATGGGAGCCACAAAGTTTAATGTACACATATAATTCACCGATCATAGTCGACAATAGCACGCACAGGCAGTAAATCGAGCTGCCAAGAAAATAAGAATGTAACCTGAGAATTAGTGATCAACCTAGTAACGAAAAATTATACGCCAGCTAAACGCGTCTTCCTAGTTTATTTTCGAAAAAGAAATTTTGTACTCTGGCTACTTTCGGTCGTTCAGAAGAACGCTACCGGACGCGACATGACCTAATCAGCGGAGATGGTTCTGGGAAACCAGAGAGATGATAAACGTAATCGCATTTTGTTTGTAACGCGAATACCTAACGGGAACAATAACACGTCAGTTTGTTACTTATATCACTAATCCGCAGGTTTATATGTATTTCGAAATTCCATGTGTGTCTTTATGAAGAATGTATCAGAAAGAAGCTGATAAGCTGGCTGTGGGCTCAGCAAGACTCCTGCTACTGACCTTGGCTCAGGTTTCCATCGGATAATCATGAACGTATGAATGCTTGGAGTTTTCTCAGAATTAAAATAGTAAAGCGCTAATTGGAGTAAGTTTGTGACTGACAAAATAAAAATTATGCTACAGAAAACTGAAGGCAGGATATGACCGATCGCCTAGTGTGTCCGTCAATACTAATTTTACTTCTCAAATACAATTCCAGTGTTCTTTGAGGTCATCACGGCTGAGTGAGCAAGCTTGCTAGGAGTGAGGGGAATTTATCTGTAATCTGAACTACAGTTGTAGAGGAAGGAGTAGAAGAAAAGGTTACAGGATAATATGCGCTTGGGACAAGGAATGAGAAAGACTAATTGAGTACTGTAATAAATTTCAGCTAGTAATGGCGAAAACTCTGTTGAAGGACCAGAAGAGGAGGGGGTATACTTGGAAAAGGTCGGTTGATACGGGAAGATTTCAGTTAGATTACGTCATGGTCAGACAGAGATTCCGGAATCACATTCTGTGTTGTAAGGTGTACCCAGGAGTAGATATAGACTCAGATCTTAATGTAGTAGTGATGAACAGCAGGCTGAACTGTAAGAGACCAGTCAGAAAGAATCGAAATAAGTGGGATGCGGAAATACTAAGGAAAGAAGAGGTACGTTTAAAATACTCTGAGGCTACAGATACTGCGGTAAGGAAAAGTCAGTAGGCAGTACAGTTAAAGAGGAATGGGCATCTCTAAAAAGGGCCATCACAGAAGTTGGAAAGAAAAAAATAGAAAATAACTGCGAAGAAACCATGGGTAACAGAAGAATTACTTCAGTTGATCGATGAAGAAAGGAAGTACAAAAATGTTCATGGAAATTCACGAATACCGAAGTACAAGTCGCTGATAATTGAAATAAATAGGAAGTGCAGGGAACCTAAGACGAAATATCTGCATGAAAAATGCGAAGAAACCGCAAACGAAATGATCGTCGAAAGGACTGACTCGGCATATAGGAAAGTCAAAGTAACCTTCGGTGAAATTAAAAACAAGAGTGGTAACGTTAAGAGTGCAACTGGAATTTCACTGTTAAATGCGGAGGAGAGAGCGCAAAGGTGGAAAGCGTACATTGAAGGCTTCTACTCAGGGGAAGATTTGTCTGATATAAAAAAAGAAACAGGAGTCGATTTAGAAGAGATAGGGGATCTAGTATTAGAATTTAAGAGAGCTTTGGAGGACGTAAGATCAAATAAGGCAGAAATGATGGATAATATTCCATCAGAATTTCTAAAATCATTGGGGGAAGTGGCAACAAAACGAATACTCACGTTGGTGTGTAGAATATATGAGTCTGGCGACATACCATCTGACTTTCGGGAAACTACCATCCACACAATTCCGAAGACTGTGAGAGCCAACAAGTGGGAGAATTATCGCAAAATAAGCTTAACAGTTCATGCATCCAAGTTGCTGGCAAAAATAATATACAGAAGAATGGAAAAGAAAACTGAAGATGTGTTAGAAACGATCAGTTTCGCTTTAGGAAAGGTGAAGGCTCCAGACAGGCAATTCTGACGTTGCGGTTAATAATGAAAGCAAGACTAAAGAAAAATCAAGACACGTTCATAGGATTTACCGACCTGGAAAAAGCATTCGATAATGCAAGATGTTTAAAGTACTGAGAAAAATAAGAGTAAGCTACAGGGACAGACGAGTACAAGAGCCAAGAAGGAATAAGAGTGGACGACCAAGAACGACGTGCACGGATTAAAAAGGGTTTAAGACAGATATGTAATTTTTCACCACTACTGTTCAATCTGTGCATCGAAGAAGCGTGATGGAAATAAAAGAAAGGTTCAGGAGTGAAATTAAAATTCGAGGTGAAAGGATATCAATGGTACGATTCGCTGATGACACTGTTATCCTGAGTGAAAGTGAAGAAGAATTACATGATCTGCCGAATATAATGAACAGTCTGATGAGTGCAGAATATGGATTGAGAGTAAATCGAAGAAAGACGAAAGTAGAGAGAAGTAGCAGAAATGAGAGCAGTGATAAACTTAACATCAGAATAGATGAAGTTAAGGAATCCTACTACCTAGGCAGCAAAATAACCTATGACGGACGAAGCAAGGAGGACATCAAAAGCAAAGTAGCAATAGGAAAAAGGGCATCCCTGACCAAGAGAAGTCTACTAGTATCAAACATAGGCCTTAATATGAGGAAGAAATTTCTGAGAATGTTCGTTTGGAGTACAGCATTGTATGGTAGTGAAACACGGACTGTGGGAAAATCGGAACAGAAGAGAATCGAAGCTATTGAGACGTGGTGCTACAGAAAAATGTTTAAAATTAGATGGACTGAGAAGGTAAGGAATGTGGAAGTTATGTGCAGAATTGGAGAGGAGGGGAACATGTGAAAAACACTGACAAGGAGAAAGGAGAAGATTATAGTATATCTGTTATGACGACGGGGAATGACTTCGACGGTACTAAAGGGAGGTGTAGAGGGTAAAAACGGTAAAGTAAGACAGGGATTGGAATAATTGGAATACATGCAGCAAATAACAAAGAACTTAGTTTGTATATACTACTATGAGATGAAGACGTTACCACACATTAAACTGCGGTGCAACAAAAAAACTTCCTGCAATGATTTCCAAAAACATTTTTTTGAGTCACCAGTCTTCTGACTGGTTTGATGCGACCCTCCACGTGCAAAAGAAGGTGGGGAGTATTGTGTTGTCATCAGAGAAGCAGTAACAGCAGAATCCCTCATTCAGGAGAGCTCACTGTCTTCGAGCGTGGACAAGCCGTTGGACGTTACGTAGACAAATAAATCCTCAGGGACATTTCAGCCCTTCTAAACATGCTTAAGTCGACTGTTGATGATGAGATTTTGAAGTAGAAACAAGAAGGAACAACCACAGCTAAACAAATACCACTCAGAGCTCGTGTACAGATGGACAGGAACAGTCGAGCATTGCAGAGAGTGTTTATAGAAATCACATGAAATCAGCAAAAAGAATCTATCGTGAATTTCAAATTACTACCTGCTAGCACAATGACTGTGTTGCAGTGGCAACTTCTGCCACCTAATGTATCAGAATGACCAAATGTAGCGGGAAGGGGTAGAAGACACCGTATTAAAACTCGTCCAAGCTTTCCAAGTGATTTATTGGTTCAAGTGGCTCTGAGCTCTATGGGACTTAACTTCTGAGGTCATCAGTCCCCTAGAACTTAGAACTACTTAAACCTAACTAACCTAAGGACATCACACACATCCATGCCCGAGGCAGGATTCGAACCTGCGACCGTAGCGATCGCACGGTTCCAGACTGTAGCGCCTAGAACCGCTCAGCCACCCTTGCCGGCCAAGTGATTTATTGTTTCTAACTACAGTGCCCCCGTTCCTCTCGATCTGTCTCACTGGGTCCGGCAATGCTGAGGACCACTTTGCTGTCTGTGAAACAACTTGGTGCGGAATGGTTGCTTCAGTGACTCGTGCATGCACTGTATGTCGGCCTTGTAAGCCAGTGGAGTTGCGTCGTCGGCAGGATGGCGGCAGTTGGCTCAGCCATCTGCGTCCCTGCCGACTCACCGCCGCTCTGTGCGAGCTGTAGTCGGCCAGCTGCGTGCTTCTCGCCAGCGTGACAACAAGAGCGCACAATCCGGCGTCCGAATCTGCGGCCCTCACCTCAGGATGTCTCCGGTGTGTGTTGGAAGCCAGGACACCTGCCCGCAGTAGCAAGTCATGGAGCAGCCCGCCATTGGCTGGCTGAGGTCCCCACATCGGCCTCAGAGGGTCGAACCAGCGACCCGCCGTGGACTGGATCGTTGGCGCCCCATCTGCTGTTGAGTGTAGCTGGTGGTGTGACACGTCCCGCCATTCAGGAGAGCTGCTACACTTGAGTGAATCTCATTAGAAACCTATTTATATGCAGCTGTACACCTCTGTTTCCCTATAAGCGCCGCTTCGCATCACGCACTCATAACACGCTAGGTTGGCCAGTGGGACCCTTCTGCCTGTGATTTGCGACATGCAAAACCACTACGAATACTCTTTCAGCAATTTGATGGCCCTGTGGCCACTATTCTACTTCGCAACTGTTGGTATGCGTAACTCACAGCAATCTGGCTCGCACCGGGCTGTAACTTGTGCTCGGAACATTGCACAAAACTAACTCTCCCTATCCTACACGGTGGTGCCACTACAATGTGCAAGTTAAAAAAATAATGGGGTGGTCACACCTCCTCATAAGCCACACATTGCTGGAGTCAATGATAAGAGACGCTTGAGGCAGTGTAAAGAGTGGCGGCCATATACACCAGATGACTGGAAACGTGTGATTTGATGAATCACCCTATGGCCTTTTACAATCCGATGGAAAGATTTGTGTTTGGCGAGTGCCAGGAAAATGTTACCATCATAACTGTTGCCAGCGGTGAAGCAAGAAGAGGTGGTGTTACGGTACGTGGGTATTTTTCGTGGCTAGGCCTTCGTTCCGTCATTGCCCTTACGAAAACACTCCCATTGTATCTAGTGGTCATTTCCGCTTTACATAGCAGTGGTCTGCAAATTTTTGATCAGATACTGCACTTCGCCATAATGCGGGGAGTTTCATTTCCTTTCCGTCAGGTCTTCCTTACCTTGAATTCCGTGACCTTGCCGAAATCGAATACTGTATTTCAAGGTGGATGATTCATTCTTCCAACAATCCGCTAGGCTGTGAAAAAGCCGTTTCCCCGAGATATCCTTTCAACGAACAGTGCTTGTCCCACAACGTGTGTAGGGGAACTTTTGTGGAATTTGAAAAGTAAAAGGGACGTACTGGCAGGAGTGAAGCGATGAAAACATCTCGTGAGTCGTGGATGGATTGTTAATTTGGTAAGAGCACTGCTCGCGAAAGGCGAATTTATGGGTTCGAATCCCGGTGCGGCACACAGCTTGCAACTGGTACGAACTTTCGAAACATCGCAAATTCCGCTGTACAGTGAAAGATTTAATCTGTATAGAATAACCGCTACGTCGCAGGTTCGAATCCTGCCTCGGGTATGGATGTGTGTGATGCCATTAGCTTAGTTAGGTTTAAGTAGTTCTAAGTTATAGGAGACTGATGAACTCAGATGTTGAGTTCCATAGTGCTTAGAGCCATTTGAACCATTTTAAGTCCATGCAGAATACCGCGGCCGGTTTATGCGCAGTCGGCAGGGCATGCGTGGGGCGAACGGTAGTGGTTGGGGATCCTGGCAGACGCTGTAGGGGAGAAGCCGAGCGCTGGAGGGAAGTGCCGTTCTAAACTACATCCTACACACACATCTTTTTTGTAAATATTAAGTGGAGCCCCTCCACGCTCACACTTGCACGGTGACCATTCAAAAAAATTTGTCACCTCTGCTTCAGTTAGTATCTAAAAAGAATTCCGCTAAAACTGCAGCGATTTATTTTTCCTTGGCTTGTTAACCATTTCTAACTTTCAGAGAAGCGTCATCAGCGGAGGATTTTGAGTAAAACCTACACAGTTCTCTTATAGCCACGTTATAACTTGCTTCTTTTGCCAAATCACAGCGGAGTTATTCAGTTTCACCCTACTAACATGTTGTGCAGATCCGAATGGAGAGCAATCTTGAAACAGTGATTTATTAAGCTTATTAAGTGGGAAACTGAGGAACGGTAAACTCAGTAGCTTATGAAAAAGTACATCCTAGGGACAAAATAAACGTATAATGTCTGATGTCGTTCCAAAGTCCATAGTACTTCTTTATTCACCACCCCCTTAAAAATTATATTGTTTCATGGAAAAAGTTTGTAGTTACTGGTATAACACGTTAGCCTAATGAAGTTGTGCATAATAACGATATGCAAAATACTCTCCTCTTTCATTCGCCAAAATCTCATTTCGATATCTCAAACCGCTTATGAAATATGAGGAATGTTCGGGATATTTCACTCTGGCTTTATGACTGGCTCTGCGCGATCTCAAATGTGTGTGTTACATCAGATCAATTTTGTCCAAACTGGTGACAGATAGAGACATCCACCCAACTCTAAAAAAAATCGAGCCCTATTTTTCATTGCAAACTTTTTCGAATTTCGTGTAGTGCACCTGCATATAAATATCCCACTAACTATAACGATTAACAAAATGATGGGCACATCATAATGAATCTAACATACAAAGCTACAAATAAAGCAAAAATCAAAATTTTTTACCGAATAGTGTCTGTACAATCGTTTGAAAAAGATTTCAGGGCATGTACCTCGATTCTGTCATCGCGACCGACCGGAAGGTGGCAAAAACCTGCCGGCCACCCCTTCCGAACAAACGGATGAACTAGCCCAGTGCTTTGGACGAAAATTTGTCAGTGAGCATCGACCACCCCAGCCTGCGCGGACTCCACCATCTGTAGGCTGCCATTAAAACAGTGACAAACAGTTTCGTTTCGAGCGTTTCCATGACTGGGAAACAAGGACTGCTGAATGAAGGCATCGCGTAGTGTTGCAGTGTTCACCGATGAATCACAGTTCTTCCTTATCGCGGATGTACGTCGTCGGCTAGTATGGCAGCAATGTGGGGAGAGGTCCGATTATTCCAGTGTTTTGGAGAGCCACAATGGTGTTACTCTTTGCGCTCCAGAGTGGAGAGCCATCAGGTATAACTTAAGATCACGATTGGTAGTATTTGAGGGAACTATGACGGCACAACAGAAAGTTATGAACATCCTGTGAACTCATGTGTTACCTCTCATGCGACAGTACTGACGTGTCATTTTTCAACTAGACAGTCCTCGTATCCTCGTCCACACACACACACACACACACACACACACACACACACACACACACAGCATGCAAGATCCTAAGATCTGTCCCAAATAGATAATGTCTGGGGCCAGCTCCGTCCCAAAGCCAGTATCCATGCTATGAAGGACCACTTAAGAATGTTGTGGACCAGCTTGCTTCAGGGGACGGCACAACGGCTTTATCATACCGTTCTCAACGGTATCGCCACATGCATCCAGGTCAGAAGGCTCTGAGCACTATGGGACTTAACATCTATGGTCATCAGTCCCCTAGAACTTAGAACTACTTAAACCTAACTAACCTAAGGACATCACACAACACCCAGTCATCACGAGGCAGAGAAAATCCCTGACCCCGCCGGGAATGGAACCCGGGAACCGGGGCGTGGGAAGTGAGAACGCTACCGCACGACCCAGGTCAGAAGGGGCGCAACGTCATCCAGATAAAAGAATCCCTACTGCGAAGTTCTTTCTACATTTGTTTCGATATCGCAGTCACTGAAATAACTTCACATCCCTCTCAACCGGTGAAAGGGTCTTGTGCTTGTATACATCAATGAGCAAAAAGAGCAAATTTCGTTTCAGGTGTATCAATTCTAAGATCTTTCACATACTCTGACAAGAAAAGTGAAACACGGAGATAAGGGAAAGAAAAGAAACCTCAGCTGGTAAGATTATGCCAATACTATTATGGGACATGGAAGGTGTGGTACCCGTTCACTCCAAGAGACGAAACTATGAACAGTGAGGACTATTGTGATGTGTTGCGAACTAAACTAAAATGTGCAATCAGATCCAAATGTAGCGGAAAACTGTGAAAAGGTGTCATGCTGCAGCACGATAACCCTCAGCCACATTATGCCAAATGAGCGGTCGAAACAATAAAAGCGATGGCAATCGAATTGCTGGAACACCCGCCATAGACTCCAGACCTAGCTCCAAGTGATTTCCATATGTTTGGACCATTGAAGCAAGCACTCAGGGGAAGAAGATTTGCAACCGATGCAGAAGTCATTGATGCGGTGCAAAATTGGTTGGAGGTGCAACCTAAAAAATTTTGTCCGAGGGAATCAAAAAACTTCAGAAACGTTGGACAAAGTGCGTTGAATTTCAGAGAGGTTATATAGAAATGTAATGTATGTTTCAGCATTCTATCATTACAATAAATATTTCTTCACTTTTTGACATTCCCTCGTTCAAGAAGATGTAGATGTTGCTAGATGGAGAGAGGGCTGAGAAGTGCGTGCCCACGGGAGAGCTGACTGGCTAAAGAGCCTACGTTTTATCAGATTTCTGGAGTCAATCCTAATTCTCGAAATCTGCGAGGCATCGCGATCCCCTGTCGAGAGAAGTAGACGGGTTCAGTAGACCTAGATGCATAGTGTGTTAGAACTCAGTCTTTCATAGTTGGGTTTTATAGTTTTAACGTAGGCTTGATTGATTTTTCCTTGGTTGCTTTTGTATAATAAAGACAGATCGACAGTGTAACTCTAAAAGTCGAATGTGTAGTGATTTAGGCGTTATTACTCGGAATGAGATTTACGAGACGTACCTGAGGGAACAGCTTGTCGAGGAAACTGACTAGGTGAGGTTTAATAAAGAGGGAGAATAAATCGTTCTGTTTCAGAGGAAACTGGAGCTGACAGATGGCTCACATTAAACTTAACTTAAACAAAGCTGAAAAATTATTTCATGGTTCGTTAACTGTAACGAAGATATATTTTTCTCATTAGGGGAAAATCTAACGCAGTTACACAACATTCAACACTGAATCCCAGGTTGTTTCTCAAATATGATAATGATCTCCCATTTCATGCACGCCAAGGAGAACTGCTTCTTGTACAGAACGTAAGAATCATAATCGATACCAACAGACATACACCAAGAGACTAAATTCTAAACGATGAGTTTAAAACAATAATTAACTGTGTTTTTGCAAATGATATTTCTCTTAATTTTAAGAAGACCTAGCGTATTCCATTCCACATATCGAACTGTGCAATACCAATAATAAATTTAAACCATGAGACAGAGCGAGTAAGGAAGCAGAACTAAAAAACAGTTGAGCCTATTTATTGAGGAGAATTCAAAGAACACAAGAAAGGAAAACATTTTTGAGCTTCTTAAACAACTCTTTTCGTCCACTGTTTCAATGCGTGTCATTACAAACCTTGTATAGTGATATATTGGTAAGTTAACGTATTTTATTTTCATATAGTAATGTCATTTGTAGTATTGGAGGGTAACTCATCTTGAAGAAAGAAAATCTTTTCATGAAAGAGTGCCGTAAGAATAGCATGTAATGCTGACTCTCCATGATATTGCGGACAACTTTTTAAGCGGTTAGTCATTTTAACTAGCGTATGTCATCACACTACGTATTTATTGTAAATAATGCATTAGTGGTCAGAAGATTTAACGACAATACTAGAAGAAAACCGACCATCATTTCTATTAATTAAAGTTGTGTTTAGCTCAGAGAGGGCTGAATAATGCTGCTACCACAATGTTTGATAACTTATCCAATTATATTGAATGGCTGACACACATCGAAGCTAAAGTTGAAAGTAATCTGTGTTAGTGTTCCTTCTGGGAAACTCAACTGATTGCATAGAAATTTTGTATTTGGAAACTTGTAGCTTATTTTGTGTAAAAATATTATATACTTGCATTTGTCTTATTAATCTGAATATTGTTTTCGGTTAGGTGAATCCATTTGTAATAGGTCAGCATGGACCCATATTTAAGTACCAATCACTGAACATGTAGTCCACATTTCAGAGCAATATGTTTAATGGTTTTAGAAAAAATATTCCTTCTATTTGCTAAAATTAACATGGAGGAAATGGATCGTTCCGACTCCCCTTAATATTCTGTAAACTGTGTTGTTGCATGTCATTACATTATATACTATAAATGACCTCTGCAACAAGTAATTAACGTGCTCGAATATCTTAACCAGTCAACAGCCAGCAGCTGTTAATTATCCGTAAAATATTGTGACAAGCAGCTTCATGTTAGTATACCTTAATTGTACCAGTTTCGGACGTAGACCACCATTGCTTTGATTGTGTCAACAGGAAAAACACTGAAATTACAAGGTTGCACCAATACTGTTACGGAATACAAAGGAGGGACAGGTTGAACTCTAGGAAAGTATCAGAACGGCGGACCACCAATAACAGTGCACTGATTTCGCAAGACCCAGAAGGGACATTTCGGAACACGGACACTGGTACATAATCTTCTGCAAAATAACACTTAATAACGACGTATCACATGTGCGTGGGCGGCCTCTGTCAGCTATGATGGATTGCTGTTCTTTGTCGGCCCCCGCAGTCCTTGCTGATATACGGCTAATCCCCTGTCCCGTGAACAGTTCAGCGGAGTATATTAGCGGATCTGCAGCGAGCTTACAGGGTTTTGAGGTCGACAGTGAAGGTCCAGGCAGGAGTGATGGCTCTGCTGTCGTCAATGCTGTGTCTGGTGCTCGTGCTGGCCGCGTCGATCGCGCAGGAGGCGGAGGAGCCGCTCCAGTGGTGGCAGACGGGCATCATCTACCAGATCTACCCCAGATCCTTCAGGGACAGCGACGGGGATGGCGTGGGTGATCTTAAAGGTGTGTCACGAGAACTAACTATCTGGCGGCGACAGCATTCTACGGAACAATCGGCTAAGAAGTAACACCATGCTTTGAGTTATAATTATGTAGAATTCTCCGTCCGTTTTGTCAGTGTAACATCAAATGCGGACGCACAATTTATACCGCCTCACAAAAAGTGAACCATTCATTGGGGGAAGAGGAGACGTAATTAAGAAATTTCCTGGAGGATTAAAACTGTGTGCTGGACAGAGACTCGAACTTGGGAACTTTGCCTTTTGCGGGCAAGTGCTCTCGCGAGTTCGAGTCTCGGTCCGGCACACAGTTTTAATCTGCCAGGAAGTTTAATATCAGCGCACACTCCGCTGCTGAGTGAAAATCTCATTCTGGAAACATGCCCCAGGCTGTGGCTAAGCCATGTTTCCCCAATATCCTTTCTTTCAGGAGAGCTAGTTCTGCAAGGTTCGCAGTAGAGCTTCTGTAAAGTTTGGAAGGTAGGAGACGAGGTACTGGCAGAAGTAAAGCTGTGAGGACGGGGCGTGAGTCGGGCTTGGGTAGCTCAGTTGTTAGAGCACTTTCCCGCGAAAGGCAAAGGTCCCGACTTCGAGTCTCGGTCCGGCACACAGTTTTAATCTACCAGGAAGTTTCATATCAGCGCATACTCCGCTTCAGAGTGAAAATTTCATTCTGGAGACGTAATTAAGTTAAATTTAATTTGTTAAATCAGTGAAATTTGCAAAGTACTCGGAACGATGACCCAACACCAGAATGACGTTGTAGTCCCTCTGACATAATTGCATGAGTGATTCGGGTGGCAATGGTGTCATGTAGCCATTGTATTTTGACCTGAGGCAAGCGAGCCTCTGTTGTAATTATTCCTTGAAATCATATTTACTGGCACTGGGACAGAGTTAACGTCCGAAATGGTCACATACTTATTCTGTCGGGGACATATCTGAGAATCTTGCTGGCCGCAAGGTTATCTCAACATCACGCAGACATTTAATAGACACACCTTTCATGTGTGGAGCATTGTCCTGTTGAAAAATGGCACCACGATACTAGCGCATGAGAGGTAACACATGAGAACGCCCGATGTCCGTGAAGTACCGTTGTGCCGTCAGAGTTCCCTCAACCACCACCGCCCGAGACCTGAATTCATTCCTGATGGCACCAGGATTAACATCACTGTGGCTCTCCAACACATTGTTCGGAATGCACCTGTATGCAGAACGCCGCCATACTAGCCGTCCATGATCAACCGGCACCAGTCATCAGTAGCGTATGCGTCCCGATCATGGTACCACTCGAGATACAGCCGTTTCTGTCGGGGTGTTAACGACAGCTACGCTGTGACTGTAATTATTTAGACCGGCTGCTATTAGTGTCCGATCAATGGTGCAGGACGACTCAGAATGTCGCAGGTAGTCCGTTACTTATTCTCGGATGGCAGGCACTGACGTGAAGTTACATAACTGACTATTACATAAACATCAAATCGGGTCTTCTGGGTGCTTCACTTCTTTTGCTAGCTTAAGAGTCGTCAAACACATTTTCACCGACGTTTTGGCAGATATTTACAGTTCCGTTTTTGTAGATGGAATAGGCCAGACAAATGTTACACATCATACGTTTCATCCGACGTCCAGTGCAAGCGGAAAACTCCGCTTTGTTTCACGTTACAACGAAATCTCCATTCGATAGAGCGGTCTCAAATTAGTATAGCATGATATTAGATTTAGCGATGCGTAATGTAAAAGCTGAAGAATAAGCAGTATCCCAGCAGCGACTGAGCTGCGCTGCTACGTGGCGGTAAGACAATGCGATGCAGTAACAAGTTGGTCAAGGACTGCTGCTGGATTACCAGATATTCTTCGTGTTTCACAGTCCCTTTTAACCTGGTAAAGAAAATATCGCACTAGACTAATCTGGGACAGCTTTGACGAATAGGTACGTGAAATTTCTCTTGAAAAATATTTTTGTTTGTAACGGGAGACCAACCAACGCTTTCCGTTGACACCGGGAGACGCATTACAGATGTGGTCGACAGTGCTTATTTGGAATGACTCCAGACACACATTAAAAAACGAAATTGCAAATATCTGCGGAAACACAGGAGAAAATATACCTGATGATGCTTATGAGAGACACCTGGTATACAGGGTGAGGAGAAATTAGCGCACTCGGACTTCGCAGCGCGATTCCTCACATACTAGCAACGCAAAAATCTCTGTCACGAAATTTCGTCCTTCGCCTCTTTCGGACAGTAAATGGACTTTAAAGATTGGCAATCTGTCTACACTGTAATGACATGTACGGTAACTACCTTTGTCAGCAGACAGAGCAGCGCTTTGTAGTTGGTGCGGTGGACAGCGTTTTGGATTAGCATGCACGACATCAAGGGTTCGATTCGGGTTTGAGGCGTACTTGCTTTTCTTTGCTAAATGTAGTCTGCGTGGTACGGTACCTGGCGTTTTAATCATCATACAGCGGTCACAGTAGGTCTTATACAAAACATTTGCTCTTGCGTACTACGAACACAGGAAATGAATTATAATAGCTTTTATTGGTCAGCTTTTATGGAAGCCTTTTGCACGTCGTGGACGCGAATTTCGCACCACTGCATCTACTAGATTCCAAACCTGTTTTCTGTGCGCCCTCCCCCAATGGTCCCATCGAAATTATTTGCAACGAATGTTGCTAGTTATACTGGTGACGTAAGGCGATAACGAAAAGTAATGGACCCGAGCGTGGCAACAATAATAGTGTTAACTGGTGGGAACATTAGGGGAGGGCACTCGCAAAACAAGTTTGAAATCAAGTAGATGCAGTGGCGCAAAGCAATACGCGTGCACGATGTGTAAAAGGCATCATTAAAAGCTGACGACTGAAAACGATTGTACTTCCATTAGGAGTACTTAAATGCAAATGTTTTGCAGCAGACCCTATGTAATAACTGTATGACGGTTAAAAAACAAGGTACAGTACCACGCAGACTAATTTCAGCAAATAAATACAAATAACCCTCAACCTAGAGTCAAACCCTCGACTTCCTGCATACTAAAGCAAAACGCTGTCACCTGCACAATTTACACAGAACTCCTGCCGTACGTTGACAGAGTTTGTAAATGTACATTTGATTACAGTGTTGCCAGATTGCAAATATGTAACGTCCATTTACTGCCCGAAATACACTATGTCACCAAATTATCTGAACACCTGGCTGAAAATGACTTACAAGTTCGTGGCTACCTCCATCGGTAATGATGGAATTCAGTATGGTGTTGGCCCATCCTTAGCCTCGATGACAGCTTCCACTCTCCCAGGCATACTTTCAGTCAGGTGCTGAAAGGCTTCTAGGGGAATGGAAGCCCGTTTTTCACGGAGTGCTGCACTGAGGAGAAGTATCGATGTCGGTCGGTGACGCCTGGCACGAAGTTGGCGTTCCGAAACATCCCACAGGTGTTCTATAGGATTCAGGTCAGGACTATGTGCAGGCCAGTCCATTACAGGAATGTCTTTGTCGTGTAACCACTCCGCCACAGGCCGTGCATTATGAACAGGTGCTCGATCATGTTGAAAGATGCAATCGCCATCCCCGAATTGCTCTTCAACAGTGGGAAGCAAAAAGGTGCTTCAAACATCAATGTAGGCTTATGCTGTCATGGTGGTACGCAAAACAGCAAGTGGTGCAAGCCCCCTCCTCGCAAAACACGACCACACCAAAACACCACCGCCTCCGAATTTCACTGTTGGCACTACACACTTTGGCAGATGACGTTCACCGGGCATTCGTCTTACCCTGCTATCGCATCGCCACGTTATATATCGTGATTCGTCACTCCACACAACAATTATTCACTGGTAAATCGTTCAGTATTTGCGCTCCTTACACTAACTGAGGCGTCGTTTGGCATTTACCGGCGTGATGTGTGGCTTATGAACAGGCGCTCCACCATGAAATCGAATTTTTGTCACCTCCCGCCTAACTGTCATAGTACTTGCAGCGAATCCTGATGCAGTTTCGAATTCCTATGTAATGGTCTGGATAGATGTCTGCCTATTACACACTACGACCCTCTTCAACTGTCGGCGGTCTCTGTCAGTCAACAGACGAGGTCGGCCTGTACGCTTTTGTGCTGTACGTGTCCCTTCACGTTTCTACTTCACTATCGCATCGGAAACAGTAGACCTAGGGATGTTTAGGAGTGCGGAAATCACGGGTGCAGACGTATGACACAAGTGAAACGCAATCACCTGGCCACTTTCGAAGTCCATGAGTTCCGAGTGTCGCCCCATCCTGCTCTCTCACGTTGTCTGATGATTACTGAGGTCGCTGATACGCAGTACCTGGCAGTAGGTGGCAGCACAATGCAACCAATATGAAAAACGTATGTTTTTGGGGGTGAGTGGACTGCTGTAGCCGGTTGTGGGGTTGTTTACCACTGAGGGATACGGCGGGGACGAAGTCTCTCCGTCGTTTCTAGGTCCACGGTTCTATACAATACAATACAATAGATAGGCCGAGAATTTTGTTGGCAAGAATAACGGGATGACAGTTTTGAAATACCATATGTTATCAGTACTACAAAAATTATAAATGATAAAATTTTCTGAGCTCTCCTGAGAAAGTGCCGGTAAAATGTCCATTTCTCTACACTTTTTGGCGACGCAGCAGTCGCAAACCTCAAATATAAATAATAAAAAACTCTTATAATCGTTCGTGACCTCAGACTTTGGGGCGTGGCTTACGTTAGACGAGAAGGGAAATCTAATAACGTAGACATATGAGCTGAGCGAAACGTTTACTGCCGTGTTACACTTAGGATGAGAGGAGTATGGCGTTAGGCTGGAAATGCCTTCGTTGCTGTGGGTGGTTTCAGGTCACGAACATACCACAGCTGAGCCTCGCTATTGTCCTTACTTTGTTTCTGAAGTAGCTCCATTTTTCCATCTTCCGTATCCTGGTTGGATACAGAAGACATTAAGGTAGCTTCGAGGTTGCAGTACGGGAAGTGGCTGTTAAAATCCGGAAGTATCGCAAATAACGTATTTTTGTTATTGTGTGCAGACAGTATAGTAGAAAGGATACATGATTAAGATTATAAGTGATTTGGATGTATACTCTATGTGGAATGTTGTTACACGTCTGGCAGTTACGGACTAAGTGGAACTGAACTTGGATGACGCACACCAATACCTCATTCCATACTGCTTCAGTCCTATGCCAGGGTTAATCAATCGCTGTCGACTGGTGGCGGGCTAAAATCTCTGCAACCTGCGATCAGATATTTCAGTGAGAGAGAAATCTGCAGATTGTGCTGGTCAACAGCCGAACACACGATGTATCGAGATTGGACAGAACAGCGCGGGTAATCTCAGAATCACCACCTGAAGAGAAGGCCTCGGCGTACGTTACGTCACGCACAGCGGTCCAGCCTTGGCGAGGCGCTGCGTCGACAGATTCGAGGCCCACGATATTCAGTCTTTCTCAAACGATTTTACAGAATCTACCCGGAAATAAATTAATTTCTACGTTTCCTGTAGCTTCATATATTAGCTTCATGGAGAAGTGACCATCGTTTCGCTAACGGTCATAGTTATTGTGAAGTTTCACATAGAGGTAACAAAGCCGAAAACGCAGCAATGAAAAATAATGGTAATTATGAATTTCCATTTGGTGCGTATTTCACCATATGTTGCTGTCATGAAATGTAACTAACTTCTTGAAATTTTCTTTAAACTTGGGAGAGGGTCATTATCAGCTGTGTTAATGAAAAATTATGTAATTTTAGAATCTGTTTTGACGTTTTTTGCTACAGACTAGAACTGACCCAATAAAAATCTTTTGTGAACAAAGTGACGAGTAAGAGAACCTTGCCAAATATTCCTCAAAGTCGCTTCCACTGATAAATAAAGAGATACAAGAGTCAGTGCATCGCTCGGGTCAGGGATACGAAGAGAAGGATGGTGGGCTATCTGCTGCAATTTTTCAGATGTCACAGATAACTGAAGTTTAGAAAGAAAATCTTGTGACAAATTTCATTGTGTCAGTTTACAGTAACATAAGAAAATAAATTTAAGTTTTTCATACTAATAAATTCTCTTTTCATTAGTTGTCAATGACTCTTAAAACATTACAGTCTCGAGAAAACGGATTTTATGTAGCACGTTCACTTCCGATTGTTTGAATGAAATTTTCGTAAGTTCCCTCATATCTCGTAAACCGTTCGATATATCAAAATGAAATTTTGGCATGTGATAGACACAAAGACGTGACAATTTTCCCACACTGTTAACATACGGAACTTTATCTAAGGCGATATAGCAGAAGCTACAGATTTTATTTTTTGAAACGAGTGCTGCAATTTTTAAGAGTCATCGATGTTTCGGAGAAGAGAACTTGTCAGTATGAAAAACATGAAATATCTTCCCTTATGTTATTGTAAACTGACAGAATGAGACTTTCCTTAACCTATTAACGTCTCTGCTTACCAATTGTTTGTTTAATACGACATTCTGTTTCAGGATTCAGCCATAATAGGTAATGCAGCATGAGTTTGTGCAAATTATACTGTGTATTCCAAAAGAAGCAACATTAAAACTGTGGTGTCACCGCCAGACACCACACTTGCTAGGTGGTAGCCTTTAAATAGGCCGCGGTCCATTAGTATACGTCGGACCCGCGTGTCGCCACTATCAGTGATTGCAGACCGAGCGCCACCACACGGCAGGTCTAGAGAGACTTACTAACACTCGCCCCAGTTGTACGGACGACTTTGCTAGCGACTACACGGACGAAGACTCTCTCATTTGCCGAGAATATAGATAGCATAGCCTTCAGCTAAGCCAATGGCTACGACCTAGCCATTAACAGTATATTGCATGTATCTAAAGAGTCTAACTTGTATCGCCAAGAGCGATGTACACCAATGATGGATTAAAGTTAAGTATTCCAGCAGCTACGTACTTTTCTTTATAGCATTCATTACGTATCCTGTTTCAGACCTCACGCCAGCCTGCTTGAGTTTAACGCGTGCATTTCGGCCTCTGCATCGTGATGGCTGGGTGTTGTGTGCTGTCCTTAGGTTAGTTAGGTTTAAGTAGTTCTAGGGGACTGATGACCATAGCTGTTAAGTCCCATAGTGCTCAGAGCCATTTGAGCCATTTTTGAGCATTTCGGCCTTCTATAGCTATACAACAAAAACTATAACAAAAAAAAAATGCAGCCGTTACTCATAATTGATGATACTTCTTCAAAGGAGAAAAGGTTAACATTTCAGATAAAAATAATTCGCCATTTCTGTTACATTTTAGTGAAATTGTGTAACCCATCGTATTTTTAATGGCGAACATCACTGATTGAAACTTACTAATGGATTTTCTTCGTATTCTTCATCTGAGAAATATGAAAATAATTCACAATAAATAGTGTATCATCTTTTCGTTCTCATCCCATTCAGAATGAAGTAATGAAAGTCTTCACCTTAATTTTCTTTAGTTGTGTTAATGAAAAATTATGTAATTTTAGAATCTGTTTTGACTTTAATGACTTGTTAACCACAGGTAAACAGGCACCAAATTTTTTAATTCTGATAGAATAATTCGGCCTTTTTTTCTGCAGACTGGAACTGACCCAATAAAAATCTTTTGTAAGTCTGAATCTGTGAACAAAGTGACGACTAGCAGAACCTTGCCAAATATTCGTCAAAGTCGCTTCCAGTGATAAATAAAGCGATATAAGATTCAGTACATCGCTCTGGTCAGGAATACGAAGGGAAGGATGGTGGGCTATTTGCTGCAATTTTTCAGATGTCACAGATAACTGAAGTTTAGAAATAAAATCTTGTGATAGATTTCATTGTGTCAGTTTACAGTAACATAAGAAAATAAATTCAAGTTTTTCATAGTAGCAAATTCACTTTTCATTAGCTGTCAATGACTCTTACAAACATTACAGCACTGGTTTGAAAAAAAAGGGTAGCTTCTCCAGTATCGTCGTAGGTAAAATTCCCTTTGTTAATGTTATGACAACGTACTCTCCGTTTTACCTTCCGTCATTTGCCTCAGTCACTTTTCGATATCTCCGAAAATTTACGTTGTATGAGGGGTCTTATGAATATTTCATTCAAATGATCGCAAGTAAACTTGCTACATAAAATTCATTTTCTCGAGATCCCTTTTTAAGTTAAAAAAAAAAATTGAAGAAGCTAGCCACATCTCATGCACAGCAGCTGTAGTCGAATATACACCAGAAGCAAATACATAGCGACACTTAAGTTTCATTGCTACGTTTTCGAATTTGTTACTTATATGAGAAACATGACAGTAACTATTAGCAGTAGTGAAATGATGGGCACTTCACCATGGGGCTGACGTACAGGTATGAGTCTCCAAGTAACGTAGAAAGCAACTTTTTTACCGAATAGATTCTGCAAAATCGTTTGAGAAAGACTGCAGTCCGTGCACATCGAATCGGCCAGTGCAGCGCCTCGCCATGCCTGGCCACTTCGCATGACATCAGACCAAGCACGCCACGGCCTTCTCTCTAGCTAGTGGTGGTGGAAACATGCGGTCTTCCGTTATCTTGTCGAAAGATAAAGTCACGTAGACTTGGAAAACTGCGTGCAGCCGACGGCCTTATCACGTCATATACACCTACTGTCGAAATTGCAAACTATGTGAACCAGAGGTGATCGTGACCTTGTGCCCACCGGCAGCCCGTAGCATTACACCAGGTACTAGACGATGACGAATGGAATCGGGCAACTTTTGTCCTCCATACACGTATACTTCCAACATGATCATGGCCTTTTATTTCTTTTTTTTTCAGTACCAGCAGTCATGTCAGTAGACGACGAGGTACCATACCTGTGGCCATTGTTGCCGTTTGGCACTCCACAGTCGATGAAGTACGCAGTTCGTGGTCTAGTGGCTAGCATTGCTGCCTCTGGACCACGCGGTCCCGGGTTCGATTCCCGGCCGGGTTGGGGATGTTCTCTGCCCAGGTACTGGGAGTTTGTGTTGCCCCTCACCATTTAGTCATCATGATCATTCGTGACAGTGGCTCGATTGGACTGCTGATGACTGCTCAGTTGAGTGCCCCACAAACCAAACATCATCATCATCACTGTCGGTGATTCTGTTTGCTGCTGCCTCATTGGAAGCCCGAAAAATGGTCACTGTGCTAGCAGTCCGTAATGCTCCAGACATCGTCGCACTGTCCCAGTGGATACTTTTCTTGCTGCAAACAAACCCATTTCCCAACTTGAGGCATGTGACGTAGCCGTAAAATCTTGCACAGGCGAGTGAACAATGTCTCTCCTCTCGGGCGGTATTTGTATGGTACCGGTGAGGTACTGCATGAAGTTGCATATGGCTCTCCAGAACCTATCGATTCCATATTCGCATAGCAGTCGTGGGATACGGACCCAAGTGAGTAGCAATGCCGCCCAGTGATAACTCACGCTCCATGGGCCACAAACACGTCCCTATCGAATTCCATATGTGGTGCTGGAGCTTTCTCCTTCTTACACAAACCGTAAGACAACCTTCTCACATACGACCAGCATTCAGATGCGATCTCCGAATGTGTAAACTCTTGCGTAATGTTTCATTGCATACAGAATGTAGATGGCATTACTACTGCAAACCCCATGTGTGCTTAAAATGTTTACCGTTACCCAAGACGTTAATAAAGAGGCAGACGCGCCTTTAAGAAAAAAGCGGAAATTATTGTGAACAACGGAATGACTAACACGCAGAATTCATAGCCCCAGCTGTGGATCCTAAAGTAGAGAACTTCATAGTATTAAATTTGATATTAATGGAAGGTGTTAACAGAAACAAGTTTTAAATGAACACATTAATTAATTCAACTGAAAACACACGTTAATCACATATGACTATGAAAGCAGTTCAACTGATATTACAAAATGTGTCCTAGGAGAATTATACAAAGTAAACCTGCTGGTTTTCAGCGTTACTTGAACGTAAATCTGAACATTCGTTATGGACGCAACTGACATTCTTCTATTCCTACAAATGCTGTGACTGTTCCCTTGACTGTTAGATTGACGAATGCATGCTTCTCCTAAAGCACTGTCAGGCTTGAGACATAACTGCAAAGATTTGATTAAATGCGGACGAAGGGTTGTTATATGACTCCGGTGCTGCTAATAATGGCCACCGTAAATATTCGGCGTGACACTTGCAGAAATATGCTAGTGCCTGTGTGGTATAGGGTGAGGGTCGTGCTGTCGCGAACACGAACTCTGCACCCTGATTGGCTGCAAAGATACGCACCAGATCTGTGCCACCCCATCTCTGGACGAACTCTTTGACCCCTCCATAACTCTGTCTCACAACCAAGTCTCTGTGCTCTAACTGAATCAAGCAGACTCTTCTTTTCTTCCTGCCAAATAGGTCATCCCTGCCAATCGCTGAATAAGTACAGTCAGTCAGCGAATAGCTTAATTCCTTTATACAAAAACAATCAATCCAAGAAGGAGTGTCACGCTAAAATGTCAATGACTTTACAATCCACCCTTTTTTCTCAAAAAACTGTTGCTTCTGCCTCTGCTTTGGGACATCACAAACATTTTTACCAATTATACCGTTCCACGCCAAGCAATTAACTTTGTATCAGAGGTCGTCCTTTTATTTCTTTTTATTTATTATTTATTTATTTATTTATTTTGGCAAGCTGTGTCCCTTTAGGAAAGCGTAAGACTGTTATCTGTTGAAAGAACTCTTCAAAACAGGAAGAGCGCCAGCCTCACACTAATAAACTTTCTTCCGTGTCCTCGGCGTGTCCCCAGTACTGGAAGTGGCTCACCAATGCACCATAGCTCGCATTCTCTGGAGCTCGCCCGGTGAGGTGACTTTCGTTGAGGCAACAACTGAGTTTGTCTCTTTGTGCATACGTCAGACGTGCTTTTTTCGTTACAATGGACAGTGCTGTACTTGTCCAGATCAAGAGTTCTGCACTGTTCCCATACATTCAAAAAAGTAGAAAGAAAGGAAGACCTGCGCCACGTTAAATGTACGTAATTAAGATTTCAAGTTAGTTGGAAGTCAGTACGATTGTTGTAGTCCAATCCCTTTTATAAACATTGATGTTGTATTCTACCCTCTCATTATCCTCTAAGTGGAGCGTTATTCTCATATTAAATGAAGAGGTGCATGCCAGATGGCTTGCTGCTTCTCACTATTACCTACTTAGCGCAGTTGCACTAAAATGCTAATCAACATTGTAGAAAGAGACAGATTGTTACTTCATTGGCGACTCCATGGCGTGTTGTGTGCATCACGACCAAATAGCGGATTGAATTGGAAGGAAAATCAGCATTGGCTGTATTTTGTTGTTTTATTATCAGAAAAATCGATTTTAGGTCACTTAGTGACCATCCTCAATGCTGTAATATACAATTGAAATTGGTAGGCACTGGTATCAAGCTATAACCTCAAGCTTAGAGCGATCACATAGGATGCTCACTAAGTGACCAAAAATCGGTTTTTCTGACAATAAAACAACAAAATACGGCCAATGCTGGTTTTCCTTCCAAAATTGTTACTTACTGTAAAGACATGATGTATGTGTGTGTGTGTGTGTGTGTGTGTGTGTGTGTGAGTGTGTGTGTGTGTATCATCGACGAAGACTGTGGTCGCAAGATTTAAGTGAGTGTCTTTTAATTCTGCCCGTCTGCAACTTGACGTGTCTTCTTTATGGTAAATAACAATCTGTCTTTTCCTGCATTGTCCATATTCCTCCTGGAGTTTCCATGTAGTACACTTGTTACCAATTTAAAGTTTGTTGCTTACCATCTGCATGGTACTACAATTATAAAGCCTGGCACTGTAAGTCACTGTTGGCGTTTCAAATACACGTAGCATGCAATACTTCCAAGTCGCCCTTGTATTTCACTGGTTGTGTGTCATCTGCTTCCACAGGTGTAACGGAGAAGCTGGACCACCTAGTAGAGGCTGGTGTAACAGGAGTCTGGCTGTCTCCGTTCTTCAAGTCGCCTATGGTTGATAATGGTTACGACATCTCCGACTTCACAGACGTCGATCCTGTTTTCGGCACCATGGAAGATTTCGACGAATTACTGGCTCAAGCCCACGATAAAGGTAATCAATCCAGTTTGATATTTTTATGGTCATAATTCATAACTGTACTGAGGGCACTGAATATGATGTCAGTCATCGGATGCTGAAGCAGATGCGGTGCATTTGCGTCCATACAGTCTGGGCAGAAATGGTTTCACAATGCCCCACACTTACAGAAAACCAACGATGGCCCCGAATGGCACTGCGGAGGCGACGTGACATCTGTTCTTCAAACAACTGTGGTCGTCCTTTGCAGCGGTTTACACGTGTGGAGACGTTGTCTCTGTGGTATTATAGATCCGCCGGAGACAGTGTAGACCGTTGAAGGCCGTATTAAAGCGTTATCTCCGATCAACTGCGACCCACACGTGTTATATCTATTATCTACCGACGAACTCGGTGAACTCGCAACATGCTGCCACGTTTGGCGCCCCTGTCTTTAAGAGACTGCTCGGATAGTGTGTCTACATTCATGCCATATGCCCCATATAGCTGTACCATTCGTGTGTTATACACGGCAAGTCTTCAAATGATACAATACCGCCGGCCAGTGTGGCCGAGCGGTTCTAGGCGCTTCAGTCCGGAACCGCGCGACTGCTACGGTTGCAGGTTCGAATCCTGCCTTGGGCATGGATGTGTGTGATGTCCTTAGGTTAGCTAGGTTTAAGTAGTTATAAGTTCTAGGGGACTGATGACCTCAGATGTTAAGTCCCATAGTGCTCAGAGCCATTTGAACCATTTGATACAATACCTCCCACTCATTTTATAAGAATATTGTTTCTGTCTGATATCCATTTCTCCCTCTCATGTAACAATGTATTCATCTCTGCGTATACTTTACACAGTGTGCAAAACAAAAAATACTAGACGTTTTTGTGCAAAAAATTTCCATTCGATGCATTTTCATATAAGATTTTCCTAAACTCTTTGACATGTATCTAACCACTTTTGACAACTTCTATTGCGAAGTTTATATAGAATTTTCTTTCCATCTGGTCTATTCCACCTTTTAGATGATGAATATAAATTCGTTCACGCAGTTCTGTAGCGCGTTATTTAAAATTCCACCATTACTAATTTTTGTTTTTCGATTTTCATACTCCTCATGTGCTGCAAATATAAGCTGTAACACAGGCTGACACATCATTTGATACTAAGCCTGATGGAATTTCCAATCCAAAAGATGACTTTCAAACCTCTCCTTAGAAAAATTTATGAATGATTGTGGAAACCTCTTACGTTATTTGATTTTCAAACAGCTGAGGAACACTGAACGTACTCAGGCATTTCTCTCGTTACTTATTCTGATCATCACTAAACTGACGCACAATATTTTTAGCGCAACGCAATCTGACTTTCAAAAATCCCTACAAAAGAATCGTCGTGATTAATAATAACCTATACCTTTCATGAATCATTTACCTCACAAAAATCTTCGTTATTCGAACTAGTGCAATACAACGAGCGCCAATACTGCCAGCTAAATAAAAGATTCTAACTACTGAAGGCACTAACTATTGACAGGCATAGTTGTCAAATGAAAGATTTTGATAGAGAACAAACAATGTATTTACCTTAATAGTGTTCAAAAGTCATTATATATATATATATATATATATATATATATATATATATATATATATATATATCTCAGTTCATGACATCCAGTGTTACAAATTTCGTTTTCCTGACGGACACACGTCCAGATCGTCCGCTCTCAAAACTCTGCAATCTCTCTTCCTACATCCACCACTGCTGGCGGCTCACCTCCAACAGCTCAACGCTACGCGCTGTTCATACCCAACTGCCCAACACTACAACAGGGAATATTCCAACAATGCCAACCAGCCACAGAGTGCACACAGCACAGTCAGTGATTTTCATACAGGGCGCTATGTGGCGTTACCAACATAAAAACCTAAACAGCCTGCTTACAACTTCACTGATTTTGGGAGACCGCTACTTTTATTTTTTTTTTTTTAACGTCATATAGTACTGTGGGTTGGGAAACCGCCGCTGGTAGATTCAGGTGCCTAATTGGAGAAGTTTTCTTCCTTCGCGGAATGTGAAAGTCGCTTAATTTCTTCTTCGAACGAGTTCGGCCACTGCAATTATATAACTACGAAATCTACAACTGAAACTTCAGCTTTTAGCCACTTTCAACTGGTACAGGTCAATAAATTTTCTGAAAATTTAAAAAACATTATACTATACAAGGTGTAACAGGATTGAGTGCAGTTATTTTTATTATTTACTGACGACAACATTACATCAGCTTTTACGTCGTCTGCAGACTAATAACTATGGATTTACAGTTGTATGTTTTTAGTTTAGTATTACATCCAGATGTAGCACAAGCAAGCCATTAATGTTTATTTTAACCTGGGCAACAGGAAAGGTATTGAAACCTGGATACATCGATGTAAAACGGGTAGTCTATATTGACAGGCATAGTCCACCTTGTCACGCAGTTACGACCACAGAGCATGTTACAACAGTGCAGAAAACATTATGTCGTAAACTTTGTACCTTGTCTATGGGAATACTGTTCGAAGCAAAGAAGAAATAACCCACACGCTGAAGTGTGTACTTACTACGGTACCATATACAAAAAGTATCTGCACTTCTACCCGTTACTGGGTGGTTGTAGTTAAGCTTTCCCTAGCTAACACGTTATAACGCGGAAAATAACTACCGTACTAGGATCAGATTTGGTAGCATTAATGTGAAGGTCATGGGGAAGAGAAATAATGCAGAATCAATTCAACTGAAACACTTTGAAAGTGCTGCTGCGTTACATGATACCATTACATACCGGTACCGTTACTGTTACGAAAGGGGCTCAATATGGCGCCCATCAGTGTCCAGAAGAGTCTGAAAGCGCAGGATTGTATTCTGCACAGGTATGCTGGCTACCTCTCTTGATATGCTGCGCTTCAGACCAGCACATGTGTGAATGCCCACCTAGTAAATCCTGTCCTTCAGGTAGCCACACAACCAGAAGTCACAGGAATTGAGATCAGGTGATCGTGCCGGCCAAGCATTTGGAAACGATCGGCCGATAATTCGATCGTTTTCAAATGCGTTTCGGAGAAACAGGTGAACTTCACTAGCGACGTGCGGTGAGGCCCCATCTTACATGAAAACTATTGAGTTCCATGCGTCTCTCTCCTGTAGGGAGGGTATGACATGCTGGCGAAGCATATCGCAGTAACGCTGGCCAGTCAAATTGCACGTCTTTGGTCCTTGAGCGCCAACCTGTTCAAGATAGAATGAAAGTAGTCGTGACGGCACGCCGTATGGTGACACGTTCATCATACAGAGGAACTTCATGCACAGTAACTGCAGGTGAAGATCCCAACACTCGGCAATTCTGGGTGTTGACCTCATTCGTCAGCGAAAAATGAGCTTCGTCTGTCCGCAGGAGGGCCCAGGGCCAGCCCTTGTCAATTTCAATCCTTGCGAGAAAGTGGAGAGCGACGTCAACCCGTCGTCGTGCGTCCTGTGGTGCAAGCTGCCGTACGATGTGGATCTTGTACGGATACCATTTCAGAATGGTTCGAAGGACCTTCCGTACAGTGGACCACGGGATGTTCAAGTGTCTTGACACAGCACACACACTCTGACGAATTGGAATTGCGTGCAGCGTTGTCTGCCAGAGAAACAGCTATTTCATCAACCACCTGTGGCTGAATGACTGTGGAAGAATTGTAACCCATTCTTCATCAAGAACTTAAACCAATGAAGTTAGTGACGTGGGACGCTGGGATCTGGAGCGAATACGACGTTTCAACTCATCCCACACGTCTTCCATTGGGTTCACGTCGGGACTCTAGGCAGACCAGTCCATTTAGGGAACGTTATTGCCCACAGATGGTGTCCATTGTCTCCTAACTGTTCCTATACTGTACGCAAGACACGATGCGGTAAATATTCTTCCGCATGTATCGTTTTCCTAAGCGCAGTAAGGGAACAACACCCTAATCCCGAAAAACGCCCCTGTAGGGCAACACCACATCGTCTGTACTTCACTGTTGGCACTACACATGATGGCCGGTAACATTCTACGGGAATCCACCACAACCGAAACCTTCAGTCCGACTGCCAAACGATACAGCGTGGTAAATCAAACCAAATGACTCCTTTCCAGTCTGCCACTGTCCAGTAGAGTCCCTCTCTGCACCACCTCAAGTGCCGCTTAGTTTTGACTGCAGAAGCGTGTGGCTTATGAAGAGTTGCTCAGCCGCTGTACTCCATGCCTTTTAGCACAACATACGCAGCAACTGCGCCAGCGGGACTGCTGGTAGCACCATGGAACACACGAGTGACTCCTGGTGCTGATTTCGTGCGACTTTTTTCAACTGTCCTCCGCAGTGCTCCACAGTACCGGTCCGTCGGCAGATGGGATCTGCCTGATATTGATTCAGCTGTGGTTGTTCTCGTTTCCGCCTCACGGTCATCACTAGCAGTCGACCAGAGCAGTTTTAGAAGGGTTGAAATGCCCCTGATGAAATTCTGGCTCAGGTGAAATCACTGAGCTCTCCTGGCCGACCCATTCTGCTGTTTCCGCTTCTCTACTGGCAATAATTCCTGGCTCCTTTCATAATAATGGGTCCACATCTCGTGACATTTAACGGTCAGTGCAGTTCGAATACGTTTAATGAGGTAGTGTATTATCTAACTGTTTATGTATAGTTCCGTAGGACCAAATTGAGGAGCAAATCCACGAGGTCATGGAACGCGTCAGTACACGAAATTACAACATACATCTACATCTACACATGTACTCCTCTAGCCACCAAGTGGTATGTGGCGGAGGGCACAAGGGCACAATTTGTGCCAAAGTCATATTCCCCCCCCCCCCCCCCCCCCCGCCCCTCTGTTCCACTCTCGGATCGCGCGAGGGAAAAACGATTGTCTGAACGCCTCAGTACGAAATTTCGCTTATCTTTGAATCGTGATCATTGCACGATTTGGAAGTTCGTGGTAATAATATATGCTCTACATCCTCGGCTAAGATCGGATTTCGGAATTTACTGAGCCGCCCCTTACGCTTAGCTCGTCGTCTATCTGCAGGTATGTCCCACTTCAAACTTTCTATGAGATTTGTAACGCTCTCCCGACGGCTAAACATACCAGTCACGAATCTTGCCGCTCTTCTTTGGACCTTCTCAATCTCTTGAATCAGACCCAACTGGTAAGAGTCCCATACAGACGAACAATATACTGGACGAACTAACGTATTGTAAGCAATTTCCTTTGTTGAAGGACTGCATAGCTTCCGGATTCTACCAATAAACGTTCGCGAACACTTTGTCGATCCCTGTTCACTAGTATGGGTATTCTGACATTCGCCTCTCAATATATATATTATTTACTGTCATTTCTTGTTAACAATATCAGCTTATTCCCAAGAATTAACAGTCATGTGAGTCACAACTGGCCATCTTTGTGCATGATTCACAACAGGCTCTAGATACTGGCTCCCAGGTTGATGCCATATTTCTCGACTTTAGAAAGGCGTTCGACTCAGTTCCACACTGTTGCTTGCTCCAAAAAGTGCACGCTTACGTTCTATCCTATGATATATACGGCTGGATGGAAAATTTTCTAACAGGCAGGGAGCAGTATGTCGTCCTGAACGTCGTGACTTCAACAGAAATAAGCGTAACTTCCTGTGTGCTCCAGGGCAGCGTAATAGGTCCACTGCTTTTTACGATTTACATAAATGATATGGTTGATTGTATTGACAGCGGCATTAGACTGTTTTCCGATGATGCTGTAGTCTACAGGAAAGTAGTATCACACGAAAGTTGTGAACAAATCAATGAGGATTTGCAGAAAATAAACGCGTGGTGTAGTGACTGGCAGCTGTCTCTCAATATTAGTAAGTGTAAGGCAAAAATCCCCATTAATGTACGAGTACAAAATAAATGCCCAGTCTTTGGAAGCGGTAACATCCGTCAAGTATCTGGGTGTGACTATTCGAAATGATCTCAAATGGAATGATCAGATTACACAAGTAAACTCTAGATTGCGATTTATTGGTAGAATCCTGAAGCGATGCTGTCCTTCAACAAAGGAAATAGCTTACAATACGTTAGTTCGTCCAGTCTTATTGTTCGTCGGTATGGGACCCTTACCAGTTAGGTCTGATTAAAGAGATTGAGAAGGTCCAAAGAAGAGCGGCAAGATTCGTGACTGGTACATTTAGGCATCGCGAGAGAGTTACAAATCTGATAGAAAATTTGAAGTAGGACACACTTGCAGACAGACGACGCGCTAAACGGAAGGGGCTGCTCACTAAATTCCTAAATCCGAGGATGTAGAGCAATGATCACCATTCAAAGACAAGGGAAATCAGAGCTCGTACTGAGGCGTTCAGACAGTCGCTTTTCCCTCGCGCGATCCGCGAGTGGAACAGAGTAGGGGAAATATGACTCTGGCCCAAATTTTGCCCTCCACCACACATCGCTTGGTGGCTAGCGGAGTATATATGTAGATGTAGAAGTAGATACTGTACATATGATGAGCTTGCTTGTACAGTGCTTATAGAATCAACCTGAGGGTCAGCAAGCTACTAAGCTGCTCTTCGATTCTTGTTTTGGATATTGTTTTCTAAAGCCTATCGTAGTAATTCTGCCACACAAGCACTAATTGCTACCTAAATAGTAAAAGGTTTACTTGTTTTACCGCTCATCGACCACATTTACAGAGCTGTGCTTCGTCGCTATTTTGTTTACGTGTGATCTGACCGTGGGAAAGTCCAGTGAAGGGCAGTGCTATGCGGTCTCGCTCGCTCTGCGGCTATCTCTCTCGCTCATATGCCAAGACTTGGACATACGGTTGCGTACGGGGCGCTGAACTGCACTGCGCCGCCGAGCGCAATTCTTCGATGAGCCTCGTGTACGAAGTCACTTTGACATCCGACCATGGCTTCTAGGTGCTTCACATTTTTCGTCGAGAAGTGTGTATAGAAAGAGATACACGACTGACAAGGTGGAGAGACGGGGAGAATACAGATGGAGAGAATTAAAATGCAAGTTGTTATGCATAACTCAATAGTGAATGATTAATTATTTTTGTGATTCTTTTTGCAGGTCTGAAAATACTAATGGACTTCGTTCCGAATCACTCGAGCGATGAACATGAATGGTTTCAAAAATCGTCGAACATTAGTGATCCAGAATATGACAAGTATGAGGATTATTATGTGTGGCTTGAGGGGAAGGTCGGTGAAGATGGAGTGACATCGGAACCGCCCAACAACTGGGTAAGTAGACACGGTTTAAAACCCGATGTCACTCTTCAGAGCAAATGTGAGGCTGTGAAGGCATTGCTAATTACGCATATAAAATTTTTTTTTCGTGATTTTCTTTAGATTTCTATTCTTTTTCTTTTGTCCATATGGGCATTTCTAATTGTGACTATTTAACTTTCTACTGTGGTTTTTAAATGTAAAGATGTAATTGTGATTATTTCGTTTGCCAATGGATAAATATGTTTCTTGCTTTGTCCCTGTGGTAAAGTTTGTAAAGTTCTCTTTTGGAATATTATTAATTGTGAAAAATGCAGTCAATAACATTTATAAATGTTTATGAAATTTACGATAACGATACAACATCTATAGACAGTAGACAGCGATAGTGATATTGAGAGTCGAAAGGTTGTCGCGTGGTAGAGGGGATGGTGGATACAGTGTCTGTGAAGCGTGCGCGGGAAAAATAGTACTGTGTTTCATGAAAAGCATACGTAATTGTATGGACAGTGATACCGAACTATCAGATTGTTAATTCTCTTTACCACTGCGGTATGTAATGCCATCGCCAGCGAACTTTAAGAGCAAATAAACCGGACTGTGAAAGTGCCGCTAACATTACTTTGTTGTGGCCGACACGAACTGTGCCTTTATTCGAATGAACTTTGCTGGTATTGGTTTTGGGTGGTGGAACTGTTGTATATCACATTCTATCAAGCCATGAAAGTGAAGACTAATTAACTGTGCAATATAAATGGCTTTCAGTGACGTAGCCGAAGTTTGAAATGCGAGAACAGAGTGGACATTGTTTACGGTGTGCTTCACACACATGAACAATTCTATGAACTGTGCATTTGTGGCTAAGACTATATGAATGTGACAAACCGTGTAATTATGGACGATAGCGTCACGGACAGTGCATAAAGTGTAAAAACGGGCGATGTCTACGTCATGTACTTTGAAAGAGAGGACATGTCAACAACGTTCGTATACTGGCGTCTAGTGTTTTGTTCATCACCACGGGGTTAATGATACAGCTGTGCCGGAACTTTATTTGCGTTTCGCCGGAGAAGATTAACCAGCGGAACTGTCTGTATCCTGCTCTCATCATAGTAACCCGCCGACATCGTGCTGCCTAACGCAACGCTTCGTATGCAACAAAAAGTTAAGGGATTTCGCCGAACGCTATCCCCTGACCTAGAAACTTTCTTTCTCTATTAAAAGTATAAGAATTACAGATTCTATTTATTAAATTCTTTGTTTAGTTTGTTTACTTTCTGCTAACGAAAATAAAATTACAATCAATGAATTAAAAGTTGCTTGGTAGTTATTGTTGAAACACCAGTAAATATAAACTTCTTTCTCTCATTAGGACTAATTCTCCTTGCATGTCAAAATTATTGTAGTTATTTTATGTAGTTTTATGTATTGTTATGAGACTAGATATATGACACTGACTAATAAGAGTATTTTGTCGCGAAATATGGCTTCGCGCGAAAATTACGGCGACCGCCATAATTGCTTGCGTTCTGACCAATAACGTAAAAGCTGCTATTCCCGTATTGGTGCTTTTCCTGACGTGCGCGGGAATTATAAATGTCAGCTGTCAAATCACGTAGTGACTGTTTACCCAGTAATAAAAGTTTTTGATATTGTATTGCTACGAGTCGTAGTATTAAGAGACACTGGTTATACTCAAAAGTGGGTAGATGTATGGCGAAACCCCCCAGTGTTCATGCGATTGTTAACAGTATTGTGTGTGATTCACGAAATTTTGTCACTTTTTCTAATTCCTTTCAGATATTGTCTTAGATGTCTTTGAAGTTTCAGAGAATATATACACAATTTTGTCGGTTCAGGTTAATTTCAGAGCAGTTTCTCGTGAATATTAGAGTTTTCAGTTCATAAACAAAAAGGGATCGTGACCAATTGAGAAGTATAACAAAGAGTATGGTTTTCCAACTAGAATTATGGATGACTTCACAGTTCAGATTTTGATAATTATTTTTCCTGTGGGTTGAGGTCATCACAAGGCCTTATGCTGTACAGTAGTGAAATCAGTATAAAGGCATGGATATCTGTGGGAAAGTAAACATTGTCGGCTAGGAACAGTTGTGTACAGTGTATGTGCAATAATATGAGATCCATTCTACTGACAAAAGCAATCAAATGGTATTGCATTTGATGTCAGTAGTACAGTATATAACAGTCCACACCCGGTAGCTGAGTGGTCCGCGCAACAGAATGTCAATCCTAAGGGCCCGGATTCAATTCCCATCGGAGATTTTCTCCGCTCAGGGACTGGGTGTTGCGATGTCCTAATCATCATCATTTCATCCCTATCGACGTACAAGTCTCCGAATTGGCGTCAAATCGAAAGACTTGTACCCGGTGAACGGTCTACCCGCCCGAAGACTCTACTCACACGACATTTATTTATTTAGAATATAACAAGACGTCAACTATTCCGATTGTAGAGGATGGAACTCAGTATAAAAGCAGTCGGGTCTTTGTGGCGTTAGTGTGTGCCTATGTGCCTGTATTGTAGGTGGGAAACAGATACCATTACTGACAATGCCTGTAAATGTATGTACACTCCTGGACATGGAAAAAAGAACACATTGACACCGGTGTGTCAGACCCACCATACTTGCTCCGGACACTGCGAGAGGGCTGTACAAGCAATGATCACACGCACGGCACAGCGGACACACCAGGAACCGCGGTGTTGGCCGTCGAATGGCGCTAGCTGCGCTGCATTTGTGCACCGCCGCCGTCAGTGTCAGCCAGTTTGCCGTGGCATACGGAGCTCCATCGCAGTCTTTAACACTGGTAGCATTCCGCGACAGCGTGGACGTGAACCGTATGTGCAGTTGACGGACTTTGAGCGAGGGCGTATAGTGGGCATGCGGGAGGCCGGGTGGACGTACCGCCGAATTGCTCCACACGTGGGGCGTGAGGTCTCCACAGTACATCGATGTTGTCGCCAGTGGTCGGCGAAAGGTGCACGTGCCCGTCGACCTGGGACCGGACTGCAGCGACGCACGGATACATGCCAAGACCGTAGGATCCTACGCAGTGCCGTAGGGGACCGCACCGCCACTTCCCAGCAAATTAGGGACACTGTTGCTCCTGGGGTATCGGCGAGGACCATTCACAACCGTCTCCATGAAGCTGGGCTACGGTCCCACACACCGTTAGGCCGTCTTCCGCTCACGCCCCAGCATCGTGCAGCCCGCCTCCAGTGGTGTCGCGACAGGCGTGAATGGAGGGACGAATGGAGACGTGTCGTCTTCAGCGATGAGAGTCGCTTCTGCCTTGGTGCCAATGATGGTCGTATGCGTGTTTGGCGCCGTGCAGGTGAGCGTCACAATCAGGACTGCATACGACCGAGGCACACAGGGCCAACACCCGGCATCATGGTGTGGGGAGCGATCTCCTACACTGGCCGTACACCACTGGTGATCGTCGAGGAGACACTGAATAGTGCACGGTACATCCAAACCGTCATCGAACCCATCGTTCTACCATTCCTAGACCGGCAAGGGAACTTGCTGTTCCAACAGGACAATGCACGTCCGCATGTATCCCGTGCCACCCAACGTGCTCTAGAAGGTGTAAGTCAACTACCCTGGCCAGCAAGATCTCCGGATCTGTCCCCCATTGAGCATGTTTGGGACTGGATGAAGCGTCGTCTCACGCGGTCTGCACGTCCAGCACGAACGCTGGTCCAACTGAGGCGCCAGGTGGAAATGGCATGGCAAGCCGTTCCACAGGACTACATCCAGCATCTCTACGATCGTCTCCATGGGAGAATAGCAGCCTGCATTGCTGCGAAAGGTGGATATACACTGTACTAGTGCCGACATTGTGCATGCTCTGTTGCCTGTGTCTATGTGCCTGTGGTTCTGTCAGTGTGATCATGTGATGTATCTGACCCCAGGAATGTGTCAATAAAGTTTCCCCTTCCTGGGACAATGAATTCACGGTGTTCTTATTTCAATTTCCAGGAGTGTATAAACGGGGCTATTACATGATGATGTTACAAACTATCTAGGATGATGGAGAAGCATGTTTGTATCAATTTGAGGTAGGGGTCCCTGTACCGGAAACGAACGAGCCGAATGTTATAAGAGAAAACTATTCCGATACTTCTGACTGTTGTTGCTAAGATTGTAGGATAGAAAACTTTCAGTCGAAACAAAACAAAACAAAAAAATACCAGTAAACAGGGCTCTAAGAACTATAAGTGCTTGTTCAATAGAGGAGATGAGTTTCACAGTATCGTAGATGATCAAGTATTCATAACTCCTCAGGTATGCATTTTAGATCACATGTTTACTGGCAAAGCACAAATAGAAAAGCAAGATTCAGTGCTATTCCATATCCACTTTCCAGGCGAACCTGTTCAACGGAGAGTCGGCCTGGGAGTGGAACAATGACCGGCAGCAGTACTACCTCCACCAGTTCCACAAAGCGCAGCCGGATCTCAACTACAACAACACTGAAGTCGTCGAAGGGATGAAGGTATGTTCTGAGATGACACGCTGATCACTCTTTTCTAGCAGGCACTGCAGAGCAGTAAGAGAGGAGAGCTTCAGACTCCACTCAGATTTCATGTAAAAACAACCAAAAAAAGCTATTTAATAAAATGAAACGAGTATCACAAGGTCTGATACGTGATAAAAAGAGGAAAGTGTGCTAAATTTTACATAGAGCGTGGAAAATATTTGTGTGTAATTTCCCTATAGACCTTTCACGCTATCTTTTGACTCATTCAAAACAATTTCAGGACATGAGTGAAGTAGACTCAGTACAGATGCACTGACGAATGTCGAAGGAAGATATTACTGTCATTTGATTACATGTGGCTTGTTAACAATGGGAATCGACCGCACTGGAACTCGAGCAGACATATTCACTTCAAGCCTTTCATGGCTAGTGGAAACTTAGAATTTTCAATGACATCCAGGTCGCTATCAAGTTGCTCAGATGGTAGAGCACTTCCTGTTAAGGGTATATATTTGGGTTCAAGTCCTGGTCCGGTAAACAGTTTTAACTTCTCACATACGTGGTGTCTCAAACAGTTAAGAGTCAAAATTATGGAGATGGTAGAGGATTTTATACTGATTAAATTGAGATGAGGAATTAATAAGAGCAAGATAACATTTAGTTTCTTGTCTATACAAATAATTGAAAAAATGATAGCTATTCAAAGGGACGACCGTCTATTAGATTGCATGCTGTACAGCTGTAGATAAAATTCTGACGCCATCTCTTAGCCATAAGTGCTGTGTGTTGAAAAATGGGACAGGCACCACCGGTCCTAAAACACTTCCTCTCCAGTTTCCGCTGGAGTTCCAACTTCGTAGAAAGGAATTGATAGGGGGAAAGCGAACGATCGTACTGGGGATGGCATGGGATTTCAACTTGTGATACATTGAGGAGTATATTTGTTATTCATTTGCCCACGGACATTTATACAGCAGTGGTATTTAGCGCGTCATGTTGAAACCACATCTTCTGGCGGCACCAAAGAGCACAGCCTCCACCAGGTACGGCAGTGCGCCTGAAATGAACATTAGACAATGTGCACCAGTCGCAAGGTTCGGCAGCCAATCTTGTACAGTTCCAACCTTCAAGCTGCTAGAGAACCGTTGCCAGTGATGTGAGACGAGAGTGGCGTACGGATTATCATCGCCGGCCGCTGTGGCTGAGCGGTTGTAGGCGCGTCAGTCTGGAACTGCGCGACAGCTACGGTCGCAGGTTCGAATCCTGCCTCGGGCATGGATGTGTGTGATGCCCTTAGGTTAGTTAGGTTTAAGTAGTTCTAAGTTCTAGGGGACTGATGACCACAGCAGTTAAGTCCCATAGTATGTAAATACTTTGGTATGTGTTCTCCCAGTGTTATGTGTTCAGTTCTCTCACTTACCTCGTTAAATATTTTTCTTTTTCCAATTGGACTAGCCCCGCTGTGTTCTCTCTTTCCATATCTTATGGCGGTGCAGAAGACATAGAAACCGATCGTATTGTAACCTTCTCGTATAAATAAAAAAATATAAAATTATGTGTAACCTCCCCGAACAGAAAATAAAAAAAATAATTAAATTTTGATAATTAAATTCTGACATATGAAAACTGATAAATCTTAACTCATGAAAAAGTGATAAATTTTGACGTAAGCAGCGCTACGCCTTGGCCCTGTGAAATCAATCTGAATCCGTCCGTGAGAAATTAACTGAAAAAATTCTTACCTCGTGATGGTGTCGCTGGATAACGCTGTCTGTATATCTGCTAGTAAGTGGCACAGCTTAGTGCAATGCTGGCCTATCTACTAATACTGGATAACATTAGTCTGAGATCCGATTTACTACAAAATCTGACTTTACTTAGTGACACAGCTGCAAGGCTGGTCGTCTGATTACTAAAGAGCGCATGGCTATGATCTGACAAAAATTCTGGAATATTTTAATTTAGATAAATGACTGAACCGGGTCTGGCAATGACTTAAGAGGAAATTGTACTTTTGTAGTTGACTGGTAAAAACAATTATACTCTGAAACTTTTTTCAAGTTGTCGATAAAGATCTACAATCCATTACACGGGAAAATTGAATATATTACAAATATGGGTCAACTGGTACTAACGAATCACAAAAGAAAAGATTTAAACAAATTCATATTAACATCTCAGACTAGTGACTTGACTACGTTCATGCCAATAAAAAATCATTAAATTTACATTACAATAGATGGTTGACTTAATTAAACTGTTTATTTTTCATTAAATTAACAATTATTCTTTTGTTCATCATCTTCTTATTCCATGGTATCATTTAGTTCTGCGGCTGATCACAACTGTTATTCGGTTCCATATAATAAAATTTTGCAATGTGTTCTGCACTGTGACTTTAACAACTACTCACTATAAACTGTGCTGTACCAGCGACAGACTACAACAACACTGTAGCTGCGAGCGACTGCAACTGCGGCAGAGACTGCTCCCACCAGCGACGCTGTTGCCGTTATCTTTTAACAGGGGCAAATATATTTTATGTCTCACGCAGCGCCTGTGAATTGTCGTTCTAGCAAGTGAGCAATACATCGAGATTACATTTGCTCCAGCAGCGTGGTGACCCCCTTACAATATATTAATAAGAATACCCTGTGACTGAGACAGAAAATTTTTATGTCATGTTTGTTGTTCCAAAACTTGTGAGTTGATTGTGTTCGGCAGGATTTCATGCGGTTCTGGCTGGAGAAAGGCGTGGACGGGTTTCGCATGGATGCAGTGCCGCACCTGTTCGAGGACGGTCTGTTCCGAGACGAGGAAGAAGTGGACGGAGGCCTGACCTCCAAGTACACCAAACACCAGGAGGGCACGTACGACATGGTGCGGCAGTGGAGGGAGGTGGTCCAGGCGTTCGGCACCGACAAGTGAGTGGCTCGTTCCAAGCGATTCCGTGAGACGTAGCGGAGTTACTTCTCTTTGTGAGGTTGTAACAATACCTCCACTAACAGTTAATTAGTTCAAGAATTATCACGTCGCGCACTCAAAGGATGATCTTTTTATTGCGCAACTATAAGGTCTTTAATGTGGCAGGTATTGCTACATCAATTGATTGCAGTCACTTAAGAAAATTAACAATAATATCACTTATCTTGTATATGCAATCCAACGACGATCTCGCTCTGGCTTTGGCTCGTAAATGAAAAATGTTGTCTAGGTAGCATGACTGTCGCTGTTGGTGCAAAATGCACTCGGATGTTAATTACGCCGACTTGAAGCACTTACGAAGACAATCTTTCAGGATTAATTCGATGATTTATGTTTTTAAACAATGATCACTTGAAAATAATTCTTGACACTCACTTTTCACAAAAATTCACATTTATTAAACTTTTTATACTTTCGCCTGTTCAAAACATCACTTTATCATACAATTTCGCAGCCGTTACTGCTCTTAATAAAACTCACATTTTTCATTGTCCACAACTCCAACTCATCTTTTTACTTCCAACACAAAGTCAAGACTGTTCATATTCAACACAAAAACGTGACTATTCTGTACGCTTCCGCGCCAAAAGTCACAAAACAGCATCAAAGATAACAATAAGTACAAAGATATTCACAATAGGTATTATATCGATTTCAGCATCTCCAAATATCGACGTACATACGTATAAAAATGAAACCAAATTTTAATAGAGTGAAAAATATGAGACTTTCCGTAGAAAAATATTCATTAATCTACGACATCGAAAAATAGGGTTGGCGGCATGTACAGAAACGAGACCGCAGTTCAGGACGCAGTGAAGTTTAAAGACATGAAAGGGAACCAGTAACTCAGAGGGGAATAAGGGACCGTTGTAGACTGTACTTGGCGTTTTTTAGTGTATAGATTGATAAAAGGCGTGAAAAAGACCAAGAGCAAGTTTCAAAAGGAAAATGAAATATTATACCAAGAAATAAAAAATATTGTAATTTTGTCATACACGGCAAAACGACTAAAAAGAGCAGCTGAACGGTAGGCATAGTATCTTCAAAAGTGGTTTTTAGATGTATATAAACAAAAGTGCAACTACACTACTGCCATTAAAATTGCTACACCACGAAGGCGACGTGCTACATACGCGAAATTTAACCGACAGGAAGAAGATGCTGTGATATGCAAATGATTAGCTTTTCAGAGCATTTACACAAGGTTGACACCGGTGGCGACACAACGTGCTGTCGTGAGGAAAGTTTCCAACCCATTTCTCATACACTAACATCAGCTGACCGGCGTTTCCTGGTGAAACGTTGTTGTGATGCCTCATGTAAGGAGGAGAAATGCGAACCATCACGTTTCCGACTTTGATAAAGGTCGGATTGTAACCTATCCGGATTGCGGTTTATCGAATCGCGACATTGCTGCTCGCGTTGGTCGAGTTCCAACGACTGTTAGCAGAATATGGAATCGGTGGTTTCAGGAGGGTAATACAGAACACCGTACTGGATCACAACGGCCTCGTACCACTAACAGTCGACATGACAGGCATCTTATCCGCATGGCTGTAACGGATCGTGCAGCCACGTCTCGATCCCTGAGTAAACAGATGGGGACGTTTAAAAGACAACAACCATCTGCACGAACAGTTCGACGACGTTTGCAGCAGCATGGACTATCAGCTCGGAGACCATGGCTGCGGTTACCCTTGACGCTGCATCACAGACACGAGCGCCTGCGATGGTGTACTCAAAGACGAACCTGGCTGCACGAATGGCAAAACGTAATTTTTTCGTATGAATCAGGGTTCTGTTTCCAGCATCATTATGGTCGCATCCGTGTTTGGCGACATCGCGGTGAACGCACATTGGCAGCGTGTATTCGTCATCGCCATACTGGCGTATCACCCGGCGTGATGGTATGAGGTGCCATTGGTTACACGTCTCGGTCACCTCTTCTTCGCATTGACGGCACTTTATACAGCTGGCGTTACATTTCAGATGTGTCACGACCCGTGGCTCTACCCGTCATTTGATAACTGCGAAACCCTACATTTCAGCAAGATAAGGCACGACCGCATGTTGCAGGTCCTGTAGGGACCTTTCTAGATACAGAAATTGTTAGACTGCTGCCCTGGCCAGCACATTCTCCAGACATCTCACCAATTGAAAACGTCTGGTCAATGGTGGCCGAGCAACTGGCTCGTCACAATACGCCAGTCACAACTCTTGATGAACTGTGGTATCGTGTTGACGCTGCATGGGCAGCTGTACCTGTACACGCCATCCAAGCTGCGTTTGACTCAATGCCCAGACATATCAAGGCTGTTATTCCGGCCAGAGGTGGTTGTTCTGGGTACTGATTTCTCAGGATCTATGCACCCAAATTGCGTGAAAATGTAATCACATGTCAGTTCTAGTATAATACACTCCTGGAAATGGAAAAAAGAACACATTGACACCGGTGTGTCAGACCCACCATACGTGCTCTGGACACTGCGAGAGGGCTGTACAAGCAATGATCACACGCACGGCACAGCGGACACACCAGGAACCGCGGTGTTGGCCGTCGAATGGCGCTAGCTGCGCAGCATTTGTGCACCGCCGCCATCAGTGTCAGCCAATTTGCCGTGGCATACGGAGCTCCATCGCAGTCTTTAACACTGGTAGCATGCCTCGACAACGTGGACGTGAACCGTATGTGCAGTTCACGGACTTTGAGCGAGGGCGTATAGTGGGCATGCGGGAGGCCGGGTGGACGTACCGCCGAATTGCTCAACACGTGGGGCGTGAGGTCTCCACAGTACATCGATGTTGTCGCCAGTGGTCGCCGGAAGGTGCACGTGCCCGTCGACCAGGGACTGGACCGCAGCGACGCACGGATGCACGCCAAGACCGTAGGATCCTACGCAGTGCTGTAGGGGACCGCACCGCCACTTCCCAGCAAATTAGGGACACTGTTGCTCCTGGGGTATCGGCGAGGACCATTCGCAACCGTCTCCATGAAGCTGGGCTACGGTCCCGCACACCGTTAGGCCGTCTTCCGCTCACGCCCCAACATCGTGCAGCCCGCCTCCAGTGGTGTCGCGACAGGCGTGAATGGAGGGACGAATGGAGACGTGTCGTCTTCAGCGATGAGAGTCGCTTCTGCCTTGTTGCCAGTGATGGTCGTATGCGTGTTTGGCGCCGTGCAGGTGAGCGCCACAATCAGGACTGCATACGACCGAGGCACACAGGGCCAACACCCGGCATCATGGTGTGGGGAGCGAACTCCTACACTGGCCGTACACCACTGGTGATCGTTGAGGGGACACTGAATAGTGCACGGTACATCCGAACCGTCATCGAACCCATCGTTCTACCATTCCTAGACCGGCAAGGGAACTTGCTGTTCCAACAGGACAATGCACGTCCGCATGTATCCCGTGCCACCCAACGTGCTCTAGAAGGTGTAAGTCAACTACCCTGGCCAGCAAGATCTCCGGATCTGTCCCCCATTGAGCATGTTTGGGACTGGATGAAGCGTCGTCTCACGCGGTCTGCACGTCCAGCACGAACGCTGGTCCAACTGAGGCGCCAGGTGGAAATGGCATGGCAAGCCGTTCCACAGGACTACATCCAGCATCTCTACGATCGTCTCCATGGGAGAATAGCAGCCTGCATTGCTGCGAAAGGTGGATATACACTGTACTAGTGCCGACATTGTGCATGCTCTGTTGCCTGTTTCTATGTGCCTGTGGTTCTGTCAGCGTGATCATGTGATGTATCTGACCCCAGGAATGTGTCAATAAAGTGTCCCCTTCCTGGGACAATGAATTCACGGTGTTCTTATTTCAATTTCCAGGAGTGTATATTTGTTCAATGATTAAACGTTTATCATTTGCATTTCTTCTTGATGTAGCAATTTTAACGGCCAGTAGTGTAGGAACATGTGCTTCAGTCCCGACTTACACTTATAACATTTGTGTAACTAGAGAAAGCTTTAGGCAGTGGTGAGTGGAAACTCTCTTTGACGTTCTGACGATAGCAGGGATTTTACAAATAGGTAAAGGCTATTTACAACTTGTACAGAAACAAGATAGCAGTTCAGGTCGTACTGAAATTTACGGATATGAAAGGGATTCAGTAATGGAGAAGGGAATAAGTGAGCCTTGTAGACTGTACTTGGTGTTTTTTAGTGTATACATTGATAAAGGTGTGAAAAAACCAAGAGCAAATTTCGAAAGGAACTAAACTATTAGGCGATGAATTATAAACACACTGTAATTTTGCCAGTATGGATAGTATCTTGAAAAGGGGTTTTCAGATGTATATCAACAAAAGTGAAACAAGATTAGTGGAGGGTAAAAATCGTAGAGGGAGACCAAGAGATGAATACACCAAGCAGATTCAGAAGGATGTAGGTTGCAGTAGGTACTAGGAGATGAAGAAGCTTGCACAGGATAGATTAGCATGGAGAGCTTGTAACACTCCGGATTAATCTTACTGACTTATCCCGCACGATCGAGATCTGATAGCAGCCCAAAACAGGTATTAATTAATGTGACCGTGTACCTAATGGGGCTGGCAATCGGATTGGACTGCTACGGAGTTGTTACATTCCGTTTTGTCCTTCTCGAATGCTGTAATAATGAAATGTCTGGTGGCAAGAAGAACAACAACACAACTTTATTAATCAGCGACCTATATTCATCACAAAAAACACCAAAATAAGGAGACAGCCACTGCCTTCGTCGTACAGAATTAATGACGGCTAATCTCAGCACAGGCCCTTTCGTTAATCATTATCGTCACACGCAATTTCAATCATTGTAATCCAACACTACAATCCAACACTGCAATCCAACACTGTAATCCAAATGATGCCGGCGCGGTAGACGCGTAATTACAAATGTCGGCACAAAAATATCACTGATCACTCTATTAATTATACTTTTTCACTTTCCCGTATATTTCTAACACAAAGGGGTTAAACCACGGCGATGGCCACTCCCTTTGTCGGTACGGTCTTGCATTCCAGCAACAGAACTCCACCCGGCTCGGCCCACAGCGCGTACCACACTACCGTCTCAACACTCGCTCTCGCTCTCGCAAGCCGACACACACTATCGATTGTTTGTCCTGTCGACCTGTGCTGTCGCAAAACTTATAGTAAAGGCCTACGGTCCCCTTACATCCCCGCCCTCGAAAACTTCTTTGAAGCCACAGGCGTAAAAGAATCGGCTAGGGAATTAGACATCACTACATATGAACAAAACACACAGTGCAAATAAGTAATGAAATTACAATCACCAAGAAAATCCTTGACTCCGGTAGTGGGCTGCCTCTACAATAATATTCTACAAAAAGTTATTACATCTCAAAAATATGGCATTGTCCAAATAACACACAACATCAATCCTACTTACTTAATATAGCATGGTAAATATTTTTTATAAACTTATCTTACCAAAAATTTCCAAAAACCTTTCTCTTTCAAAGGTTTGTACGAGTCATTAACTACACATCTGTTATAACTTGCTATAGCAAAGACAAGAAAAGAAACTAGTTGAATGCCAGCTACCCCTTTGGTATGCCGTCCTTTCAGCGGGGTTCGTGCCGTCCATACTACTATCACTCTAATTCATAATTCACTTGGCCAACACTTATAAAAGTTAAGGAAGAAATTCACAACTTATTGCTACAGCAAAGACAAGAAAACAAACTAGGTGAATGCCAGCTACCCCTTGGTATGCCGTCCTTTCAGCGGGGTTCGTGCCGTCCATACTACTACCACACTAACTTATAACTCCCTTCCCAATGCATATAAAAGTTAAGGAAGAAAAAACCACAACTTATTTAAATCTTTAACACAAGAAAATTGAAATTGAAACAAAATATGACATTTATACATTTAATGCCAGCTACCCCTTTGGTATGCCGTCCTTTCAGCGGGGTTTGTGCCGTCCATACTACTATCACTCTAATTTATAACTCACTTGGCCAACACTTATAAAAGTTAAGGAAGAAATTCACAACTTATTCATTACAGATTCCATAAATTTAAATGCTACATTGTATCGCTAAGCATGTCTTACACAATTATTTGCCACTACAACTAATGTGGTCACCCAATGAAAAATTTTAAACTACTGATCATTTCATTTTGCCAAACATTACTTCCATATGTGAATTGTTATCAAGAAAGCTTAGATGAGAGGTACAATATTTCCTGTTATATTCACATTAATTCAAATCCACTATATGGATATTTGTCATTCATTACTCAGTGCCAGAATCCTGCTTCTAAAGCTTGACATACGTATAACCATAATTGACTCTGATAGCTAATTGGATACATGAATTACTAATTATTCATTAGTTACACTTTGTTTTATCAGCATACTTCAGATAAACATGTATACCTACAAATAACTTGCAAACAGATGTTGCTCATGTGCTAAATGACATACTTCAATATTTCAAACATCTCATACTCCATATTCTTCATTACACATAACTTAACATCAACTTCGACTATAAATAAATATATATCTTCAACCTACATCAATTCTCCATATAATTCAATACTTCAAATATCTCATACTCAATACACATCATTACGACATAACTCACTCAACTTAACAGCAACTTCAACTGCATATATATCTTCAACCTACATCAACTCTCCATATTCGCTGCAATAACCACATAAAAATACTACTTCAGGCTCCTTAGCCTCTCCATTCATCATATTTCACATCATTTATTCGAACAACTATCTCCTTGTGTATTTGTTTCTTTATATGTTCATCTACTTACAAGATGATACATTACTTCAATTTTCTTACAACAGTTTGACCTTTTCATGCCTCATAAAACAACTCTATTAGATTACCCAAATTCTTGTTTAATCAATTAGCTTACCACGACATTATGTAAACATTCGCTTTCTGATATGGTTCTCATTTTATTCCTTCTGGCATTATTAATTTTGGTTATGTACTCACACTAAACTGAGCTTTCAACTTATTGATTCTTTGACACCTCACACACTACATCAACAGTAACTACTTATCCTTATTTTGAGTCAACTATAAATTTACTACATGGTTCCTGACTGAATTAGCTATAAATTTGCTACAAGATTCCTAACTATCATTTGTACAACCACTACCTATTCTAACTACTACACACTAACTTTCTTAACCTAAGGATAGAGAAAGATGGTAGAGGAGTGACACTTGAAATTAGAAATAAAGTCTCACCCAGCTGGGAGTGTACCAGTCGACACTTGGTATACCAGCAAAAGAGTTGCTAGCTCCCTACACCTAACTTTCTTCAATTCGTACCTCTTGATCCCTTTGTCTATCACCTCTTCTCTCATAATTCCTGTCATTATCATCATCATCATCTCTCCCATGATTGTGGTGAAACTGTTGACCATTGCCGTGGTTCCTACGTCCATTAGCTCCACCTCTACCTCTGTAATTTGGTGGGCCATTGAAACGAATTTGATGGTAATTATGTCCATCTTGGTTCTGATCATTAGCTTGATTGTGTTCCTGTGATCGAACAGATTCCAACTGTTCCAGTATTTCCAGTATTTCCATCAAGGCCTCCCTATCTTTAATTAAGCTCCCGGATACAGTTTCCTGCATTCTCCAGCTCATTCTTCTTTTTATTGCTGATATCATTACGTCATCACTCAGGGGTTGTTCCAAGGTCTCGTTCAGTTCCCACAAATTTTCGGCAAACTCTCTCAACGTTCCTCTCCATGTATTAAGTGACCTGCGGTGGAGTAGGTCCTCAATTGCTGCACACTGATGACTTTTGGACCAGTATTTCTTCAAGAATTCCTCTTCAAACTGATCATAACTAGTAGTCCCTTCCTTTTTCCTGACTCCCTAAGTGAAGGCCTCACCTTCCATTATATCTATTGCAAATTGAATCTTGTCTGAGTCTTTAAAATGTGCTGGGAAAACTCCTTTTAACCATTTCATAAATATCATTGGGTGCAACCCTCCTTTCGGTCTAAATTTCTGCCCTGTATTATTTTGGACGTACCGATTATCACTGCTCATGAAGGTAACTACTCTACCTTCCCTAACGGTTAAAGTGGCATTGCTAATTCGTTTATCAATTTCTTCTGTCTTGCTCTCCAATTGCTGCACTCCCTGTTGTAATTGCCTGACCTCCATTGCAACCCTCTTGTTATCCTCTTCTCGTTGCACGGCTATAGCATTTCTCAGATTGACAGCCAGTTGGTTTTGCCTATCTCCTATCCCCTTAACCGCATCATTACATTGTTTCTGCATTTGCGTCACCACGGCGATTCGATGATTGCAATTTGTTTCCACTTCGTTGATTCTTTCTCCCAATTCGGCTTTCGTTTCTTCAATATCGTTTTCCATCTTTTTTGTTAACTTTCCTTCCATCTTCTCCACGTCTCCCTGGACTTGGTCTATGCTCTTCTGTAGCTTCCTCTCTCTCTCGTTGATGTCCATCTTCAGTCGTTCTTCTAAATCTTGTATTTCCTTCTTCAGATTATATTCTATCTTCCTTTCTGATGTTTTGAGCTCTTGTGTTAGAGTTTCCTTAAATGACTTTTCTAGGCTTTCTCTAGTTTCTTGTAAACCTTTCTCTAATGATTCTCGGGATATTTTTCCCTCTTCTCTAGTTTCTTGTAAACCCTTCTCTAATGAATCTCGTAATATTTTTCTCTCTTCTCTAGTTTCTTGTAAACTTTTCTCTACTGATTTGTGGAACTTTTCTTCCCTCTCTCTAGTTTCTTTTAGCAAGGCTGCCAACATCGATCGTATATATGCATCCTCTGAAACTGGCTTATTTCTCATCGTTTGTCCCGGTGTCTCGGGATAACTAGTTGAATGTGCTACTGGGCTATCTAATGACACTCCATAATCACCAATACCCGAATCATCTCGGTCTTCCTGTCCATTCCCTTTCCTTTCAACTACTGCCTCACAAACTTGCTTATCTTCAGTAGACATGTTTGTTTATTTTTAATGCACAGGTAGGTAATATAGAATAACCTCTAGTAACCCAAAACACTCCTAATTACCATGAAACTAATCGTATCTGAAGTATTTTTCAATTAATCCCTAAATTGATACAATATGCAAGAGCATCGAACACAACAACTCTCAAAACCTAATCACTTCAGATATCAATTTCCATATACACAGCTTATGTAAAATGTTTTAAATAAGATAAATCATACTATTCATAAAATCTATACATATAAAATCCCCCAAAAACAATAAGCATATCTGTATAATTATCATTTAGACAGTGCAGTATGCATAAATAAGTATGCTCAATTTCAGAGTATTTTTCGCAAACTTTTCGGAAATTACTGCAATTGGGCACTTTTCCTAACATGCAATTCAGTTTACAAACATTTATTTACCGTGAAAACTGCACGTTGCAATTTAATGTTATGTCAACCAGTCGTCTCCACTCACCAACCGACGTCACCACGAGTCGCGATGTCTTGACGTTTGAAGTGGGCGTGGCGCTGTACCGCCGCTGGAACCGCGTGAGGTCTCGCTGTGGTGGGACGTCGTAGTTCTCAGCCGGCCGCTCCATGGCGCTGCAGGCGGGTGTAGTTTTGTAGTTCGGCTGCTAGATGTCGGGACGGCGCTCCGTGTAGTGACGTGGAGAGACGTCTACAGACGTTAAAGTAACCTCTGGCGTGCCACAGGGGAGTGTTATGGGACCATTGCTTTTCACAATATATATAAATGACTTAGTAGATAGTGTCGGAAGTTCCATGCGGCTTTTCGCGGATGATGCTGTAGTATACAGAGAAGTTGCTGCATTAGAAAATTGTAGCGAAATACAGGAAGATCTGCAGCGGATAGGCATTTGGTGCAGGGAGTGGCAACTGACCCTTAACATAGACAAATGTAATGTATTGCGAATACATAGAAAGAAGGATCCTTTATTGTATGATTATATGATAGCGGAACAAACACTGGTAGCAGTTACTTCTGTAAAATATCTGGGAGTATGCATACGGAACGATTTGAAGTGGAATGATCATATAAAATTAATTGTTGGTAAGGCGGGTACCAGGTTGAGATTCATTGGGAGAGTGCTTAGAAAATGTAGTCCATCAACAAAGGAGGTGGCTTACAAAACACTCGTTCGACCTATACTTGAGTATTGCTCATCAGTGTGGGATCCATACCAGGTCGGGTTGACGGAGGAGATAGAGAAGATCCAAAGAAGAGCGGCGCGTTTCGTCACTGGGTTATTTGGTAACCGTGATAGCGTTACGGAGATGTTTAATAAACTCAAGTGGCAGACTCTGCAAGAGAGGCACTCTGCATCGCGGTGTAGCTTGCTCGCCAGGTTTCGAGAGGGTGCGTTTCTGGATGAGGTATCGAATATATTGCTTCCCCCTATTTATACTTCCCGAGGAGATCACGAATGTAAAATTAGAGAGATTAGAGCGCGCACGGAGGCTTTCAGACAGTCGTTCTTCCCGCGAACCATACGCGACTGGAACAGGAAAGGGAGGTAATGACAGTGGCACGTAAAGTGCCCTCCGCCACACACCGTTGGGTGGCTTGCGGAGTATCAATGTAGATGTAGATGTAGATGTAGTGCGTCTGTGCTTGAACTACTCTTTGCACAGGTAGTTGGGATGACGTGTGAAATCACCTCGCAGATTGAAGCTCTTTGGCGCAGCTGCTACAAGGGTCTGTGTGACGTCACTCAACAATTGCGTCGCCACACGAATTGTCGTCCACATAACAGTTTATGGGTCCACAAGAAGCTGTCCGATTTTCACTATTTAAAAAGCAATTCCAGTCAAAATATTATCACTAAACACTTCTTTAAAACTTTCGTGACGAATTCTTGGCTCGTTTTGGTCGTAATAATGTCCACACGTGTCTTTCTTTGGTGTTCACTTTTCACAGTTTTTCGTGCGGATTTACGCATTTGCACATTATAACACAGTTTATTGACACTATTATTCTCATCTAAAATGGCAAGAAAAAGTTTAGTCACAATCGTAAGATATTATTACTTCGTATTGTTCAAAAATGCACTGATTCTTGTCGCAATTTGAAAGTTTATGCTCTGTCTCGATCCACAATTGAAAAACTATTTTTTTTTTTCGCGCTAAGCAAGATAAATTTACCTACTGTTCATTACGATTCGTCCGAAAATTGCACTTGTCCTTTCACGGTAAGCCAAGGGTGTAACACTCCGGTTTAATCTTACTGACTTAACCCGCTCGATCGAGATCTAATAGCAGCCCAAAACAGGTATTAATTAATGTGACCGTGTACCTAATGGGGCTGGCAATCGGATTGGACTGCTACGGAGTTGTTACATTCCGTTTTGTCCTTCTCGAATGCTGTAATAATGAAATGTCTGGTGGCAAGAAGAACAACAACACAACTTTATTAATCAGCGACCTATATTCATCACAAAAAACACCAAAATAAGGAGACAGCCACTGCCTTCGTCGTACAGAATTAATGACGGCTAATCTCAGCACAGGCCCTTTCGTTAATCATTATCGTCACACGCAATTTCAATCATTGTAATCCAACACTACAATCCAACACTGCAATCCAACACTGTAATCCAAATGATGCCGGCGCAGTAGACGCGTAATTACAAATGTCGGCACAAAAATATCACTGATCACTCTATTAATTATACTTTTTCACTTTCCCGTATATTTCTAACACAAAGGGGTTAAACCACGGCGATGGCCACTCCCTTTGTCGGTACGGTCTTGCATTCCAGCAACAGACCTCCACCCGGCTCGGCTCACAGCGCGTACCACACTACCGTCTCAACACTCGCTCTCGCAAGCCGACACACACTATCGATTGTTTGTCCTGTCGACCTGTGCTCTCGCAAAACTTATAGTAAGGGCCTACGGACCCCTTACAAGCTGCATCAAACCAGTCTCAGGACTGAAGACCACAACAACAACAAGTCGAATTCAATCAGGAAACGTCAAGGGAATTATAGACAGTCCAGCCACATTAATTTGACGATTACTGATGTTTGACGTCAACGAGCAATAACCACTGACACCTACTGGTGGCAGCACTAGCAGTGGAGGATATATAGAGCGTGTCGGGAGGAGGTGTAACGCCCTGCAGTTGTTGTCGCAATACGGAAACTTAACGATTTCTCTGACGTCCATCGTCATTGGCTTTCGAGCCAAGCATGGAGGCATTTCTGAAGCGGGTAAGTTTATAAACACTTGCGTAGCGGCGTGATTAAAGTATACCGTGCACGGCAAAATGGCGCTTTTCAAAACCGGCGCCGTGGCAACTATGGCGTACCGCGGGCTATGGATAACAGGGGTGAACGCCGGCTGCGGAGATGTGTACGGGTGAACAGACGTGCAACTGTTGAGTAACTGAGGGCTCAGATGAACCAACGAGCTACCAACAATGTCTTCTCAACTACCTTTCAATAAATGTTGCTGCCTATGGACCTCCGCAGCAGGCGCCTGGGTCATGCAGTCATGGTGACTGTTTTTCGTCGACGACGGAGGCTGGAATGTGCAGGCCAGTACCGATGTAAGGCACAATGGATGAACACAAGTACACATTTATCATTGGGGGTCATGTCCACCCCTTCATGCAGTTTGTTTTTCCTCGGCACAACAGCATCTACAAGCAACGTGTCACCCAGCCTGCAGTGTACGTGCGTGGTTCAGAGAGCGTACCACGGTGAGTTTATCGTACTCCCCTCGTCACTAGATTCCCCGGATTTAAACCCAATGGAGAGTCTGCGGACCACCTCAAAAATGGCTCTGACCACTATGGGACTTAAATTCTGAGGTCATCAGTCCCCTAGAACTTAGAACTACTTAGACCTAACTAACCAAAGGACATCACACACATCCATGCCCGAGGCAGGATTCGACCCAGCGATCGTAGCGGTCGCGCGGTTCCAGACTGTAGCGCCGAGAACAGCTCAGCCACTCTGGCCGGCGCGGACCACCTCGATCGAGCTGTCCGCAGCGTGCATCGTCAACGGAGAAACCCAGCGCTGCTGGCCACAACACTGGAGTCGACAAGGCTCCACAATACAATCTGTAACCTTCAGGACCTCACTGACTCTTTCACTGCGCGTCTCGCAGCACCCTGCCCTGCAAACGGTGGTTAAGGTGGTTTTGACAGTTGGTCGTAGTAATGACGAGACATTATATCAGAAAGTTAAACACTAGAAGTTGTAGGTGAATTTTCACAAGTTGCGACGTGGTCGTGAATTGAACAGTGACCCAAAAGCAGAATAAATTTCCTTTGCTTCGCGTTTATAGCCACAAATTTTTATGTCATCAGACTACCGGTTTCGGTCTATAATGTCATCTTCAGATCCGTTTTAAAAAACATGTCCTAATATACGGGAGCCATAGTGGAATCGTCAGATGCTAAACACAAAATCAGCCCCAGCTTAGTCAAACCTATATAACGTGCAGACAAGATGACTCTGGTGTATATTATTATTTATATAGGTCTGGCGACACGGGAGCTGATTTTGTGTTCAGCATTTGACGATGCCACTATGGCTCCAGTATATTAAGATATGTTTTTATAAAACAGCTCTGAAGCTGGTAATTATAGACCGAAACCGGTAGTCTGATGACATAAAAATTTGGGACCATAGACGTGAAGTAAATGAAATTTATTGTAAACGAATTTTGTCACTTGGGCAGCAAAAGAAGTGATGATGGCCAAAGTAGAGAGGATGTAAAATATAGACTGGCATCAGCAATAAGACCGTTTCTGAAACGGAGAAATCTGTTGACATTGAATAAAAATTTAAATATTAGGAAGTTTTTTATCTGAATTGTAGCTTTGTACGGAAATGTAAAGTGGTAAATAAAGAGTCCACACACGTAGAGAGTAGAAGCCTTTTTCTGGTGCTACAACGGAGTACTGAAAAGTAGATGGGTGGATTGGACGCCAAATTAGGTACTGAAACAGTTCGGGGAGAAATTTAATTTAAGGCTCGACTGGAAGAAGTGACTGCTTGACAGGACATGTCCTGAGGCATCAATGAACCATCAGTTTGGTAATGGAGGGAAGTGTGGGGAGCAAAAATGGTAGAGGGAGACCAGGGGCTGACTATTGTAAGCAGTATGAAATGGATGCTGGTTGCAGTAGTTACGCAGAGATGTACGTGATTGCACCGGACAGGCTAAGGTGGAGCGTCACACCTGTCACCGGACTGAAGACCACAAAAGCAAATAGTAAAGATCGAAAAAGTAGATAATTAGAATGAGTTAAAATGAAATTTAAATAACGAAACAAAAACCAAAATGAATATGGTAAGCTAATTTAGAATTTTCATGTATGTGTGGTTTCTTTGAAATTCTTCGATTTGTGCGACACATTACGGATCTAATTTTTATTACATCGAGGGCGGTATCCATCTTGTATAAAACCTGAATACAGATCAATTTGCGTGACCTCAAGTTTGGATTACACATATTACAGAAGAAAGCGGCACAATAATAGGCACAATAAAGAAACCCCTACTTTCACCCACATTCAGGTTTCATGAATCTCTACTAGTCACGCAAGGCGATCGTCTGGATGGTTCCTTTCAAAGATCACAGCTCATTTCTTTCCCCATCCATCCCCAATCCGAGCTTGTACTACGTCTCTAGTGACCTCTTCCCCCACGTGGGGTTAAACGCTGAACACCGTTCAGGTTTTAAAAATAATCATATTTATTTCACATTTGATTTTATGATTTAATTCGGTAAGTCTCCAGGCAGCACAACGCAGTTCAGGTTTTATAAATAATCATATTTATTTCACGTTTAATTTTATGATTATAATGAAATTAACCACAGTTGTTGCGACAGTTGCGATATTTTAGCTATCTTTTGAGGTATTGTTTCGATCTGTGCCGTAAATAGTCATCCGTCGTCGTGGGAAACGACTAGGTACCCGAAAACAGTGCTAGGCGTAATTTGGGTATTATGTGGATTAAGAGGTGGATTCCGGTTAATGGAAAGCTCGCACTTAAACATGTACTGTAAGTGATTAGATTCACTGCTGTTGTTGACTGATTTGTTACTCCTGCACCAGCACTCTATCTCCTTCCGCCAGTACCTCGTCTCCTACCTTCCAAAAGCTATGAGGACGGGGCGTGAATCGTGCTTGGGTATCTCAGATGGTAGAGCACTTGCCCGCGAACGGCAAAGGTCCCGAGTTCGAGTCTCGGTCCAGCACACAATTTTAATCTGCTAGGAAGGTTCAGTTTTACTGTTACTCCACGTATATGATCCTGTTAGGATACCCTGTCATCAAGGCTACTGGCTGCTGGAAACATTCTCCACGCAGAGACGCAGTCCTGCGAAGCAGTACACTAACGTGATAGTGATATGTGCAGATACCGAAGGCGGTAGCATCGCGTACACAAGGTACAAAAGGGTGGTGCATTATGATTTGTCATTTGTACTCAGTTGATCCACGTGAAAAGGCTACTTCATTATGGCCACACAACTAAGATTAGTAGACTTCGAACGCGGAACGGTATTAGGGGCTAGAGACATGGGACATCCCTTTTCGGAAATCGTTAGGGAATTCAGTATTGCGCGATCCACAGTGTCAAGAGTGTGCCGAGAATACAAAATTCAGGCATTGCCTCCCACCATTGGCAACACGGTGGCCGACGGCCTTCACTTAACGACCAACAGCAGCGGCGTTTGCGCAGAGTTGTCAGCGCTAACAGACGAGCAACACTGCGTTAAGTAACCGCAGAAATCAGTGTGGGACGTACGGCGAAAGTGTCAGTTAATGCAGTGCGGCGAAACTTGGCGTTAATGGGCTATGGCAGCAGTCGACAGACGCGAGTGCCTTTGCTAACAGCACGACCACGCCTGCAGCGTCTCTCCTGAGCTCGTGACCGTGTCTGCTGGACCCTAGACGACTGGAAAACCTCGGTCTGATCAGGTGAGTCCCGATTTCAGTTGGTAAGTGCTGATGGTAGGGTTCGAGTGCGGCACAGACCGAAGGAAGCCATGGACCTAAATTAGCAACAAGGCTATGCGAAGTTTGGTGGTGGCTCCATAACGCTGTCTTTACGTGGAATGGATTTGGTCCTCTGCTACAACTGAACCTATTGTTGACTGGAAATGGCTATGTTCGACTACTTGTAGACTATTTGCAGGCATTCATGGACTTCATGTTCCCACACAACTAAAGAATTTTTATGGATGATAATGCACCATGTTACAAGGCCACATTTGCTCGCGATTGGTTTGAAGGACATTCTGGGCAGTTAGAAAGAATGATTGGGTCACCCACATAGCCTGAAATCAATCTCACCGAACATTAATAGGACATAATCGTGCGATCAGTTCGTACACAAAACCCTGTACCGACTACACTTTCGCAATTATGGACGGGCATAGAGGCAGCATGGGTCAGGGGACTTCCAATGACTTGTTGAGTCCATGCAAAGTCAAGTTTCTACGCTACTTCGGGGAAAAGTAGAACCGACACCATATTAGGACGTATCCCATGGCTTTTGCCACCTCAGCGTATTATGCTATGGGAGACATTCACCTTGGTTTTGATGGGATCTTTGGTAGTAGACAAAGGCACTAAATGCCTGTAGCCTATACAAATACTGTTGCGGCCCTCTGTATCCTTGATGCTTCTTATCTTCCTTAAAGCGTTTAATAATGGCTGTGTCAATAGTTGCAGAATTTATTAGGCGACTAGTTTCGAACCTTACAGGTTCATTTTCAAGCCTGACCTGCTGAGGCTGCACCGACAGTACCTGAACTAAATAATAAACAGTGAGTGTCAACACAAGGTCTGTAAATATTTGCAGTATGAATACCACAATCCACACAAGCCTGTTACCAAGTCCATTAATAAACGCTTTAAGGAATTTAAATAAAGTTGAAATCGAAGACTTCTTGTCTTTCCCGACGGCAGTTTTATATTCCACCAGGATAACAGTCCGTCTCACAGACCAGAATCTTGCTATAGTTCTTTGAGGAGCATGTCAGTGAACTTACGATGATGTCTTGGCCCTCCTGTTGGTCGGATGTGAACCCGATGGAACACATTTGGGACGGTACCGGGCGCAAGCTTCGCGCCCACAAAGAACGGCCGCGTAATTTACGGAAATTGTGTGACCTGTGCGAAGACATTCGGCGCCACATACCTCCGCATACCTACAAAGCACTTATCGAAACCATGCCGCGCTGAATCGCCGCCATATTGCTTTCCACTGGTGGCCCAACACGGTGTTGTGCAGGTGGTCACAATCTTTCGGCTCAGCCGGCCGTAGTGGCTGAGCGGTTCTAGGCGCTACAGTGCGGAACCGCGCGACCGCTACGGTCACATGTTCGAATCCTGCTTCGGGCATGGATGTGTGTGATGTCCTTAGGTTAGTTAGGTTTAAGTAGTTCTAAGTTCTAGGGGACTGATGACCACAGCAGTTAAGTCCCATAGTGCTCAGAGCCATTTGAACCATTTTTTTCGGCTCATCGGTGTGTTTTCCGAACTACAGAGATGTGTTACTGCAGTTTTGTTTACGCTTTTCAGTATTGTTATCACAATGTTATTATTGATGCAAAGCGATTAACAGCCCTCTTGAAGGATTGCTGGACAGATGCTTTAACTTCGGAACATTCACACCGGATTTTGCAACAGGAGTAAATGCAATGAGGTGTAGAATACAGCGGACGATTTTATTTGCAGGTTAATGATGACAGAGGCGTACGGAACGTACGAAGAGGTGGTGCGCTACTATGGCAATGACAGCAGTCCTGGGGCACATTTCTCGTTTAACTTCGTCTTCATCACGGACGTCAACAACCAGTCCGATGCAGCGACCTTCAAGAGCGCCGTGGATGACTGGCTCGATGTAACTGTCAACCAGGGCCTCTGGTCCAACTGGGTGGTAAGTGAATGCCTGTGACGAAGTTAGCATATTCTTCACTTCCGTTTAACGCAAAGTGTGGATTGCCTAAGTATTAGTCTATATATGAAGAAAAGAGAGTGTGGTGGATGTCCTCATTGGACTAAATGAGCCCGTTATACTTTTGTATTGTCTGTTCTCGCTAACGGTACACGATCCAGCTATACAATCATTGATGACAAATCTTTTTCATCTACAGAACCCTATCGATGGCATGTACTTTACGAGAGACTGTGTATCACCTTATCGCCCGAAGAATGCATAATAATGGTTTGAGAAATACTGCACGAACATGATGCAAGCTGTACACCGCCATGTCATTTGATGCCAGTGGTACGGATTATGTATGCAGGACCACTGACCGACATGTACTCACCTTGAGACTAGTTGTGACCAGTCTCCACCAGGCGTGGGCGCTTTGAGCAGTCGTGTATTACGATGTTTCCAGAACACTATCAGTGTCGTGATGAACTTATACCATGACGCTATTCCCACCAGGACGGAAGGAATTAGTTAGTAACTAGATATCTCAAATTACACAGACCAGTCATCGAAATATTTTTTTTATGACATCGGCTAATCCTTGTGCTTTTAGTGCGTTGAATTCTAATATGATAACAAGAAAAGCGTATCACCAACCACGAGTGTTACAAATAGCATTTAACATTTTAAAAAAATTGTTTTAGCGATCTTAATGATACAGAGGATACAAGATATTAACATTCAGTTAATAATAGTAAAATGCCGCAGTTACTATGGCGGTGGTTACATTGGTCAGTACGAAGACCATTCCTACAAGGAGACCGTGCCTGCTCATCATCACTGATTTCGTACAAAGTTGTGTTACATGCTGATATTTTCTTAAACGGCTTGAAAAGGAAAGGCAAAAAATCTGATTCCAAATAAATTTCCGGGATTGGATTGTACTTACGGGGTCCACGTGGACCCTGCAAGTAACATTCCAAGAAGAGATGTCAATTAAAGCGTATGGGACTCCGTATCCCGTTAGTTTCGTTTTGCCTTCGGCAGCTAATGCAACCCTCCGATGCCTATTTTTATCGTCAGGTAAAGAATTTTATCAAAAGGCTGCTGTTATCTAATACAAGAGAAAAAGAAATCATATCCCGGGATGTCTGCATCAAATTACAGTCCATTACACATCAACAACTATTGCCGCCAGTATTTGATGAAATTATGCAGTACGCATGGTTTGCTGCCTATCTGTGTGATGAGACTGAACTTCTTATGAAAGTGAAGCTGGTTTGTTTCTCTATAGAAATTTTAAAACGGCATTCTGAATGAAAAAATTCGGCGTTAATAAGGATGCAAGATGATGTGAAAAATCCCCTGTTTTTACGACGAATATTACCCCAGCACGTGCAAATCATCGACTGTAAAGAAATAAGTATTTAATTTTACATACGGAGTTCTCGTGTACTCCTTACTATCCCCTCCTGGAAATTTATCTGCAATCCAAAAATTTTCCTTTGCACATTCTTTTCGGAAATATCCCAAATGCAACACGAATAAGCACTGGAGATGCCACAGCCAAACTGATTTGGGAGGTTCAAATGGTTCAAATGGCTCTGAGCACTATGGGACTTAACATCTACGGTCATCAGTCCCCTAGAACTTAGAACTACTTAAACCTAACTAACCTAAGGACATCACACAACACCCAGCCATCACGAGGCAGAGAAAATCCCTGACCCCGCCGGGAATCGAACCCGGGAACCCGGGCGTGGGAAGCGAGAACGCTACCGCACGACCACGAGATGCGGGCTTTTGGGAGGTAACATGTAGTACAAAGATCACGTGATTGAAAATACTGCCCCGTGTGAAGTGAGGAAGATGATGGAACACCTCGACACTGAATCAATAAGGCTCTAGATGGGTTGTTGGTGTATAGTAGTCCATGCTGCTTCCACGTATTGCCAAAGTTAATCTGATGCCGTAGCGGGTGGTGTATCCCGGGCTAGTCGTTCCGCAATCGTCGACTAGACATCGATACCGGTAGGCGAGACATCGGAAGAATGTGGAGGCCAAGGCAGCAATGCAATCCGATGGGCGATGGAGAAGTCTTGAACGCTGCGTCCAGCCTGTGGTCGCGGATTATCCGGTTGAAATTTGCGTCGAGATGACTGGGTGTTGTTGTGTCGTCTTCATCATCATGCATCCCCATTACGGTCAGAGGAAACCAATGGCAAACCACCTTCTCTAGGACCTTGCCCAGTAGGCGATGAGGGCCTCCCGCATCGTCCCCTACGCTCCTCGGAGTATGGGGCCTCTTCATCATAATCATCTTTGTGCAAGTGATTCGGAGGAATTCTGCTGACCCCAGTTGTCGGTTCGACTGTGCTGGTATGATGATAGCCAAGGCCGCTACACCAGCAGTTCGCTCGAAGCATTGCAGGCTGCTGAGTGGAAGGCGAAGACGTAGTGTGACACTACGCACTGACACCGCTTAGGGCAGGGGTGGTCACACTTTCGCTTCGTAGGCCATGCTCAGGCCCGAGTGCCATAGAGCTCGGCCTTGGTGCACATTTCTCTCACCGCCGCGCCACACTGTCTGAGCGCGAGGAGGTAGAAGAGGAAGGAAACATTGAATGCACCACATATAAATGGCAATGCAGGCGCACTATATGCGACTTGGTTTTACATTTCAAAATTCTCAACAACATAGGTCACAAACAAAACAAATTTTCAGTATTAGTTATTTCTGGAGCGCTGACGAAATAATATAGTTTTTACCTGGTACAAATGTCGGCGTATGGACAGATGCAGACAATTTCATAGAGTTCCACACTCAGGTTCCCAAGCAGGTATGGATTACTTTGTTTCATAACGGAAAAGAGATTTTTCACACATATATGTCGATCGAAATATTGTGGCACTTTTGCAAGCTCATTATGAAGACTTTAGGAAGATCTATTTAAAGAAAGCAATGTAGACGTCTTGGATAATTTTAACCTAATAAGATTTGATATTAACATTACAACTGGAATAACCCTGCAGGTCAGTCAGTTACGTTTGCACACGCACAGGGGCGGTTACAAGTGAATCGGAAAACAGTCTTGGAAACAGCTTGAAACAGATGTAGGACTGATAGTATCCTCAAAACTTATATAAAACTTTCCTTGTAATTCTTGCAAGACCACAATGCATTCCTTAAACGTCGTGCTTTCTTCAGCGCCAGTGAGTTTATGGAACTGGATTATCTTCGTCAGAATGTGTCCCTTCCACAACGCAATTTTCTTTTTAAATACATCCCCACCACATAAAAATGAAGCTACCTTGCAATTTCTTACTGTGAGCAGTGTACAGCCAAGTAGACTTAAAATGCGAAGTCTGCAATCCATTCCAGAAGTTGTAATTTTAGTTACTGCGCACCTTTTTCCTACATAAATTCAACAACAGCGAGTTTTAAATTGTTTCTGGCATGCCCTTTGACTTAACCAATATACTTTGTCGTTATATATGAAGTCTCCATATTCTTCGTTCATTTCCATTGAAAACTGTTGAAACTGGCAATCGAATAATGGGTACGACTTCAAAAGTTGTACTACCACCAATTTCCTCAAGTGCTCCAAGCAGCAAATTTAGCATATAGTGCTTCTTGATGTAGAGAACAGTGAATCCCATCTGTGAAACATTGTAATATTTTACTCTTTCATAATCAGGTTCATGCTTAAATTATTTGTGCATGGTACTGTAACGTCATTTCATAGCAAATAAGCAGTGTCTGTCGCTTATGAGAACTGAGAATTCTCATTCCTCTCTTCTGTGACTCTATTGATTATAAGGTACGGTGATGATAGATCACTAGACTGCCTTTTTTCGTGCAAACAGCCACTGGACCAGTTATAATGAATTCTACTCTGCTTTTGTAAATGATGAAAGTCTATGTGAATGCAGCTTGCCGCTAACTTGGTGTAATGTTTTGTCTGTACAGAAGTGTATCTGTCGCCTTTATCGCTGTTTCCCTTTCACACATAAATCGGTACAATAAAGTCAGGGCTTCGTGTTTTCTAGTTAGGCTGATCCGTGAAAAGACAGAGAAACAATTATGCTAATGGAGGATTCTCTCTCTCTCTCTCTCTCTCTCTCTCTCTCTCTCTCTCTGTCCTTTATCTGTGTACAGTTTAAATATATTATTTACGTGAAATCAGCCTAGTAGAATCTCTGGTGGAGCCCTTCGTCTTAATATTCAGCGGCTGGCTTGCTAGAAAAGATCTTTACATTTGTTATTATTATTAAGCGCTGCATTCAGTTGGGAAAATCGATCGTTTGAACAATTCGTTCAGTTTCCGACAGATCTAAAATTTCAGATGTGGACGAAGCCTTTTTGGACGATTTCACAGTGAACGTCCTTCATATGAGTTACGAACAGGAAGAGTAAACAGCGCTGACACCACGATTCTGCAGAACACAGGGAGTTGTCCCGATGCGGCCAGCACATGTTGCGCGCGCGAAGTTTGCCACACCGCGGCTGACCCTGGCTTACAGCTGTGATGATGACACCAGGATATACTGCACTGTTCCAAGTCGTGCACTTGGCTGATCCTGGCTACACCAGACAGGTAGGAGGTCCTGCAACCGGAAGTGCCTGCAGTGATGATCAAGAACGGAGGAAATACTTGGCCTTCTCACCCAGCAGTGACGGTGGTTTTACTGCGATACACACGTTGATATGTACTGATGCTGGAAGATCCTCAATCTCCCCACCAGCGATGTGACAGGCGACAAATGTCCACAAAGGCAGGTCATGATTATCTGCATCTTGTTATCTCGGGAAACGCAAGCAGTATGTTCATGAGAAGTGCCGAGAAATCTAGTAGATGGATGTCACTACACCGTAATTATTATTTAATCAAGAGCTTCAGTACGAATGCCATCATTAGATCAGCTGAATTCAGAGCTGGAGAACTGAGGTATTTATGAAGACGAGAAGAAGGCAATGCAGTGATGCTCTGTTCATTATTACCGAATGTAGCCCAATTCTTTACTCGTAGTCAGAGCTCCTCGTTCCATCGTGTTTGCTAAACAGTTTGTTACAGGCTCTTAACTCCACTCTCAAGTTACTGATAGGTATAGCTTGCTGCTCCATGTAACAAGAGCTAAGATGTCTCCCTCTCTCAGTGGACGTTTTGCTGAACGTATAAGTTACCCCTGGTGATTGGTGCCAGTGTAGGAACGTGGCTCATGCCTATGGGGTTTACAGTGTTGACCGTTTCTTTCTGGTGCGCAGCTATGTCACCACCTCTGCCACATTTCTCTTTTTCTGTTCCGTGGCGTAACGATACTCTTAAAGGGCTAACCATCATAGGAGCATATTACTGAAATGGTTGGACGATATCTGAATGAGATTATCGGAGAATGTAAAGAACTTTCCTGGGCAGCTGTATGTTGTAGGTGTTTCCTTTCTACAACAGTGTCCTGGCTCATTCTGGACAGAACACAATTACGCATGCTGCTTATTTACAAACTAAACTTAACTCCATCTGAATAGGCTTCTGAAGGCCCAACGGCACCAACCGACCACTGTGTCATCCTCAGCCGATAGGCGCTTCTGGATACAGATGTGGAGGGGGCATGTGGCCGTTGTCAGCTTTTGTGACCGGAGCCACTACTTCTCGATAACGTAACTGCTCAATTGGTCTGACAAGGACAGACTGCACCCCACTTGCCAACAGCGGTCGGCGGACCCGGATGGTCACCCATGAAGATGCATGCTAAGCCCAACAGTGCTTAACTTTGGTGATCTGGCGGAAACCGGTGTTATCACTGCGGCGAGGTCTTTAGTCTGCTGCTTATTTACGTTATCAAATTTTTCTCGCTCTCGAATTCTCTTGACATGACAAACAAAATGACTGCTTCCTCTTTCCGCTGATGAAGACACCGTTAAGTGACTGGAATTTACAGAATGACGATGAGGTCATTTATGAAGTGAACGTTTCGTGAATAGCAGCCAGTGTGTTCGCTAACTCATTCATCTTGGGAAAAATGTGTCACAATTACGGGTGAACATTCAAGAGCGAATAGCCCCATCATCAAGTTTCATTACTGCTGCTTGTGTTTTAGAGGTGATAACCTAGCCTTATGGCTACCCCTCGTATGTATCGTACTTATTATTACAAGTTATTTAGATTAATTTCTCTATAAGTTCTAGGATTAATCACGTACATAAAAATAGCTGAATTTTTTACTGGAACATTAACTGAAACTGCCAGAGAGGCCGAAAGGACCCTGTTTCAGTCCTCCCACCTAGGAAAAATACATGGCATTACCAGAAATTGAACACAAGTTCTCGGCATGTTAGTCAGATGCGGAGTGGCCGTGAGGTTAGAGGCGCTATGTCACGGATTGTGCGGCCCCTCCCGCGGAGGTTCGAGTCTCCCTCGGGCATAGGTGTGTGTGTTGTTCTTATCATAAGTCAGTTTACGTAGTGTGTTAGTCTAGGCTCTGAGCACTATGGGACTTAACATCTATGGACATCAGTCCCCTAGAACTTAGAACTACGTAAACCTAACTAACCTAAGGACATCACACAACACCCAGTCATTACAAGGAAGAGAAATGTAAGTCTAGGGACCGATGACCTCAGCAGTTTGGTCCCTTAGGAATTCACACACATTTGAACATTTTCGAACAGATGCTCTGACCATGTAACTAAGGAAACAGACTTTGTTAGTAACGTAATGCACTGTCAGCCTGTGAACAAAGTCGCAATAGAAAAAGCACCGGTGTTTATAATGGTTTCAGATTGGAAATCACGACCAGCCGCGGGTGGCCAGCCGGTACAGCCCAGAGCTGGTGGACGGAATGAACATGCTGGTGACACTGCTGCCGGGAACCGCCGTCACCTACAACGGAGAGGAGATCGGCATGGAGGACAACTACAACATGACGTGCGACGTGGCACACGACCCGCAGGGCTGCCACGATGGCGTCACTTTGGGCAGGTCCAGGGATCCCTGCAGGACGCCCTTTCAATGGGACAACACGACGAGCGCAGGTCCGTAATGCCTGTGTGCCCTTCCCGCACCGTGCATACTTGTTTAGGAACCCGATCGCGATGGCACAGTACTCAATGAAATTATTTAACAGTTATTTATCAGGCCAGTGGCGGATCGGTGCCACATCGATCCGCCACTTTTGTGATCTCATTAGTAATTTTCAATGTTCATTTTTGCTTATTGTACAACTAGGACCTGTAGGCACTCAAAATTCAATGATGGAGGAGCAGCCATATTTGATGATCTTAATAGAAATCACAACAAAGGCATTCTAGCATCAAGTGAGTTTTTCAAATCAGTCAAGCAGCATAGAGCGATTATCAAATCGCAATATGTGATTACGTTCTCTAAAATGCCATCGTTCCACATCCTCTGTTGCGCCGCTCCCAACACCAACCCGGGACACCTATAAACTTCGTTCTGATAAAATTCTGAAACATTACAGCTGGTGAAGGTGGAAGCCAACTCAAAAATCGCTGCTGTATTGCATTCGAATGGTGGACCAATGCGGTATTAAACAGGCTCATCACTTTGCGTGAGTGCAGGCTTCTCGAGCAACGACACGACGTGGCTGCCGGTGCATGAGAACTACGAGACTCTGAACCTGGAGGCGCAGAAAGCGACCGAGCGAAGCCACTTCAAGGTCTACCAGAAGCTGGCCGCCGCCCGCAAACAGAGGGTGGCGCAGAGGCGCGCCACCGAGACGTTCGCCTTGGGCAGTGTCTTTGCTTTCACCAGGTACACTTCACGCACAGTATTACTTTTCTATCACCTCGTTATCTCTGTAGGCTTGTACCAAGGGGGACAAGAGAGGATGTTGTTTGGTGGCTGGAATCCTCTTTCTATAGCACAAACTGCACACGTATATTAACTAGGTTCTTTATTCGTAAAAATAGAAAATTACTTAACTTAAGGCAGTCGTTATGGTACAAGCTCTTTGTAATACACTCCTGGAAATTGAAATAAGAACACCGTGAATTCATTGTCCCAGGAAGGGGAAACTTTATTGACACATTCCTGGGCTCAGATACATCACATGATCACACTGACAGAACCACAGGCACATAGACACAGGCAACAGAGCATGCACAATGTCGGCACTAGTACAGTGTATATCCACCTTTCGCAGCAATGCAGGCTGCTATTCTCCCATGGAGACGATCGTAGAGATGCTGGATGTAGTCCTGTGGAACGGCTTGCCATGCCATTTCCACCTGGCGTCTCAGTTGGACCAGCGTTCGTGCTGGACGTGCAGACCGCGTGAGACGACGCTTCATCCAGTCCCAAACATGCTCAATGGGGGACAGATCCGGAGATCTTGCTGGCCAGGGTAGTTGACTTACACCTTCTAGAGCACGTTGGGTGGCACGGGATACATGCGGACGTGCATTGTCCTGTTGGAACAATAAGTTCCCTTGCCGGTCTAGGAATGGTAGAACGATGGGTTCGATGACGGTTTGGATGTACCGTGCACTATTCAGTGTCCCCTCGACGATCACCAGTGGTGTACGGCCAGTGTAGGAGATCGCTCCCCACACCATGATGCCGGGTGTTGGCCCTGTGTGCCTCGGTCGTATGCAGTCCTGATTGTGGCGCTCACCTGCACGGCGCCAAACACGCATACGACCATCATTGGCACCAAGGCAGAAGCGACTCTCATCGCTGAAGACGACACGTCTCCATTCGTCCCTCCATTCACGCCTGCCGCGACACCACTGGAGGCGGGCTGCACGATGTTGGGGCGTGAGCGGAAGACGGCCTAACGGTGTGCGGGACCGTAGCCCAGCTTCATGGAGACGGTTGCGAATGGTCCTCGCCGATACCCCAGGAGCAACAGTGTCCCTAATTTGCTGGGAAGTGGCGGTGCGGTCCCCTACGGCACTGCGTAGGATCCTACGGTCTTGGCGTGCATCCGTGCGTCGCTGCGGTCCGGTCCCAGGTCGACGGGCACGTGCACCTTCCGCCGACCACTGGCGACAACATCGATGTACTGTGGAGACCTCACGCCCCACGTGTTGAGCAATTCGGCGGTACGTCCACCCGGCCTCCCGCATGCCCACTATACGCCCTCGCTCAAAGTCCGTCAACTGCACATACGGTTCACGTCCACGCTGTCGCGGCATGCTACCAGTGTTAAAGACTGCGATGGAGCTCCGTATGCCACGGCAAACTGGCTGACACTGACGGCGGCGGTGCACAAATGCTGCGCAGCTAGCGCCATTCGACGGCCAACACCGCGGTTCCTGGTGTGTCCGCTGTGCCGTGCGTGTGATCATTGCTTGTACAGCCCTTTCGCAGTGTCCGGAGCAAGTATGGTGGGTCTGACACACCGGTGTCAATGTGTTCTTTTTTCCATTTCCAGGAGTGTAGTTCACATTAGCCTCACTGTTGGTGAAGTACAAAGTCCGCTATGTACACTATTCTGGTCGCTACATGCTGCCTGATTCTGTGCTAGAGGCTGTGACTGCAACTCTGGCTCATTGACTCGTGGATGGCAGACTCGAACTCACTCGGTGCAACAGACTGCGAGAGACTGGCCCTCTGGTCTGCAGCTGCGATCTAAATTCTAGCGGCCGAGAGGGCATTGGTGGCGCATTTCCTGCAGTTCTGTCATTGGCCTGTATCCATCTTCTCGTAACCTCTATGTTGCATGGTATACTGGTGCCAGCTTACGCCAGCACATTTAATGCCTCACTCTCTGGCTCAATTTCACTTTAAAAATTCCCTCTCTCTCTCTCTCTCTCTCTCTCTCTCTCTCTCTCTCTCTCTCTTTGTAAGTGTCAGCAGATTATGGTCTTCGGATTCGATTCTCAGCCGAGTCGGGGATTTTCTCCAATCAGAACTAGATCGTCGTCATATCGTTATCAACGACACGTGAGTCGCCAAAATTGCACCAACTAAAATGACTTGCACCAGTCGTTTGT